>NC_091173.1:14975377-14987877 GCF_040958095.1 Procambarus clarkii
GTGTATTAATGGTAGCCTGTTAATGGTAGTGTCTTAATGGTAGTGTATTAATGGTAGTGTATTAATGGTAGTGTATTAATGGTAGTATGGTAGTGTATTAACGGTAGCCTGTTGATGGTAGTGTATTAATGGTAGTGTGTTAATGGTAGTGTATTAATGGTAGTGTATTAATGGTAGTATGGTAGTGTATTAATGGTAGTGTCTTAATGGTAGTGTATTAATGGGAAGGAGGAGAGTTTAAGGACAGACGTTTATGGTCTAAAGATAAAATATGAGGAAGTAAAAAAGGAGTTTAATGAGCAAGAAAAAGTGTTTTTAAACGACGATGGGAATGGAGCCAGACAGGGTGAACAGGTGTCTTAAGATGAAAGAAGTCAGGAGTCGTTTGTTGTTGATTTAGATTCAGCTACTGGGGAACCAAAAGCTGCAAGTAGCACGGGCTATAGTGAGCCCGTAGTGGACTTACCCGGCACAGGAGCGGGGCTGTGACCCGGTGACAGGAGAGTGCGAGCATCTTAAGAAGAGGGGAAAGTGAATGTATCTTAAGACGAGGGTATCTTGATATCTCCCCCCCCCTACCTCTGGTGTGATGGGGTGGTAGTGGGGTTGTGGCGGAGTAGTGATGACGGTAAGTTGGTCATGGAGGGTAAGGGAGGCGTGATGGAAGGGGGGTTGGGGGGATGGGATGGGGTGATACCGCGGTAAAGGGGGTGGGGTTGGGGGGGGGAGGGGTGAGGGGTGGGGGGGGGTCGTTCTGTGAGTTACAACGACTTTCCTTATGAGTTTTTGGCTCATGAACCACGCAAAACTTTGCTCCTTCTACGCCGTGAAGACAACTTCTCCGGCTTGGTTAAGCACTGACTTCCCTTCCAACCCTCCTCCCCCCCTTCCCCCTTATACTTCCAGCCACAATCCCCCCCTCAACATCGACCCCCCACCCCACCCCCCCACCGACCGTCCTCCCTCCTCGACACTCTTAAATGTAACCTAACCTCATTGGCGTCGAACCCCTCAATTTTCTCTCAAACTCTATATCCAACTTATCAAAGTATTTCCCTTCAATTTATCAGGTACCAGGTTCCCTCCACTGCTACCCTCCACTGGTACCCTCCACTGGTTCCCTCCACTGGTTCCCTCCACTACTCAGCCTCCTGTTTAGCTACTAGGTGTTGTAACAATGGGCACCATAGTACAAACACGGACGTACTAAGCAATTAGATAGTAGAATTTGGTACTATTCACCCTCCCCCCCCCCCTAGCTGCGTGAAGTCGCTTCCCAAGCGGGTCTCACGGGACTGCATTAAGATGTACTGACTTTGTGCTTAAAGTTCACTTCAAACGATTTTAAATGGGAGTTCTAGAATTTTGTTTTCCATCCGTTGCCCCTTTGCTCTTTTGTAATTCTCTCTCTCTCTCTCTCTCTCTCTCTCTCCCTCTCTCTCTCTCTCTCTCTCTCTCTCTCTCTCTCTCTCTCTCTCTCTCTCTCTCTCTCTCTCTCACATGAGATGTGTATGTTTCATTAAAGTCTAATAAAAATGAACAACATAAATGCCTAAAAGATGCAACAAAAACTAATCCATTACAAGATGTATTTTATAGATCAACTAGTCCAAAAAACCAGCTGATTGGATTGGTAGTGGAGGCAGACTCATCAAGAGGGAAGATGAGGGGAGGGAATTATCAAGGGGAAAGCGCCAAGCCATTACGGCTATATAGCACTGGGAAGGGGTCAGGATAAGGATTAGAGATGGGACGGGAGGAAGAAATGGTGACCCAACCACTTGGACGGTCGGGAATTGAACGCCGACCTGCATGAAGTGAGATCGTCGCTCTACCGTCCAGCCCAATAGTAGGCAAGAACAGTTTATTATTCATGGTTACTTAAGGACACTTAAGTGCCCGAAGGATTCGTGAGAATATTGTACAATTTTTTTTTTCAGTGTAAGGAAGGGAGTCACATTCCCCAAATACACGACTTCAAATGTAGCTGTAACCTTTACACCAGAAGATTAAAGACTGGAAGGCAGGACCCAAGAGATGAAACCCCACCTCCGAAAGTACAGCTAGGTGGGTACAAAACACACACACACACACACACACACATACACACATACACACACACACACACACACACACACACACACACACACACACACACACACATACACACATACACACACACACACACACACACACACACACACACACACACACACACACACACATACACACACACACACACACACACACACACACACACACACACACACACACACACACACACACACATATTCTTTCCCTTTAAAACGAGAAATCTTAAAAGACCACAACACCTAACACCACACAACACTGGACTCGATGTAAATTGATTTACACCATGTAAACAATTCTGACGAGTTAGATAATGATGTATGTCTGTGCTGTAGAGAGTGAAGGCTTCAGGCACACTCCATCACCACCACTGGTGGCATCACCACCACTGGTGGCATCACCACCACTGGTGGCATCACCACCACTGGTGGCATCACCACCACTGGTGGCATCACCACCACTGGTGGCATCACCACCACTGGTGGCATCACCACCACTGGTGGCATCACCACCACTGGTGGCATCACCACCACTGGTGGCATCACCACCACTGGTGGCATCACCACCACTGGTGGCCTCACCACCACTGGTGGTCCTCACCACCACTGGTGGCCTCACCACCACTGGTGGCATCATCTACCAAGACCAAAGACCCACATGCATCTTTACCTCTTTGATGCCACACAGATAATTGGAACAAGGAAGATGAATCAATGCTGAAAAAGGGACAAGTTATGTGACTTTTCCGTATGTAACCCTAACGTTAAAAAATATATATCGCTAATTGGGACGTCTTTTGTCGAGACGCTAGACATCGGCAGACGTTAGACGTGTATGAACTGACGTCGATTCTCCGAGACGTATTGATCTATTGCCCAAGCTGGATTCTTCGTCCAGGCCTCAGGTGTCGCAGGTGTAACGATCAGTCAACACGTAATTATATCAGCGTCTAATTACCTCCATTAAGTCGTTCCTATTCTCGTTGCCAGACAAGGGGGGGGGGAGGGGGGTTTTCTTCCCT
The DNA here is from genome assembly GCF_040958095.1 of Procambarus clarkii. Classification (NCBI taxonomy): domain Eukaryota; kingdom Metazoa; phylum Arthropoda; class Malacostraca; order Decapoda; family Cambaridae; genus Procambarus; species Procambarus clarkii. Next base: position 14,978,490 of record NC_091173.1, read on the forward strand.
CTATACAGGGAATATGGAGCGCTTTTTTCCCCTTACCCACCTAACCAAGATATGCATAATCCCCCCCTGCCAGGCTAAATTTCACTGCCAGACTAGAAGCTCATTTTTTTTATCCCTGCCAGACCAAGAGGAACCTTCCCCACCCCTCCCCCATGCAACCTCTTAGCAATCACGTCTTGGGCTGGACGGTAGGGCGACGGTCTCATGCAGGTCGGCGTTCAATCCCCCGACTGTCTACAAGTGTTTGGGTCACCGTTCCTTCCCCTCCCCCTTCCCCTTCCACCGTTCCTTCCCCTCCCCCACCACCTCCGTCCCATCTCAAATCCTTATCCTGACCCCCTTCCCAGTGCTATATAGTCGTAATGGCTTGGCGCTTTCCCCCTGATAGTTCCCTTCCCCCTTCTCTTCTTACCCCACAACCATGACTACAAATTATACTACCAATTATACACCTGTCAATTATAATTGACTAGCAATTATATACCTGTCAATCTTCCCTCTCCCCTTCACCTTGGATAAAGCTATCAACTATAGACTCCTTCTGTCTTACTTCATTCTCAGCTGATCTCATTGTCTCCCGTCATTCTCATATCTCTGTTCTCATTCTCTTCCTTCATTCTCTTCTCTCTGTTCTCATTGTCTCACTTCATTCTCTTCTCTCTGTTCTCATTGTCTCACTTCATTCTCTTCTCTCTGTTCTCATTGTCTCACTTCATTCTCTTCTCTCTGTTCTCATTGTCTCACTTCATTCTCTTCTCTCTGTTCTCATTGTCTCACTTCATTCTCTTCTCTCTGTTCTCATTGTCTCACTTCATTCTCTTCTCTCTGTTCTCATTGTCTCACTTCATTCTCTTCTCTCTGTTCTCATTGTCTCACTTCATTCTCTTCTCTCTGTTCTCATTGTCTCACTTCATTCTCTTCTCTCTGTTCTCATTGTCTCACTTCATTCTCTTCTCTCTGTTCTCATTGTCTCACTTCATTCTCTTCTCTCTGTTCTCATTGTCTCACTTCATTCTCTTCTCTCTGTTCTCATTGTCTCACTTCATTCTCTTCTCTCTGTTCTCATTCTCTCACTTCATTCGGCTTCTTCTTTAATTCTTCCCCCCCCCCTCCCCTTTTGCACGGTACCAAACGTCAGCACAGCACGCACGCATGCAGCGCATACGCACAGTTAAGCTCACATTTGCAAGCCTCCACTAACGAAGCTGTTTACGTGGATCCGGAACCACTGCATCACATAGGAGAAGAAATGCTATTGGAATCAGAGAGAAAAAAAAAGGACTTGAAACTTGAACAAATGCCACAAGGGGCCGTGACGAGGATTCGAACCTACGTCTGAGTGCATCTCAGACGTTGCCTTAATCGACTGAGCTACGACTATGGTCAAAAGAGTTGAAAACAGAAGTTCTACTGAACTGAGACTTGAGAGTTGGTATGATTCCCAACCTGTCTGTCGCCAGACGTCTTAAGAATATCTTAAGCTGTGTAAGGAAGGTTGGGTTAATATAAGAACTGCCCCTTTAGGAAATCCCAGCCATTCAGGATCTTGTATATTGTTTATGGCGGGCTAATTCTGTAGTATGCGGCACCAGCCTGGAACCCTTGTCTCCTTGAATATAAAACGAAGTTTGAGAACGCTCTAGCAACTTTTGTGCACACTCGCATGCATAGTTTAGTTTAGTTTACACTCGCATGCATAGTTAACTATACACACGCATGCACAGATTAACTATACACTACGCATGCACAGTTAACTATACACACGCATGCACAGTTAACTATACACTAGCATGCACAGTTAACTATACACACGCATGCACAGATTAACTATACACTACGCATGCACAGTTAACTATACACTCGCATGCACAGTTAACTATACACTCGCATGCACAGTTAATAATCCCCCATAATTCCCATAGCAGGATTAACATGTTAATATATTATTTATATATATACCATACATTAAACGGAGTATCCAGTGCCTCCATTGAAACACAAAATCAAAGAGACAGAAAATTCCTGATTGGCCCGTCATCACACGTCGAAACCAGTTCATCCTCCCGTTTTGGTAGCACTTATTTGTAACGATGAATACCATGGTACATATACCGACGTACAACGCAATTAGAAAGTAGAAATCGGTACTGTTGCATTTGGAGAGGCCGAAAACCTGTTTTCTACTTATGTTGCAAAGACAATCTAACCTAACCTAACCTTCCTAAGCCTAATTCAGGTTATCTGAGGATTAATATAGTACATATGTGTACTATACTAGGCCTAGGAATATTTGTTTTTTTAGCTTCATTTGTTTTCAGACTCTTCTAAAGTGAATAGTACAAAGTTCTACTATCTAACTGCTTAGTACGTCTGTTTCTAACTATGGTGTACATAGTTACAAAAAGTTACATAGTTACAAAAAGTTACATAGTTACAAAAAGTTAGTTACAAAAAGTTACATAGTTACAAAAAGTTACATAGTTACAAAAAGTTACATAGTTACAAAAAGTTACATAGTTACAAAAAGTTACATAGTTACAAAAAGTTACATAGTTACAAAAAGTTACATAGTTACAAAAAGTTACATAGTTACAAAAAGTTACATAGTTACAAAAAGTTACATAGTTACAAAAAGTTACATAGTTACAAAAAGTTACATAGTTACAAAAAGTTACATAGTTACAAAAAGTTACATAGTTACAAAAAAGTACTATCTAAACAGGGGGTCATTTATTCAGGTTACTCAGGTTACTTCAGGTTATTTACTCAGATTATTCAGGTTTCAGGTTACTAAGATGAGTAAATTCGTGTTTAAATTTGACGATACGTATAACGTTTTGACATTTAGTAACAAAAATATTTGTTTTTAATTTGTTTAAAAAGGGTCGACTTGGTTCAAGAGTGGCCATCAACGTTACGGGGAGATGGGGGGAGGGGGTCACACCATGCGAGCCGGTAACGTTTTGGCGCGAGCAATGGGGCCGACCCCGACCCGCCCGTGATGGGGCATCTTTAACCTTAAGAAATCACCATGCAAAGTTGGATGAGACTAGCCTCGAGTGTCTGGCCTTTAAAGATGGAGAGAGAGAGAGAGAGAGAGAGAGAGAGAGAGAGAGAGAGAGAGAGAGAGAGAGAGAGAGAGAGAGAGAGAGAGAGAGAGAGAGAGAGAGAGAGAAAGAGAGAGAAGAGAGAGAGAGAGAGAGAGAGAGAGAGAGAGAGAGAGAGAGAGAGAGAGAGAGAGAGAGAGAGAGAGAGAGAGAGAGAGAGAGAGAGAGAGAGAGAGAGAGAGAGAGAGAGAGAGAGAGAGAGAGAGAGAGAGAGAGAGAGAGAGAGAGAGAGAGAGAGAGAGAGAGAGAGAGAGAGAGAGAAAGAGAGAGAGAGAGAGAGAGAGAGAAAGAGAGAGAGAGAGAGAGAGAGAGAGAGAGAGAGAGAGAGAGAGAGAGAGAGAGAGAGAGAGAGAGAGAGAGAGAGAGAGAGAGAGAGAGAGAGAGAGAGAGAGAGAGAGAGAGAGAGAGAGAGAGAGAGAGAGAGAGAGAGAGAGAGAGAGAGAGAGAGAGAGAAAGAGAGAGAGAGAGAGAGAGAGAGAGAAAGAGAGAGAGAGAGAGAGAGAGAGAGAGAGAGAGAGAGAGAGAGAGAGAGAGAGAGAGAGAGAGAGAGAGAGAGAGAGAGAGAGAAAGAGAGAGAGAGAGAGAGAGAGAGAGAGAGAGAGAGAGAGAGAGAGAGAGAGAGAGAGAGAGAGAGAGTATAACAGTAAGAATATTCACAGAGACATCAAATCATCGCGATATATCAAGGAGAAAAACCACAGGAGCCGTGATGAGGGTTCGAACCCAGAAGCACGCCCTAGTCGACTACGACAGGGTCAACAGAATTGCAACCTGGTGCCGTAGCATCCCCCAAGTTACAATTATGTGGACCATATCGTGGCGTATAGTCGCTTAGAGCATATGCATCTGGGAACACCCCAGGCGCATATATTCGATCCCTTATGACGGCTCCGGTGGATTTTCCCAGTGAGAATATTAGCAAATGGTCATTAGGTGACCATTATAATGGTGACAGAGAATATTATGGCGTCAGAAATGGGGCACCAAAATGTGCCATAAACTCAAAAAGAAGCCAAACAGCAGGATAATACGTCCTGAAACATGGATACGTAACAATGTAATACTCTCTGCCCTCCAAAACTCCTCAGTCACCCCATCACAAAGAAATCATATATCGGAAGAAACTGGAACCAAAACATTTGATTGCCTCTAAAATTTCTCCTCGGAATGGGTTATTCGGCATAGTAAAAGTGGGGGGAAAAACAGCCATAATGGCGTCAACGCAGGGCGTATATAATGGTATATGGCGCTGGTTTAATGGACCGTCAACTTGTTGTTGATAAGGAGACGTCGAGAACTTAGGAAGTATCAGGAAGTATCAGGGGGTATCAGGGAGTATCAGGGAGTCTCAGGAAGTATCAGGAAGTATCAGGGGGTATCAGGGAGTATCAGGGAGTCTCAGGAAGTATCAGAAAGTATCAGGGGGTATCAGGCAGTATCAGGATGTATCAGGGGGTATCAGGGATTATCAGGAAGTATCTGGAAGTATCAGGGAGTATCAGGAAGTATCAGGAAGTATCAGGGAGTATCAGGATGTATCAGGGGGTATCAGGGATTATCAGGAAGTATCTGGAAGTATCAGGGAGTATCAGGAAGTATCTGGAAGTATCAGGGAGTATCAGGATGTATCAGGGAGTATCAGGGAGTATCAGGAAGTATCAGGGAGTATCAGGAAGTATCAGGGAGTATCAGGAAGTATCAGGGAGTATCAGGAAGTATCAGGGAGTATCAGGAAGTATCAGGGAGTCTCAGGAAGTATCAGGGAGTTAGAAGTCTTAGGAAGTATATCAAGAGTTACTCTTACACTTTCCTTCTTACTTTCTCTTACATGATCTCAATTCTCCCTCCCTTCATAACCTCTCCTTTCCCCCCTCTCTTACCTTCACTTTCCCTCTCCCTGTGTTACCTTTAATCTTCCCTACCCCTCCCCTCTGCCTCTACACATACACTCTCCTTTACCTTCTTCTTCTTCTTCTTCTCTCCCTCTTCTCCATTACGCTTACTCTTCCTCATTCTAATTTCTTCCTCCCCCTCACACATTCTATCATATTTTCCCCTCTCCTTCACCTCTCTCATATATTCTCACCCTCACCCTCATATCTTCCGCATTGCCTACTTCCCTATTTATACCTACCCATTCTCAGTCTCCCCATGTAACTCTTCCCAGTTTTCGTCCCTATGGACTCCCCTTTCCCCCCACGCTTTCCCTGCCTTGTTCCCTATGGACTCTCCCTCCCTGCCCTCTCCTTCTCAGCCTATTTTCCTTCTTCGTATAACCCAGTTTAAGGGTGGAGGTGCTCTAGTGTCGTATTAGGGCACTGAAATACGGTATTTACGTTCTGCTCCTTCCCATCACCCCCCTTCCCATCACCCCTTCTCTATCCCCCCCCCTTCCCATCACCCCCTCCGTATCCCCCCCTTCCCATCACCCCCTCCCTATCCCCCCTTCCAACATACCTCTGGGCTTCACCTCGTCCCTTTGTTTCTCATCCACTCTACTATTTCACGTAATTCCTGTCATTTCACCTAAGGCCTATTATAATTCCTGTCATTTCCTCAAGGCCTGCTATAATTCCTGTCATTTTCTTAGGCCTACTGTAATTCCTGTTAATGTTTCTTTGGCTTAATGTAATTCCTGTCGTTACCTCTAAGGCTGACTGTAATTCATATCACTTTGTCTGAACCCTACTGTCATTTCCCTTTAGGCCTACTTTAATTCCTGTAATTTCCCCTCAGGCTTGCTGTAATTCATGCCAATTTACCCTTAGGCCTGCTGTAATTCCTGTCAATTTACCCTTAGGCCTTCTGATATACCTTTTTAGGACTTTTGTAATTACTTAATTTCGTTTCTAATTAGTTTATTTGTACAATATTTACCTCACTGTATATATTCACACACACTTATAAAGGATTTATTAATTATTAATTATTAATTGATAATTAATTTATTTATTATAACGTGTTCCTTCATGTTGTAAATTAAGCTTTGCTGTCTACTAATGTAAATTGCAGTCCTCTGTTATGGATAGTTTCTTGTGTAAACAAAACATATGTAAATTATTTTTCTGTTGCAGATGGACGTTTTCAACAGTTAAATGACAGTGATCTGTTGTCGATGATAGTTTTTTTTTGTAAACGACGGTGTCCCGTTGTAAATGATATCTTTATATATCAAAGGTGTTTCAGCGAGTATGTGACCTTTGTATTGTAAATTATAACCTATTTGAAATTGTTATCTTTCTATTGTAAATGACAGCTTTATACTGTTAACGTTGTGTAAATGGTAGATTTATACTGTAAATGACAGCTTTATTCTGTAAAATGTTATCTTTATCTTGTAAATGGCAGCTTTATACTGTTAACGTTATGTAAATGGTAGATTTATACTGTAAATGACAGCTTTATTCTGTAAAATGTTATCTTTATCTTGTAAATGGCAGCTTTATACTGTTAACGTTATGTAAATGGTAGATTTATACTGTAAATGACAGCTTTATTCTGTAAAATGTTATCTTTATCTTGTAAATGGCAGCTATATACTGTAAATGACAGCTTTATACTACACATACTAGCTCATATACTATACTTACTCACCCTTATATAAATTTTGGTATATCAAGGGCGAGGCTGTCACCGCGGTTACCCATCCAGTTACTGGCCAGAGTGACGGCATCCAATATGCATGTCTGCAGAAAACTACCAAAATATTTTAACACTAAACTACCGTTTCTTCCCATTGTGAGTTATTGTATAATTGTCTCTGTAAACTACCCGATTGTAAATTGTCATCTATACTTCCCTCCCCCCTGTAAATGATCACCTCCCACTTGTAAATTATTTTCTCGCCCTGTAAATCACCCGGAAGGGCTTAAATGTATTTGTTTGTTGTTAAAACGTTTAAAACAGGTTATATAGGTGTTGACGGTGTATATATGTCCTCTTTGCTCGTACACTCTTTCCCCCTTCAAAGCCTCTCTCTCTCTCTCTCTCTCTCTCTCTCTCTCTCTCTCTCTCTCTCTCTCTCTCTCTCTCTCTCTCTCTCTCTCTCTCTTTCTCTCTTTCTCTCTTTCTCATTCGTTTCCGTCAATGCTTCCACACCATTTGTCCCCTTTCCTATTTCACCCATTCCGTTTGACTCCATTTGCAGTTTGTTATTACTTTTAATAAAATCAAATAAGCTCTATTTCCTTTTTACTCGTCAGTCCTCTGTTTGTACTACTCTAGTTCCATTTATGCCTTATTCCTACCGTTTAGCCCTGTTTCCTGTTTGTTAGTTCCTGTTTTAATTTGTGCCTACGCTTCCTATGTGGATTACATCAGTCCGCCTGCTGTAGCCTGTGTGGATCAGTCCACCTGCTGTAGTCTGTGTGGATCAGTCCGCCTGCTGTAGTCTGTGTGGATCAGTCCACCTGCTGTAGTCTGTATGGATCAGTCCGCCTGCTGTAGTCTGTATGGATCAGTCCACCTGCTGTAGTCTGTATGGATCAGTCCACCTGCTGTAGTCTGTGTGGATCAGTCCACCTGCTGTAGTCTGTGTGGATCAGTCCACCTGCTGTAGTCTGTATGGATCAGTCCACCTGCTACTAAGAGTGGATCCATTCAACTATTGACCACTGAGGCTCCAGCAGGAGCATCAACACGTGGTTATAGGAGTTAAAAGCGGAATATGCAAATCGCCAACATATCTCTATTATCACCCATTAACAACAGCTTGTGCTGGATACAACACCAGCCACAACACCAGCAACAACACCAGCCACAACACCAGCAACAACACCAGCAACAACACCAGCCACAACACCAGCAACAACACCAGCCACAACACCAGCCACAACACCAGCAACAACACCAGCCACAACACCAGCAACAACACCAGCAACAACACCAGCAACAACACCAGCAACAACACCAGCAACAACACCAGCCACAACACCAGCAACAACACCAGCCACAACACCAGCCACAACACCAGCAACAACACCAGCAACAACACCAGCCACAACACCAGCCACAACACCAGCCACAACACCAGCAACAACACCAGCCACAACACCAGCAACAACACCAGCAACAACACCAGCAACAACACCAGCCACAACACCAGCCACAACACCAGCCACAACACCAGCCACAACACCAGCAACAACACCAGCAACAACACCAGCAACAACACCAGCAACAACACCAGCAACAACACCAGCCACAACACCAGCAACAACACCAGCCACAACACCAGCCACAACACCAGCAACAACACCAGCAACAACACCAGCAACAACACCAGCAACAACACCAGCAACAACACCAGCAACAACACCAGCTACAACACCAGCCACAACACCAGCAACAACACCAGCAACAACACCAGCCACAACACCAGCCACAACACCAGCCACAACACCAGCCACAACACCAGCCACAACACCAGCAACAACACCAGCAACAACACCAGCCACAACACCAGCCACAACACCAGCCACAACACCAGCCACAACACCAGCCACAACACCAGCCACAACACCAGCCACAACACCAGCCACAACACCAGCCACAACACCAGCCACAACACCAGCAACAACACCAGCCACAACACCAGCCACAACACCAGCCACAACACCAGCCACAACACCAGCAACAACACCAGCAACAACACCAGCCACAACACCAGCCACAACGCCAGCAACAACACCAGCCACAACACCAGCCACAACACCAGCCACAACACCAGCCACAACGCCAGCAACAACACCAGCCACAACACCAGCCACAACACCAGCCACAACACCAGCCACAACGCCAGCAACAACACCAGCCACAACACCAGCCACAACACCAGCCACAACACCAGCCACAACGCCAGCAACAACACCAGCCACAACACCAGCCACAACACCAGCCACAACACCAGCCACAACACCAGCAACAACACCAGCCACAACACCAGCAACAATCATCTTCCATTTCTCTCCTCAATACAAAGACTAAAAATTGTATTAAAAACAAAAATAAAAAAGGTTAAAATCCCACGCCATTGCTGGAACAAAAGTAGTAATCGCTGTTTCTACCCATTTATCCTCCTGACTGGGAAAAAAAACTTCGACAATTCCCGATGGAGCAAATGCCGGAGAGTGAGAAGGAGGAGGAGGGAGATAGAGGGAGAGAGGAGAGAGAGAGAGAGAGAGAGAGAGAGAGAGAGAGAGAGAGAGAGAGAGAGAGAGAGAGAGAGAGAGAGAGAGAGAGAGAGAGAGAGAGAGAGGGGGGGGGGGGAAAGTGAGAGAGTG
>NC_091173.1:14990377-15000917 GCF_040958095.1 Procambarus clarkii
ACCTGCTAAGATTATCGGGGTCTAGCAAAGGCCGATGACTGCACATCTGCAGGATGCGACACACAACAGTCGCCTATCTCCAGGGCACCGCTCTACTCTAAGGTGAACAAAACTAATTGCGCTAAATGACCTAATTACTGACTGACTCGCAGGCCAACCCGTCCTCTCTTGTTGTCACAACGTCAGAAAAATGATATACTAAATTGCCCGAACCTAACTTAACCGAGGACTCACCCATAGAAAACAGGAACATTTGGGAGCCGCTATGATATAGAACATCAAACTTTTGTTCGTTAGAAGATTTTGATGTCAAAATGTCATATATATATTATTCAAGAGGAGAAGGTTGTACAGACAGACCTGGACACGGATATGATTACTACATACAAAATTCTCCGTGGGAATTGACAGGGTAGGTAAATACAGATCATATTTAACACTGGTGCTACTCGAACAAGGAGACATAGGTGAAAACTGGGTGCCCAAATGAGCCACAGAAACACACTAGAAAATGTTTTTCTCATTGTCAGAGTAGATAATAAATTGAGTGCATTAGGCAGTGATGTGGTGGAGGCTGACTCCATACACAGTTTCAAATGTAGATATGATAGAGCCCAATAGGCTCAGGAACCTGTACACCAGTTGATTGACAGTTGAGAGGCTGGACCAAAGAGCCAGAGCTCAACCCCCGCAAGCACAACTAGGTGAGTACGGGCAAATAAAGACGGGGAGACACTCGAACAGACAGACAGACAGACAGACAGAACGTTGGATAAACAGATTGGTTTAATGATTTATAGACAGATATCTAGATAAAGAGGACAGACATGGACACACAGAGAGGTGTCAATCATACATAAGATTGATTGGTCAAAATCAAATCCTTTTTGAATTTCAAATTAAGTATTACGAGTTCCGTGTTCTATCCATTATGTAAATTGCTCGTAACCATTTGTTTGAGCCCTTTTTTTTTGTTAAATTAATTCAGTAAAGCAAACACAGAACGCGCTCGAGATGATTAAAAACGGTGTTAAGTGCACTTAACAGTGCTCACTCCACCCCGAGTACTGGTTGTGTCTGGAGGAGGGGGGGGGTCTTTATTTGGGGGAGTTTTTGTAATTGTCATTTGATCATGTTGCTGTAGTCCTTCCTCACGCACTCGCGCACGCGCTTGTGTGTGTGTGTACTCACCTATTGTGTGTGTGTGTGTGTGTACTCATCTACTCACCTAATTGTGCTTGAGGGGATTGAGCTCTGACTCTTTGGTCCAGCCTCTCAACCTGTCAATCAACTGATGTACAGATTCCTGAGCCTACTGGGTTCTATCATATCTACATTTGAAACTGTGTATGGAGTCAGCCTCCACCACATCACATCCTAGTCCATTCCATTTACTAACTACTCTGACACTGAAAAAGTTCTTTCTAATGCCTCTGTGGCTCATTTGGGTACTCAGCTTCCACCTGTGTCCCCTTGTGCGTGTGCCACTCGTGTTAAATAATCTATCACACATTTATAAATAATAAATGTGTGTGTGTGTGTGTGTGTGTGTGTGTGTGTGTGTGTGTGTGTGTGTGTGTGTGTGTGTGTGTGTGTAAATATCCCTCTAGATACACTTATAATGTCGAGGAGGGAAGATTACATGACATTTAGCGACTACCAGACGAGGCCACTTCGACTACCAGAGAGGAGGCGAATAACTCGCCTCCCCCAGAACTGCGCAAATGTTTACACCCCGTAACACAAGACTGTGGATGGTAGGCGATTGGGATACTTAAAATGATAAAAAAATGAATGCATTAACTCTTTCTCTCTCGCTGCCATTCACAATGTCACTTCGGTAAAAGTGTGAGAACTGTGCTGCTAATCAGCTACGAAATAGTACTCCTCCACACTGTCGGCAAGCAACCCATCCTCCAAATTGACAGTATGTTTTAATAATAAAGTGTAATAAGTACATTTCCTGACTGTCATACATAGTACATAATTGCACTTATGGGGCTGCTTGCATTTACCTTCGCCATTTAATTCTCCTTGTTTTCTGTTAAGATACTCAGAATTTTAGGATGAAGTTTTAAAGTTCAGTTCGCTATACACAAGTTTTAAATATCAGGATTTTTTTTTTCAGTTTTATCAAACAATAAAGATTTTATACAAAATTTGAAAATATTTTGAGTTACTTTACTAATTTATTGACATATTTTACTTTTTCTTTTATAAAACTGTAATATCAATATAGCTATAGATTAAGTAGTAATTGTAATTAAGAAGCAATAAAATGCTTATCTTCAAAAACTAAGACGGTTAGGTGAGGTCGTGGTTTTCTATTCAGCTTTTCAGGTAAACTCAAATATTCACAATATATTTGACAGTACGATTTAATACTAAGTGTAAATAAGTACAACTCCTGACTTTCATACATAGTACATAATTGCACTTATGAGGCTGTTACATTTATCTCCCCATTTTTGGAGGACGGGCTGCGGTAAGACATTCGTTAGATTCCCCTCATTTTTATGCATCGGACCTTTCTATACTGTCTCCCCCTCCCCCCCCCCGCCGCAGATATTACCGTAAGGGTGAAACCACGTCATTTGCCGTTTGCAACTCTCAGGTGAAGATTCAGGCTGTTAGAGCATCTGTTGGATTACAGCTGTTCCTGTTACTCTTTGTGGGTCGAGACTGTTGCTAGCACCTTCAATATTGGAGGTGCTGTTTTCTGCCTCAGTAGTGGAAATTTGGACAGCTGGCGGGAATATTTTTCACCGTTGGCAGTAGTGGGGACCGAGGTGAATACCGTGTCTGGGGCCGTCCTACCATGGCTTAGCTTGCGCTCGATTTCAATACGAACTCCAAAGTACATATATATGTTTTGGTTTTGTTTACAAATTTTCAGGAAATATTTATAATTGGGGTTGATATATTATGGGGCAAAGCCTCAGTTTCAGTTCTTCTTGCAACGTTTAATATTTTTGCTTGCATCCTCTGTCATTGTTGCATAGTTCACGAGGCTTGTACCTGACCAATGTACAGGTACAATGATCAGGTACAATGTTCATGTTCAATGTTTTCGTCATAATGCATGTTTTTGAAGTTTAATTCCACTCAAAACCACTCACGAGTGGTCTGACCTAAGAACTGTCTATATCCCTGTCCTGAATCTTTTTAATTAATTAATCTGCTTCCTGGTAAAGAATCCCATGGATAAAGCGCCAATGACAGTAGCAGCTGACGCTGTTCATCAACTTGTCCTCTCCCGTAACACATCGTATTTTGACGTACGAATACCCCAACGTCAAAGTTAAGATGTATCATGGTGGCTCGCAGAATTAAAATAGTGTCCGCGTTTTCTATTCGTGGGTACTCGGTTAGGTTCAGTTCGGGGTAATTTAGTACATATTTTTATATAACGTTGTGACAACTCGAGAGGACGGGCTGGTTTATGACCCAGCCCGTCCTCTGGTTCATATGTTATATATATATATATATATATATATATATATATATATATATATATATATATATATATATATATATATATATATATATATATCTAACAAACAGAACACTTCCTCATATGAGAGAATCGAACCATGGGCCAGCAGGTGTCTGGCCCGAGCATTAACCACTAGGCCACCTTCAAATCGTTAAAAGGACGAAAATTTGGGTGGGTTTTCCAGCACGAAATCTCCCTCCCCAACGACACCAGAGGAATCGCTCCTGATCACTCATTTTCTATCAATCATATTTACTAGGGGAAAACCTAGTAAATATGATAGAAAATGAGTATCAGTCAAATACAGGCGATTTGAAGGTCAATACACCTTTGTTCGCATAGCATCTGAGACGCTCGGCCCCTGGGGTAAAAGTGCCTTGGGATTTCTGAAAGAATTGGATTTCAAGCTCATTGACAACACCAGAAACTCAAGAACTGTTAGTTTCTTGTTTCAGCGCCTCAGTGTGGCGATCCAGAGGGGGAAACGCCTGCTGCGTCCTCGGTTCCTGTCCGGAAGCGGAGAAGCTCCTAGAGATCCATAACCTTTAAACACTCACTGTATTAACTAATGTACATCTTGCAGCCTTTACATCTTCTTTACATCTTTACATCTTTACAGCCTTAAGGGAGCCGGTCGGCCGAGCGGACAGCACGCTGGGCTTGTGATCCTGTGGTCCTGGGTTCGATCCCAGGCGCCGGCGAGAAACAATGGGCAGAGTTTCTTTCACCCTATGCCCCTGTTACCTAGCAGTAAAATAGGTACCTGGGTGTTAGTCAGCTCTCACGGGCTGCTTCCTGGGGGTGGAGGCCTGGTCGAGGACCGGGCCGCGGGGACACTAAAGCCCCGAAATCATCTCAAGATAACCTCAAGATAACCTCAAGAAGATACTTTGTACTTTGTACATATTTAATAAAGCACAACAAAACCCAACAGGAACGGGGTGGTAGGGCAAAAGAACATAGAAACTGTATTGGAGTTTATATACAGTTTATAACATATATACATCACATATCTGAATATATCTACATGAATATATCTTTATACATACACATTTTAATAATCCTCTCCACCAAAGCCTCTCCCAAACCCTCTCTCTCTCTCTCTCTCTCGTGATAAGGATATTATGTGGAAAACTGCGCTAAGCAGGTGGTTTTATGTAAAGCTTCACCTGTGTCACTCTCACATATGCTTTCACTCTGTCCTTCTACCACTCGAGCGTATGTTCCTCCTGTGGTGCGGTCAGACGCACTCTCCTCCTGCACTCAACTCACTCTTATGGCCACTTTACGCACCCATAAAACACCCCAGAGCACTCTCTCTCCACCACTACGGTGACCCCACATCTGACCTCTGGTGCCCTCTCTCTCTCTCTCTCTCTCTCTCTCTCTCTCTCTCTCTCTCTCTCTCTCTCTCTCTCTCTCTCTCTCTCTCTCATCTTCTATCCTCCTTTCCCATCCTTCCCTCTCGCCCTAAATATATATGCTTCATCTTTCAATCCATTTTACCCCCCCTTCTCTGTCCTCTCTTCCTGTTTCCTTCCTCTCCTCTATCTTGCCCTTCCCTTTCTCACCTCCTACCATTCAACTCCATCTTGAGGTCTTCCTTAACCTCTTAATTTTTTTCCATCTCACTCTATCCATCCTTTCACTCTCCTTTCCTCAGACTTTTTTTGTCCTTCTTCCATTCCTTCACATCTCCTTCCCTCACTCCTCCCCTCCCCCCCTTCCCTCCCTCCTTCCTTCCCATCCCTCCATGTCCGTCTCTCTCTCTCTCTCGCCGCTCTACGGGGCTCTGCTAATTAATGGAGTGTACACAGAGCCGAGCTGGTGCAGTTTTTTTTTCCTTTTGCCTGCCACTAAAAATATGTGTTTGTGCAAAGTTTGCTGGAATTCCTGTGTGTTTGTTTCAGCAATAATGACGTTTTTCTGGTGCTTGTTTGAGTTTTGGTCGGTGTTTGTGTTCGTTCCATGGTTTCTTGATATAAATTTTGTCTTGCTTGAGGCGCTATGAGGATATTGTGAAAGTTCTCAAGTTTGTTCGTGTCGATCTTTCTTGCTGGCTCATGTGTACTGTGGCTGGGTACTGTGGCTGGGTACTGTGGGTGGGTAGTAATGTGGCTGGGTAGTACTGTGGCTGGGTACTGTGGCTGGATACTGTGGCTGGGTACTATGGCTGAGTACTATGGCTGGGTAGTACTGTGACAAGTAAAGTACATCTGCATGTGTGTACTTCTGGACAATGTACGTATGGATAGGTACTTCTCGCTGCTCAGGCCTAGCTGCTTGTGGCTGTGTACTTAAGGCCAAATCCACTTATATGCCTCAAGAACAATCCTGATTGTGAGCATAAACGCGCTCAGGTAAACCTCTGATGTACTGACACCTATACTTTTTCCTCTCAAGCAGCGTAAGCTGTGGAGGCGCTAATGATGGCTCTCTGAGCGGCGATGGTTATACCTGAATGATTGATAAAGATTAAGCCACCCAAGAGGTGGCACGGGCATGAATAGCCCGTAATATTATACCTGCATATGCCAGGTGTTTAAAGCTTGAGCTGAAGGGTGGGGGTGGGTTGGGAGGGCAGGGGCAGCGATTGGGGGGAAGTAGGAAGGGGAGGGGAGGTGGGTGGGGGGAAAAAAGTGATCAGTTGTTATGTAACTCACATATCATGGTGGAGGTCTCACAGGCAACTCACATATCAAAACAAGATGCTCACAAACCATCGCAGGGTCCTCACAAACCATCGCAGGGTCCTCACAAACCATCGCAGGGTCCTCACAAACCATCGCAGGGTCCTCACAAACCAGGTACGATCTTCACAAACAACTCACACGTCATACTAAGTTCCTCATAAATACACTGCCATTCACCACCAAATTTAAATTCACCGCATGTAATAAACCAGAAGAGAGAGAGAGAGAGAGAGAGAGAGAGAGAGAGAGAGAGAGAGAGAGAGAGAGAGAGAGAGAGAGAGAGAGAGAGAGAGAGAGAGAGAGAGAGAGAGAGAAAAGACTTATTTTGAATTCTGAATGTTCCGAAAGAAATTAAAATATAGTATCCAACAGAAAGTCTAATACGAAGGAAGGGAGGAAGAAAGCGGGACAGTGTTTTTTTGAGTTGTGGGGAAGTTAAGCGGATGGAGAGGCACAGGTGAAGAGAAAAGTTTAGAACTGGGAAATATAGTATGGGTTATGATAGGAGGCGGACTGTCCGCCTTGCTGACACGACTGTGTGGGTGTTGGTAGCTAAGCTAAGCTTGCTCTCTCTCTCTCTCTCTCTCTCTCTCTCTCTCTCTCTCTCTCTCTCTCTCTCTCTCTCTCTCTCTCTCTCTCTCTCTCCCTCTCTCTCTCTCTCCCTCTCCCTCTCTCTCTCTCTCTCTCTCTCTCCCTCTCCCTCTCTCTCTCTCTCTCTCTCTCTCTCTCTCTCTCTCTCTCTAGTCAGGGAGCTGTGAGTGCGTGATGCTTTTCACATGTATTTCAGCATATGTGGGTGTCTATAGATGAATGCTGTGCATATGTAGCTGTCACATATATACACTCCGATGCTTTCACATACGTTTTGATGTTGGATATTGTGTTTATGTTTTTTTTTTAAGTGAGATATAATATATTTTGTATTTCTGACCAGTATTTTAATCTAGGAGCTATGTATCGTGGGGCTAGGGTTTCATCTAGTGTATGGAAGCTCTTGGGCCACCATTTGTGAGAGCGGGGCGACTCATCTTAGAGTAATCTCTCTAACATTGGGTCCTCTAACATTGGGTCCTCTAACATTGGGTCCTCTAACATTACGATGGTGTTCCACACCCTGATGGCTTGGTGCTGCAGTCTGTTTAGTGGCTGTATGTTCAGGAGTTCCTGAAGCTCCTGGATTGTCTGATCATATGGTGGAAGGTGTTTTGCTGGGAAGGAAAGGGACAGTGGGAGCTAGGAGGGAGGAGACACGGAAAGGTTGAGAAAGGGATACGGGGGTGTTGCGAGGGAGGGGGCAGTGGGTGTTGGGAGGAACTGAGAAGGTGAAGGGGGTGAGGGATTGATGTGGAGGGTGAGGGGGGGGGAGGGGGTGAGGCTTATGGACTGCTGTGAGAGTAGGAGAGTCAGTGAGGGAGGAGGAGAAGGAGGAGGAGGAAGAGTAAAG
The DNA here is from genome assembly GCF_040958095.1 of Procambarus clarkii. Taxonomy (NCBI): domain Eukaryota; kingdom Metazoa; phylum Arthropoda; class Malacostraca; order Decapoda; family Cambaridae; genus Procambarus; species Procambarus clarkii. The sequence goes on from NC_091173.1 coordinate 14,998,011, forward strand.
GTTAGGGGTGGCTGTCAGGTGTAGAGAAGATGAAATAGAGTAAAGGTGATGGACACTTTCACAGGTTTATTAGAATATGTTCTCTCTTGGCTGTGTGTGTGTGTGTGTGTGTGTGTGTGTGTGTGTGTGTGTGTGTGTGTGTGTGTGTGTGTGTGTGTGTGTGTGTGTGTGTGTGTGTGTGTGTGTGTGTGTGTGTGTGTGTGTGTGTGTGTGTGTGTGTGTGTGTGTGTGTGTGTGTGTGTGTGTGTGTGTGTGTGTGTGTGTATGTGTGTGTATGTGTGTGTGTGTGTGTTTGTGTGTTTGCAAAACTGTCGTAAGAAGTAAGAATCATTCACAAATTCCAAAGAATAGTCCAGAAAGATGGCTACTTGACTTTAACCCAAGCAAACAGAAACAGTTAGTACACAATAACGGAAAAGCACTTCCAGGAATTGAAACAGAAAAATAGGACTATTAGTAGAAATAATATGAAGCCCGTCTCTATATCTAAAACTAGCAAACACCCCAATAGCTCTGAGGAATCAGGACTGAACTCACTACCTACGTGAGACCACTATTGGAATATGTGGCCTCATCGTGGAACTCCCGTATAATACCACAGGACGAAAATTTAAAAAAAAACTTCAGAGATGAACCAGAAGGTTGTTTACAGAACCGAGAAGTTATCTGTTAGATGTTTTTTGTTAAAGATTCGCTACCTGGAACAGAGTTCCAAGTAGCACAGGCTATGATGATCCCGGAAAATATCTGTTAGAGGAAAACCTAAGGGAACGGGGGACCCTAACTACGAGAAGAAGAAACAAGCAAGAGGAATAACTGGCCAAACACTGAACTGGGTGAGGGAGTACCTGAAAGACAGAAAACAAAGGGCCACCGAGAAGGTGCGTCAAGCTAGAAGAATGTGACGCGTGGAATGCGTCCAAGGATGCGTCCTAGAACCACTGGTTATCGTAATCTAACTGGAAGAATGTGACGAGTGGAATGCGTCCAAGGATGCGTCCTAGAACCACTGGTTATCGTAATCTAACTGGAAGAATGTGACGAGTGGAATGCGTCTAAGGATGCGTCCAAGGATGCGTCCTAGGATAACCACTGGTTATCGTAATCCATGTCAATAATCTACCCGAGAGAAGGAGCAGATGTACACGTGAACATGTGCAGACGACGCTAAGCTGTTGAGGAATGTAACAGCCGATTGTAAAGAGTGAAACAAATTTGAGTAAAAACTCCATGAGTTGCCAGACAATTGGCTGTTGAAGATAAACCCCCAACAAATGTAAGGTAACGGAGAGTGGAAAAGGAGAAATTAGACCAGAAGATATCTACACTAAGAGGGAAAGTCTTTGGAATCAATCCTTCAACCAGGATTGGAAGGAATCCTTCCAATCCTTCGAAGAATTGGAAGGCATTATATCCACATTTTTATATCCACAATTATATCCACAACTATATTTGGGAGTGGATATAACTCCAGCACTAACATCAGAGAGACACACACAAACAGGGTGACATCAGCAGCATGTGAGAAGCTGATAACACGTTTTAAACTTTTATTTAACTATCTCGATAAAGATTTTCAGCCACTCTGTACATGCTATAAAGGACCGATACTAGAAAAGGCAGCACCGGCCTGAAATTCGGACCACGTGAAGCACAAGATCAAATTTTAAAACATTCATAAGTTTACAGCAAGATTAGCGTCAGAAGCAAGAGGGTTAAACTGTGAAGATAGTTTGGGGGAACCAAAATTACAACCCTAGAAGAAAGGAAACAAAGGGGGGATATGATCACTACATACATGATAATGAGGAGAAAATGCGTGGTGGACAAGGACAGGTTCTTTAATTCATAGAAAGTACAACAATTGGCCATAAGTGGAAGTTAGAGACGTAAATGAGGATAAGACATATTAGAAATTACTCGTACCCTTAATTAAAACACAGAACCTATTTATATCTTGTTGATTAATTAACAACACAGAAGCTGTTTACATGTTATTTACATGCTGTACACATGCTGTCTCGTTAGCTAACAATATAGAATGTGTCTACATATTGTTCACTAATTAACAACATAGAACATGTATACATAGTGAACGAGTTGTGTTGGTGCATAGAAAGCACAGTCAAACCTGAACTACATACCTTGAGGTTACCTTGAGGTGCTTCCGGGGCTTAGCGTCCCAGCGGCCCGGTCGTCGACCAGGCCTCCTGGTTGCTGGACTGATCAACCAGGCTGTTGGACGCGGCTGCTCGCAGCCTGACGTATGAGTCACAGCCTGGTTGATAAGGTATCAAAGGACCGATGCTAGAAAAGGCAGCAACAGCCTGAAATTCGAACCACGCGAAGCACAAGATCAAATTTTACATGCACGATCCATTAATAAAGTTACCCCATCATCTTCAGCAGCACTTATAAGCTTAATCCTTCGGTTGGCTAAGCTTATCTTTACGTTATTCTTAACGTAGAAACTTACGAGTCAGCAAAGCTTGGAAATTCAGAATTTCTGAAACTTCGTCAACTTCACACATACGTCAGGGAGTATTGAAGTGATTTACAGTGACACTACACGCAAGCTGGGATGTGACACGAGGTCACACTATCACCAGGCTCAGGTGTGACCTGACCTCACTCACCACTACCAAGAACAATTCACATGTTAAAAAAAATTGTGTTTTGATCATGTAACACTAATGACATCCCGTGACAATGATGACGATGCTGCTGATGATGACGATAGTGAAGATGACGACCATGATGAATATTATAACAAAAAAAAAAAAACAGGAGAAGTACCAGTAACATAAGAATCAAGTATAACATTAAATACGCACAAACCAGCACTATTAACGAGCGAAACAACACGCTCACAAAAGCAAATATCAAATCATTCACGAAAAACAAAAA
>NC_091173.1:15001417-15051417 GCF_040958095.1 Procambarus clarkii
AGGGGTCATCCCTACACACACACACTAGCAGGGGTCATCCCTACACACACACACTAGCAGGGGTCATCCCTACACACACACACTAGCAGGGGTCATCCCTACACACACACACTAGCAGAGGTCATCCCTACACACACACACTAGCAGAGGTCATCCCTACACACACACATACTAGCAGAGGTCATCCCTACACACACACACTAGCAGGGGTCATCCCTACACACACACACACTAGCAGAGGTCATCCCTACACACACACACTAGCAGGGGTCATCCCTACACACACACACTAGCAGAGGTCATCCCTACACACACACACTAGCAGGGGTCATCCCTACACACACACACTAGCAGGGGTCATCCCTACACACACACACACTAGCAGAGGTCATCCCTACACACACACACTAGCAGAGGTCATCCCTACACACACACACTAGCAAATTTCCAAATGAAACCCGTTTCCGTTATCTTCCGAAACCGAAACAGATGCCCGGCTCCCATTTTCTATACACAGAGCTTCTCGTTACACAGTGAAACAAAAAGTTTCCTTATGTAAGACAAGGCAGAGTGGAGATACTTGCTTAAGAATTCCTGTGTCGTCGTGCGGGCGCGTGGCATTGCACTTAAATGACCCTGTTTCTTTTCTACCTGCGTAGCAGATCCAGGTGAGAGGTATGGGAGGGAGGGGGGGGGGGTAGGGGTAGAGGAGGGGGTGGTTGTGAGGTAGAGGGGGGGGGTAGGGGTAGAGGGGTAAAGGTTGTATGGGAGAGAGTGTGGCGGGGGGGGGGGAGGTTGTGAACCTCGGAGGTGTCGGCTTAGGGGACTGAAGTAGAGAAGTAGGTGAAGTAGAAGTAGTTTAGTAGACGGTCTCTGAAGTAGAAAATAGGTGAAAGGTGGTGCTGGTGGTGGTTTTCAGAAGTGTGATGGGGTATTTAGAAAAAAAGAGGGTGGGTAGATGAGATTTTGTGAGAAAGGAAATGGGGTAAAAAATGGGGGAATAAAATAGGTGAGAGGCCTTGTAGGTGGATCTGTGATGGTAGAGAAGAGAGAGTGAAAGTCAGGTTCCGCAATATGACACATAATGACTACACGACCCATTTGACAGTGCAGTGTTAAATAATGCACAGGCAAAACCTAAACACACAAAAAACTGATACAAAACCTTGCTGAAAATGGACTTTGTGTACTCAATGGGTGGCGCTGAGTACTCAATGGGTAGCGCTGTGTACTCAATAGATGGCGCTGTGTACTCAATGGATGGCGCTATGTACCCAATGGGTGGCGCTGAGTACTCAATGGGTAGCGCTGTGTACTCAATGGATGGCGCTATGTACCCAATGGGTGGCGCTGAGTACTCAATGGGTAGCGCTGGGTACTCAATAGATGGCGCTGTGTACTCAATGGATGGCGCTATGTACCCAATGGGTGGCGCTGAGTACTCAATGGGTAGCGCTGTGTACTCAATAGATGGCGCTGTGTACTCAATGGATGGCGCTATGTACCCAATGGGTGGCGCTGAGTACTCAATGGGTAGCGCTGTGTACTCAATGGATGGCGCTGTGTACTCAATGGATGGCGCTGTGTACTCAATGGATGGCGCTATGTACCCAATGGGTGGCGCTGAGTACTCAATGGGTAGCGCTGTGTACTCAATGGATGGCGCTGTGTACCCAATAGATGGCGCTGTGTACTCAATAGATGGCGCTGTGAACTCAATAGATGGCGCTGTGAACTCAATGGGTGCACCACTCTAAGTGTTGCCTATGAATGGTAACACTACAGCAGAATTAATCCATTTGTCCACATCAGATATTAGTATGAATGCTGCGGAGAATACCGGTACCCACCAGGGTTACAGGAGGTATTCCGGTATACCGGAGTTCAATCCCCGACCGTCCAAACAGTTAGGCACCATTCCTTTCCCCCCGTCCCAACCCAAATCCTTATATATATATATATATCCCTTCCAAGTGCTATATAGCCGTAATGGCTTGGCGCTTTCCCCTTGATCATTCTCTCTCTCCCTCCTGGATTGATTTTTTTTCCAAAGCGTTTAAGTCTTCTCATTTTATTTCGTTTGCTGGTCGCTCCAGTTCGTTCGGTTTCTTAAGAATCTGAAAATACATTTATGTATTTTTTTTTTTCAGTGGGAGAGATTGACCCGACGATAGACTGATCCAACGATAGACTGACCCAACGATAGACTGACCCAACGATAGACTGATCCAACGATAGACTGACCCAACGATAGACTGATCCAACGATAGACTGACCCAACCAGAGACTGACCCAACCAGAGACTGACCCAATAAGAGAGATTTACCCAATAAGAGAAGAACCCACTTAAAAACCCATGTACCCCCCACGAAAGGCTGTACCCACTGTGACCTCTCCCAAGTAAGACCTACCCCCCCCTTGAGACGACCATTAGGAGAAGCTGAACCCAATTACACTCCGAGGTACGAACCATCAGCAGCAGTTGTAATCCCGCCTCAAAAGAAATGGTCAGTGACCCCCTGACCTCTCTCCTGTACTCTCTTCTCTTCACCTCCCTCTCTCTCTCTCTCTCTCTCTCTCTCTCTCTCTCTCTCTCTCTCTCTCTCTCTCTCTCTCTCTCTCTCTCTCTCTCTCTCTCTCTCTCTCTCTCTCTCTCTCTTGGGGTTCGAAGCAACAGCACGGGTCAAGGAGCCTCAAAGAACGAGCAGGGATGTAGGAAAGCCACTATAACACCAAGTCACAGCCCCGCTCCTGTGCCGGGTAAGTCCACTACGGGGCTCGCCATAGCCCGTGCTGCTTGCAACTTGTTGTGCCGAGTAGCTGTATCTACAACAACACCAACAACAGCCTGGTTTGGCGGGCGCGCGTGTGTGCGCGCGCGCTAGTTGCGCCGCCGAGAGCGAAGAGGGTCTGATCGTATTTGGAGGTTTTAAGATGCTCTGGTTGTTCTTGTAACAAGATCTGATTGCTGACTGACTTGAGGGAGTAGGGGGGGGGCTGATCTCTGATTGGCTTGAGTAAGGCTTGATTGCTGTCTGGTATGATTGGTGATTGGTTTGATGGAGGAGGGTCCGCTCTCTGATTATCTTGAGGGAATATTATCTGATTGCTGATTAGCTTGACGGAGAAGGGTCTGATTGTTGATTGGCTTGACGGAGAAGGGTCTGATCGCTGATTGGCTTGAAGGAGAAGGGTCTGATTGCTGATTGGCTTGACGGAGATAGTCTGATTGCTGATTGGCTTGACGGAGAAGGGCCCGATTGCTGATTGGCTTGACGGAGAAGGGTCCGATTGCTGATTGGCTTGACGGAGAAGGGTCCGATTGCTGATTGGCTTGAGGGAGTAGAGTACGCTTCCCGACTGACTTGGAAGGAGTAGAGTCTGTTCGCTAATTGGCTTAAGAGAGAGAGAGGTAAGTTTTTTTTACAACATTCTATTAGTTCACAGTCCGGAGTAACGCTTAGCGTGATGTAGCACACCTAAATGTGCTTGTAGAGTCAAGCGTTAGCTCTTAAGCCCCGCCTTTCGAACATCAGTTTAAAGCCATGATTACTGTAACCCTTCACAGAAAAATGACAATCTGTAGCTGCTATGGATGGAAGGTACAAATTATATGGAGCTGAAGAATAATTTTACGTTTTGTACTACTGGAATTTTAAAGCAGCCGTCGCCAACTATTCGGACCTCACGAAATTTAGCTAATTTTTATATTTAGCTAAGATTTCTTAGCTAAGGTTTCCTAGCTAAATCCGGGTGTTTGGATTGCAAGTGTCTTTTTTCGAGTTTAGGAGGTTTCGTGGCCTCAATGGATAGACTCTGACAGCACAAAGTGGTCGGGGATGATGCAGCTCACTATACCAGGTTCTTAAATAAATCCAATTTTTCAAGTAGTTTGAATCATATTTTCTTGATATTTTGAGGTTTTTTCTTCTCTGCGCCTCCACGAGGACTCTTGAGGCTCTGAGCCATTGCTCAGCTAAGTCTGCCCAATCACTTGAGCTGGACGGTAGAGCGACGGTCTCGCTTCATGTAGGTCGGCGTTCAATTCCCGACCGTCCAAGTGGTTGGGGTATCATTCCATTCTCCCGTCCCATCACCAAATCCTTATCCTGACCCCTTCCCAGTGCTATATAGTCTGTAAGGGCTGGGCGCTTTCTCCTGATAGCTCCTTCCTTCGCAGTTAAGTCAAGTACACATATTACTATTGTTACTATTATTATTAGTTACATTATATTTTGTAGTAATAAAGAAATGCTAAATAATCCTTTGTTTTTCTTCACTCATTATGGGTTTGTTGCATTCGAATCTATCCCAAACCCGAAATGAAAGTTATTAAAGTCAAACTATTTGATGTCATTAAATATAACAGTTAAAGAAAATACACAGTTACATTCAAGACACAAATCAAATAACACATTCAGACTATAAGAATTTCTTAGAAAATTATTTATAACAAAAAAATGCTCATTTTTATGACTTGGGTTCATGGCCCAGTCGATAGAGCGTCGGTCTCACACGCGTGCGAGTCCAGGGTTCGAGACCCATATAGCCCAGGTGAATGGAATAATATGTATATGTTATTATTAATTAAACATAATTGCAAATAGTGTCCAGATTTTTCTGCGGGCCACCCAGCGGGCCACGAGCTGCCAAGTGGGCCGCGGGCCACCGAGCGGGCCGCGGGCCACCGAGCGGGCCGCGGGCCACCCAGCGGGCCACGGGCCAGCGGTTGTGTTTAAAAGAACATAACAAAATGTAGAACGCAATAACCATAAACCTGTCCCAGGTCTAATTGACCACTCGTAAGCCTGCACATGTGCAGGCTTACCCTTAAACAAGCAGCAACCATAGGCCAAACACATGTAATCTTAGGGGATAAATAACCAATTTTAGGATCAACATACACAATTTTAGGCCAGATTTAGTATATCGACAAAAAGGGAAAGTTATGTTTGGTTGTTGCCTTCTTTCTTAGCGCATGTACACAATTAATTTACATTTGTGCCTGAAGGATCAAGGTGTTAGCTCTTGGCCTCCGCCTTTCTAACCATCGGCTGTCAAATATACCGAGACTCCCAACCTATTTGCTTTGTCATATCCACTACATATATTTCTCTCTCTCTCTCTCTCTCTCTCTCTCTCTCTCTCTCTCTCTCTCTCTCTCTCTCTCTCTCTCTCTCTCTCTCTCTCTCTCTCTCTCTCTCACACACACACATACACACACCTCCCAAGGTTGCAGCCTGTAGCAGCTGTCTAACTGCCAGGTACCTATTAACTGCTAGGTCAACACATGCATTCAATGAAAGAGACCCTGCCCATTTGTTTCTACCTCAGCCGGGAATCGAACCCTGACCCCTTAGGACTACCAGTATATATATATATATATATATATATATATATATATATATATATATATATATATATATATATATATATATATATATATATATATATATATATATATAGTTGGATTTACAATAGCTCAGGTTGCGTGTTTCGGCTCTTTTAAGCCATTATTTGTACTTTCAGAACGTTGGTGAACATTTACAAACGTGGGAATTGAACTATATACAAGGAAGCAGATAATTGTTCGAACAATGTTTTAACGTAATCATTTTGTGAGTTTCGTGTAAAATGGTTTTCATACATAAACAGGTGATTTGGCTGGTTGGGTTAACGAGTATTTGGTCAGTGTTGATGAGGACGGCCTGTCACAGGTGAAGCATGGACAAGGGTGCACTTCAAACACACACAAAGTGAAATAAACATTTCGAGGGAGAGAACTTTCAGGCGGAAAGCGCAAAGCCATTACGACTATATAGCACTTGGAAGGGGTTAGGATATGGATTTGGGATGGAACGGGGGGAAAGGAATGATGCCCCAACCACTTGGACGGTCGGAGATTGAACGCCGACCTGCATGGAGCGAGACCGTCGTTCTACCGTCCAGCCCAAGTGGTTACACTTTGAAAGAAACAGTTATGATGCGTGCATAATATTTTGTATATACTATATATGTCATTTTTGGCCCATGTCATGCCACAAATCGTCCATGCAGGTCGGCGTTCAATCCCCGATCGTCCAAGCGATTGGGCACAATTCCTTTCTCCCCGTCCCATCCCAAATCCATATCCTAACCTCCTCCAAGTGCGATATAGTCGTAATTAATGGCTTGGCGCTTTTTTCTTGATAGTTCCCTCCCTTCCTTCCACAAATCGGCATCTGCCTTTTCATTATATTCCGAAGAAAATATCGCGCTGAAAATTGACACAATCCCAACCAATAAATTAAAAATTGCACTCGGAAGGGAGGAACGAATGGATGGATTAAAAGTTGAACTGAAACGTTTGTTGCTGAGTCCATAGAGTTTTAAAATCGTTTCAGTTTGCCCCACACTACATTTCGCACACTTTATGTAGGGCATACGTAAATTTGTGTATCTATGTATTTACGTATGTAGGTTAGCTTAGCATTTTAAAAGTACCGAATCACCTGTGGTTGATTGTTCAATAAATCCCTGAACTATATGTTTAACTGATCTCTAACCCTGTCTATGGAGGACAGAAGAAAGTGTATGCTGGTTAGCATTGTAAATGTGTGGCCACGTTTGTGGTAGAAAAAAAAAACCTACATTATTGAACGTCCGATCATTAGACCATTCAGACCAGCTGACATGAAGTACCTGGATCTTTTCAATTACTTTATTATCTCTCGTGCTCATGATGATATCTTCATAATGCATCTACAGTTTGCCAGTTTGCAGGCTACGGACCACATGCCTCTATATGACTAACCATCCTGTGTGATGGGGATTTTGTAACACACTCTGTACTCCCCTTCACATAGCCTAGGGCAGTTAAATGAATACACATGTACCTAAATGCATTAATAAAAAAAAATGTATCTATCCTGTATATATATATATTTTTATATAAACATCTATACTAATTACAGCAACAGTATACCATACATATCCATATCATTGTGTCAATACACAATTTTGCAGGATTTTTTTTAATTGAAACTAATTGGCGACTTTTTTTTTCCCCTCGCGAAGTTAAAACTCTTTTGCTGGAATAATATTATATTCCCGCTAAACTGACTTGTTTACCTTCTATGCCGGAAATTTTCGTTCACTGGGGAAGTGAAAAACGTTCTTTCAGCGCTAATCAGCTTTTATGCAATTAGGTGGAATATATATGAGAAACAGGCGAAGCTTAATGTGAAGGTTTTAATTTATTTCATATTTTGTCGGCAGACGGACAGACAGGCAGGTGGGCGGACAGATGGACAGTCACAAAGACGGACACACACACACACACACACACACACACACACACACACACACACACACACACACACACACACACACACACACACACACACACGCACACACACGTGCGCGCGCACACACACACACGCACACACGTAATGAAACTAGGGGGGAGGAAATAGGAGGCCAGACACTGGATATCGAATGGGAGATGAAGTCCTTCACGAAACGGATAGAAAGATCTAGGAGTTGATATCATGTCAAACCTGTCTCCTGATGCCCACATGAAAAGAATAACATCGGCGGCGTATGCGAGGTTGGCTAACATCAGAACTGCCTTCAGAAACCTGTGTAAGGAATCTTTCAGAGCCTTGTATACCACGAATGTAAGGACAATCATGGAGTATGCTGTCCCAGCATGGAGCCCGTTCCTTGTCAAGCACAAGAAGCTGGAAAAATTTCAGAGGTATGCCACTAGGCTAGTCCCAGAACTAAGAGGTATGAGTTACGAGGAAAGGCTGAGGTAACTGCACCTCCCGTCGCTGGAAGATAGAAGAGCCCGGGGAGACATGATCAACACATATAAAATTCTCAGTGGAATTGACAGGGTAGACAAGGATGGATTATTTAACAAGGGTGGCACACGAGCAAGGGAGCACAGATGGAAGGTGAATACCCAAATGAGCCACAGAGACATTACTTTGATACTGAAAAAGTTCCTTCTAGTCAGAAAATGGAATACACAACATAGTTTTGTGCTAGAGGCAGAATCCATACCCAAGAACAAATCCACAAGGGCCGTGACGAGGATTCGAACCTACGTCCGAGATCATCCCAGACGCTGCCTTAATCGACTGAGCTACGACATGGTCCATACACAATTTCAAATGTAGATATGATGGAGCTTGAGAAGCTCAGGAATCTGTACACCAGTAGATTGACGGTTGAGAGGCGGGACCACAGAGCAAGAGCTCAACCCCCGCAAGCACAACTAGGCGAGTACACACACACAAAGTTGTTTATGCTAATTCAATTCACAGTTTTATCTGGAAACATAAAAAACACATGTCGGTGAGAACACACACACACACACACACACACACACACACACACACACACACACACACACACACACACACACACACACACACACACACACGCGCGCACACACACACACACACCACAAGTTATGAGTAAGTGGCCAACAACGTCACGAAGAATTCCGAAAAGAATTCTCAGTACAATCGATCAAATAAACTTGAGGCGCCTTCAGATGGAAATTATTTCGGGCAGTGGCAGGAGAATGTGGTGTGTGTGTGTGTGCGTGTGCGTGTGTGCGTGTGAGAGTGTGTGTGTGTGTGTGGGGGGGGAGGGGTACTTCCTCATGTACCGACAGAGTCCCAATTCGGTTGTGGTGGCGGGTTTTATGGTCATGTAAACATTGTTCACGCCCACAAGAAGAGAAGCCTCGCCTCATCTGTTTGGGAAGCGGTAGGATGGGAGCGTGTTCTCACCTAGCTGTACTTACACAGTCGGGCGTCAGCGGCTGGGCCCCGTCTATCTTAACACCGGTCAATTAGTAGTATAATGTGGGTGTTGCTGCTATCTTCCTTCATCTTACTCTTCATATTTTCATGTGTTTCACACTGTCTCTCAAAGAGAGATGGGTTATTGTAAGGCATTTCGAGTTCAGTTGAAGTCAGATCGGTGTTGCAGGCGATGAGTCACAATAACGTGGCTGAAGTATGTTGACCAGACCACACACTAGAAGGTGAAGGGACGGCGACGTTTCGGTCCGTCCTGGACCATTCTCAAGTCGATTCTCAAGTCGAAACGTCGCCGTCCCTTCAACTTCTAGTGTGTGGTCTGGTCAACAGATCGGTGTTGTATGGTCCGTGTGTTTTGTACTGGTTTTGAGTCGGAATGACCCCGTTATCTGTTGATATTAAGAACAAATCCACAAGGGCCGTGACCAGGGTTCGAACCTACGTCCGAGAGGATCCCAGACGCTGCCTTAATCGACTGAGCTACGACATGGTTAAAATAATTGCCACCGGGAAATCAACTTGACCTACCACGCATTCTAATATCTGTTGATATTAGAATGCTGAGGCCGTGCAAATGTCTTCAGCTTCCTCACTCACTCCAACACTTTCAGTAGCACAGCATTACTTTCAAACGTGTATAACGATGTGGAATGATTCCTGGTAAGCGAGAAAAACGCAGCCAGACGATCCTTCTGTTTTATAATTTTCTGTATATTGATTTTAATTGAATTCATTAAGCATGATCTTTCTCTAAGCCCAAGATCGTTATGTGGTTCTGAGAGCTACGAATAACCTAACGAACCTGGCAAATACAAGAATAGGCTGGCTTTAGGTCAAGCTGCAAAGGGAGGGAGAGGGGTGGGGGGGGGGGGTTAGTCTTGCTGGTAGGCCTCTCTGACTCCTGCTTGTGACCTCACTGAGTGGTATTGTCTATTATTGTCTTGCCCTTGTTCTGTTTCCTTAAATCTTATTCAATACAGACTGCAAGTATTTTTCTCCTGTCATAGTTTCCGGTTCAGTGGTTGTGTGAAATGCAAATACTGGTTTCAATGTGTGATTGGTCTCAGATTGAGGCCTCGTACTCTATGACCTAACCGGTTTTGCACTTAATTTTGATAATTATTTAATCCCGGGTACTTAGATGACACACTTCGACATTGTTATGTACAAGTGTGAATGTGTTTTCGAGTGTGTGTGTGTGTGTGTGTGTGTGTGTGTGTGTGTGTGTGTGTGTGTGTGTGTGTGTGTGTGTGTGTGTGTGTGTGTGTGTGTGTGTGGGGTGTGTGTGTGTGTGTGATGTTGAATACAATCCGAACATCAACATCACACGTGTTCAAGTATAATAGCCAAGCTGATATACAACAGAATGCCGCAACCCCGAGGATTAGTCCACAAAACGTATGTAATAGAGGCTTAGAGAAAACGGTATTGGCCGTAATATCATCTATGACGTAGTGTACGAATTGAATTTCCTCTCTGATCCGCTCTCCTCTGTCTAACCCCCTCTGTTGCTATTCCTTCTCCGTATCTCCTTCCATGCACCTCGCTTGCGTTTGTGGCTTTTTTTTTTATCCCCCCAGCATACTCCTATGCCTCTTATTCTCTCTTTATCTCTGCTTCGTTGATCATGTCAACCGATTCCGTTGCTTCCACTCTCGTCCACGTCCTTGGTTCCACTTTCCCTTTCCTTCTATTCCTCATTTTCCAGCTCCTTTTCCTTCTCTCTCTCTCTCCCCATACTACCTGGACTCAGGTGTACCTGGGAGATCGAGGCTCCAGCTTGCTTGCCAATTGCCCAATTATATGTAATGAATCAAAATTAACGATACGAATGGATTATCGAACCTCAAATCGTTCTTACTTTCCTCAGCAATATATATATAATTATACACCGATTTAAAATAGTCTCTGGTTTTAAAGAAATTAATGTACAGATTATTTTCAAGAAGTAATAATTTAAAAACAAATGCCTAAAAAGGTTAAATAGTAACCCCGGATCAGCTGACTGACGTAGAAAGGTGTCTTCCTACGGTGAGAGGAGGGAGAGGGGGGGGGAGGGGGGGCAGAAGTGAGAGTGGGAGAGGGTGAGAGAGGGGGCTCAGATGAGAGGGGGGCAAAGACAAAAAATGAACCAAAAACGGAAGACATAGAAACACCAACAGGAAGTTTCTATATTTTTAAACATATAAATATAAAACATAATATATTTTTATATGTTTATATTTTAAACAGCCTAATATTAATATCCCGGAAAGCCCCCCCCCCCGCCCTTTTAAAGTGCTTAGCTTTTACATTTGCGAACATTTCGAAGCCGTTGAGCAAAGAGCAAAACAGTGTTGGCAACAACGAGTTGGGACCTCGTAGCCTGGTGGATAGCGCGCAGGACTCGTAATTCTGTGGCGCGGGTTCGATTCCCGCACGAGGCAGAAACAAATGGGCAAAGTTTCTTTCACCCTGAATGCCCCTGTTACCTAGCAGTAAATAGGTACCTGGGAGTTAGTCAGCTGTTACGGGCTGCTTCCTGGGGGTGGAGGCCTGGTCGAGGACCGGGCCGCGGGGACACTAAAGCCCCGAAATCATCTCAAGATAACCTCAAGATAACATGTTTGGCTCGGGAGGAGTTTTGCCAATAAGAGCCATTCTGACCTTTGGCTACTTCAGACCCGACGACTCTACGGTGGTTTGGGTATGAATATTTCAAATAATTATGCATAAATACATATGTATACTTTTATAGTATGGATAGATGTATTCCTAAATTTAAACAATGCAAGGTTTTTCTAGTCAGGGAAGTATGAGGCAAACTGTGGTTATTGTAATTGTATTAATTATAAGGGAGCTGGTCGGCCGAGCGGACAGCACGCTGGACTTCTGATCCTGTGGTCCTGGGTTCGATCCCAGGCGCCGGCGAGAAACAATGGGCAGAGTTTCTTTTACCCTATGCCCTTGTTACCTAGCAGTAAAATAGGTACCTGGGTGTTAGTCAGCTGTCACGGGCTGCTTCCTGGGGGTGGAGGCCTGGTCGAGGACCGGGCCGCGGGGACACTAAAAAGCCCCGAAATCATCTCAAGATAACCTCAAGATAACAGCAGGGGACGCTACAGGCTGTCTGTCTCTCTCTATCTAGCGATAAATGAGTACTGTCTACTGTCAAGCTACAAGCTGGCTGTCTGTCCACCAAAACCTGCCTACTGTCTGGTGAAGATTAGTTTTACGACTGGACTGATGCGTTTGAAGAATGGCTGCCAAATTGGACGGATATTGTTTAAGAGAGCGTGCTGTATTGGACCGATGAGGCAAACATTTCAAACACATGGAACTGAAAATTGTGCGAAGAAAGATTTGAAGTATTCACAGGTTAAATGTAGTTAGCAACAGGCTTTGTGGCAGGGCAACCCGTTCTCGCACTTGCTTTTAGTCAATATTGGCTTATTTAATAAGTGCATATGTGACATACTAACTGATTGTGAATATTTTAGTTTGCCTTGAAAAGCTTCATAGGAAACACCGACCTCACCTAACCTTCTTAGTATGTTAAGATAAGCATCTTATTGCTTCTTATTTACAATTATTACTTAACCTTTCAACGGTATAGGTTAAGTAATAATTGTAATTAAGAAGCAACAAGATACTTATCTTAACATACTAAGAAGGTTAGGTGAGGTCGGTGTTTTCTATGACGCTTTTCAAGGTAAACTAAATTATGCACAATCAATTAGTATGTCACATATGCACTTATTAAATAAGCCAATATTGACTATAAGCAAGTGCGAGAACGGGTTGGGCAGGGAGCATTACAGAGCTGTGTACTGTTGCTTGAGAGCATCCCAGATCTCGACCACCACCACACACACTTGTTCTGTTCCATCTGGAAAATACACTACCACACCCAGCATCCTGGTGCGTGCGGTACACCGCCTGGGAGGGAGTCTTGATCCTATAGAGCCACACACAATACCCAGCTGTTCAAGAGTAATTTAATGTAGGCTATTTTGCTCTTTTTAAATTATATTTTTTTTCATGGATTCGAAGTAGGAAGTGTATATACAAGATGATAAACACGGCTATAGTATTATGTCTCTCTCTCTCTCTCTTTCTCTTTTCTCTCTCTGTATCTACTTCTCTCTTTCTTTCTACCCCTCTAATCCCCCCCCATTCCCCTTCTTTACCCAGTGACTACTTGTCCTCCTTCCCCCCCCTCCCTCTTCCATCCCTTGCTCTCTGTGTTTGGTCTCACTGTTGAACAATAAAATAACCCCTGTGATCTGACGACCCTTAACGACCCGACCCAGCACCGGCGCACGATAATGACCTCTGCGTCCCACTTCATAAATACTGCTTCCCTCTGGAGACGCACAAAACCAACGACCATAACCTGGTTGGGTAGTTAAGGGAGCTCGGAACTGCTTGTTGTTTGCACGAAGGAGCAAGCGAAGGTGCACGAGTCTAAGGTGCGATGTTGCGTGTTTGTAATGGTTCTCAGCCGAGTTTTTTTTTTTTTGTCCTGGAAGGCGTTTGAGTGCGTGTTGATGGTGGCAGGTTTTGTGCAACCATGAATGCAACTCCGTCAAAAAAATGCAACTCCGTCAAAAAAATGCAACTGTATTGCCTTGCCGGAAATGCACGTACCCCCTAAGCTTCCCGCCTAACCTGTCGAGGCTAATGTGTGGAAAAGGTGTATGGTAGAGTGCGATAGTTGTAATAAATGTGTCACAGTTTTACTGGATTGGTCGATTGCGTATACAGTGGGATGTATTAGGTGCGGGGGGACCCGGGTCGTGGCCGCCGATGATGACGGGTATTTATCTTTAAAGTGGCAACTATGGTAACTACACAGATCTGGTATATGCAATATATATATATATATATATATATATATATATATATATATATATATATATATATATATATATATATATAAAATTCAATCAAACAATTTGATTGAAAATTTTAAAACAATCGACGAAGAACTTTCAGAGATTAGCGATTTTGAACAAACGAACATTTACATTTTTATTGATACAGATACATATATTACAAATATTAGTTCAAAAACATATATATTTGAACATTTGAGGGCACAGCGGATTACACCATCAGCGTACTTCCGCACCAACGGCTCCCGGGTTGGAATCCCCGCGGTGTTCCAGTACCAGTACCCGGTGGTACTGTACTGGACTAGGACCTGAATGCATTATACTGAAAAATTTTATTCACCTGGCGTGAACTAGCATAGTGAAGTGGTGGGAGTAGTGAAGGCCTCAGGTCTACAACATCGGTAGAGGGAGATTGTAACCACATTCACAATTGTAGTCCAAAGGGTGACACTCTCCGTCGCTCCTAACCTGTCGCTTATAACCTGTCGCTCATAACCTGTCTCTCATAACCTGTCGCTCATTACCTGTCGCTCATAACCTGCCGCTCATAACCTGTCGCTCATTACCTGTCACTCATAACCTGTCGCTCCTAACCTGTCGCTCATAACCTGTCGCTTATAACCTGTCGCTCCTAACCTGTCGCTCATAACCTGTCGCTTATAACCTGTCGCTCATAACCTGTCGCTTATAACCTGTCGCTCCTAACCTGTCGCTCATAACCTGTCGCTCATAACCTGCCGCTCATAACCTGTCGCTCATAACCTGTCGCTCATAACCTGTCGCTCCTAACCTGTCGCTCATAACCTATCGCTTATAACCTGTCGCTCATTACCTGTCGCTCATAACCTGCCGCTCATAACCTGTCGCTCATTACCTGTCGCTCATAACCTGCCGCTCATAACCTGTCGCCCCTAACATGTCGCTCCTAATCTGACGTCCCTAACCTGTCGTTCCTAACTCCTTGCACTGCTCCTATCGCCACATGCAACTTTTTTCCACACTTAATTTAACCGTTTTTAGAGCTTTTCAATCGCTGCGCAGTTCAGGGGTTAAACACCACTTCGGGTGTTCAACAGCAGCGGAAGAATGAACATAATTATATACATATATATGGTTTATACATATACATATATACATACAGCATTTAAGAGAGAGCAACGTAGCGAGCCTTCGCGTTCAAGCTAAACTCCTATTTAAAGCCTCAATTTCTTATCTCTAAGCTTACATAATTAAACAAACAACAGCGAAATCCGCAATACAAAACAGAGTTTAAGAATAACAAAATTTTCTTAACAAAGCATCCAATCAGAGCCAAACCTGTTTCAGAAAAAAATATCTCTCGAGTACAAATCTTCCGTGTAACAAACACCTGTTAAGCAGAAACATTTCATAATAGATCGCAGCAAAAAAATCTTAAAAATAATATCAAAGCCGCTGTAACCAAGGTAAAAAAGGGGTAACTTTTTCCCCTGTAACCAGGGGGAAAATAGCCAACCCAAGCCAACCCAAACAACACCCAAATCTGTATATACTCCAGAGCATCTCTGGCAGCATCTCCGGCAGCATCTCTGGCAGCATCTCCGGCAGCATCTCTGGCAGCATCTCTGGCAGCATCTCTGGCAGCATTTCTGGCAGCATCTCCGGCAGCATCTCTGGCAGCATCTCCGGCAGCATCTCTGACAGCATCTCTGGCAGCATCTCTGGCAGCATCTCCGGCAGCATCTCTGGCAGCATCTCCGGCAGCATCTCTGGAAGCTGGGCGTTTTATGAGACGCGTTTTGCTAACTTGATTCCAGATCTCCAACTGCTCTGTGGAGATTCCATTATCCCTTTGATATTATATTGTAATACCGGGAGCGTACCTCCCCTCCTTGTATAACAGGGTATACTCCGCTCTCTTGGTGGGGGGGGGGGGAGATATGTCCTCCCTCGTATAAGTTTATATCGAGCCTGAGAGAGCCATCACCGCACAGTATACGAGGGACACTAGTGAGGGACTCCCTCCCATCTGCCCTCTCTATACACACACACACACACACACACACACACACACACACACACACATACTCGCACAGTTGAGAGGCGGGACGAAAGAGCCGCAACTCAACCCCCACAAGTACAACTAGGTGAGTACACACAAGGCCTTGCGGCGAATGGGTAAGGGAGGGGGGGGGGGGGGTAGTAATCCTAAGGGCCCGGCTTCGATTCACGGCCGAGGCAGAAATACATGGGCAGAGTGTCTTTCATCTGATACCACTGTTTACCTAGAAGTAAACATAGGTACCTGAGAGTTAGAGAGCTGCGACGGGCTGCTTCCTGGGGATGTGTGTGTGTGTGTGTGTGTGTGTGTGTGTGTGTGTGTGTGTGTGTGTGTGTGTGTGTGTGTGTGTGTGTGTGTGTGTGTGTAGGTAGGTGAGCATGCATATTCTATCTTAACCGCTAATTCTCTCTTCCACTAGGGGAGTTTCGTTTTGATTTCCCTTTCGTGATCCCGCTTTTCAATGCATTACCTAACACCCAAACTTCCCTATTCCATCCCTTTCCCGCCTCTTCCACACGAACGAGTGGAGAATGTCCCGCCTCTTCCACACGAACGAGTGGAGAATGTCCCGCCTCTTCCACACGAACGAGTGGAGAATGTCCCGCCTCTTCCACACGAACGAGTGGAGAATGTGATGCGCGACAAGTGGGAGAGGCAAAGACGGAAGAGAGACACAGAGAAGAGGAAGAGAAAAATTGGGCCAAACCAGAGAGACCCACCCGTCCCGCCGCCCTTACTGTCTTATAATGGCCGCCTCGTCCCAATTTCATTTTCTTGAAAGCCCGCATCCGGTGTCCCACAGGCAAACAGGTCGCAGTTTATGTTAGGAGGACGACCTTGTGTGTGTGGTGACCTTGTGTGTGTGGTGACCTTGTGTGTGTGGTGACCTTGTGTGTGTGTGTGGTGTGACCTTGTGTGTGTGTGTGGTGACCTTGTGTGTGTGGTGACCTTGTGTGTGTGGTGACCTTGTGTGTGTGGTGACCTTGTGTGTGTGGTGACCTTGTGTGTGTGGTGACCTTGTGTGTGTGGTGACCTTGTGTGTGTGGTGACCTTGTGTGTGTGGTGTGGCCTTGTGTGTGTGGTGTGGCCTTGTGTGTGTGGTGTGACCTTGTGTGTGTGGTGTGACCTTGTGTGTGTGGTGTGACCTTGTGTAGTGTCACCATGTGTGTGTGGTGTGACCTTGTGTGTGTGGTGTGACCTTGTGTGTGTGGTGTGACCTTGTGTAGTGTCACCATGTGTGTGTGGTGTGACCTTGTGTGTGTGGTGTGACCTTGTGTGTGTGGTGACCTTGTGTGTGTGGTGACCTTGTGTGTGTGGTGACCTTGTGTGTGTGGTGACCTTGTGTGTGTGGTGACCTTGTGTGTGTGGTGACCTTGTGTGTGTGGTGACCTTGTGTGTGTGGTGACCTTGTGTGTGTGGTGACCTTGTGTGTGTGGTGTGGCCTTGTGTGTGTGGTGTGGCCTTGTGTGTGTGGTGTGACCTTGTGTGTGTGGTGTGGCCTTGTGTGTGTGGTGTGACCTTGTGTGTGTGGTGTGACCTTGTGTGTGTGGTGTGACCTTGTGTAGTGTCACCATGTGTGTGTGGTGTGACCTTGTGTGTGTGGTGTGACCTTGTGTGTGTGGTGTGACCTTGTGTGTGTGGTGTGACCTTGTGTAGTGTCACCATGTGTGTGTGGTGTGACCTTGTGTGTGTGGTGTGACCTTGTGTGTGTGGTGTGACCTTGTGTGTGTGGTGTGACCTTGTGTAGTGTCACCATGTGTGTGTGGTGTGACCTTGTGTGTGTGGTGACCTTGTGTGTGTGGTGACCTTGTGTGTGGTGTGTCCTTGTGTGTGTGGTGACCTTGTGTGTGTGGTGACCTTGTGTGTGGTGTGTCCTTGTGTGTGTGGTGACCTTGTGTGTGTGGTGACCTTGTGTGTGTGGTGACCTTGTGTGTGTGGTGACCTTGTGTGTGGTGTCACCTTGTGTGTGGTGTCACCTTGTGTGTGGTGTGACCTTGTGTGTGTGGTGTGACCTTGTGTAGTGTCACCATGTGTGTGTGGTGTGACCTTGTGTGTGTGGTGTGACCTTGTGTAGTGTCACCATGTGTGTGTGGTGTGACCTTGTGTGTGTGGTGTGACCTTGTGTGTGTGGTGTGACCTTGTGTAGTGTCACCATGTGTGTGTGGTGTGACCTTGTGTGTGTGGTGTGACCTTGTGTGTGTGGTGACCTTGTGTGTGTGGTGTGACCTTGTGTGTGTGGTGTGACCTTGTGTGTGTGGTGTGACCTTGTGTAGTGTCACCATGTGTGTGTGGTGTGACCTTGTGTGTGTGGTGTGACCTTGTGTGTGTGGTGACCTTGTGTGTGTGGTGTGACCTTGTGTGTGTGGTGTGACCTTGTGTGTGTGGTGTGACCTTGTGTGTGTGTGGTGACCTTGTGTGGTGTGGAGTGACCTTGTGTGTGTGGTGTGACCTTGTGTGTGTGTGGTGACCTTGTGTGGTGTGACCTTGTGTGTGTGGTGACCTTGTGTGTGTGGTGTGACCTTGTGTGTGTGTGTGGAGTGACCTTGTGTGTGTGGAGTGACCTTGTGTGTGTGGTGTGACCTTGTGTGTGTGGAGTGACCTTGTGTGTGTGGTGTGACCTTGTGTGTGTGTGGTGACCTTGTGTGTGTGGTGTGACCTTGTGTGTGTGTGGTGACCTTGTGTGGTGTGGAGTGACCTTGTGTGTGGCGCGACCTTGCATGCCATAGAGCAAGCACCCAAGACGTAGCATGAGACTACGACCATCGACCTAGAGGCGACCTGAGACGGCCAATGCTATGACGGGAACTAAATGCATCAACACAACTTACGCAAAGATCTTAAGTCGCCTGTAAATCTCTCCGGATGCTTTCGGAGGAGCCCCCGAGAGCATCCAGAGGACGACCTCAGGAGATGTGAAGGCCTTGAAAAAGACCCGAAGGTCACTTAAAAAAAAGACTCAACGATAACCTTGAGGTGGACTTAAAGGACTTAAAGAACACCTGTGGGAGACCAGGGATTACCTGGATGACCCTTAAAGGAAGACTTGAAGGGAACCGGAGAAGCACCAGGGAAAGGGAGGAGGACCTGGAGGTACAAAATTGGGTCTTGCAGGATCTTGAAGGGTCGTGGAGTGTTTTGGAGGGTCGTGGAGTGTTTCGGAGGACCTTGGAGGGTCGTGGAGTGTTTCAGAGGATCTCGGACGGTCGTGGAGTGTCTGGGAGGATCTTGGAGGGTCGTGGAGTGTCTGGGAGGATCTTGGAGGGTCGTGGAGTGTCTCGGAGGATCTTGGAGGGTCGTGGAGTGTCTCGGAGGATCTTGGAGGATCGTGGAGTGTCTCGGAGGATCTTGGAGGGTCGTGGAGTGTCTCGGAGGGTCATGGAGGGTCGTGGAGTGTCTCGGAGGGTCGTGGAGTGTTTCGGAGGATCTTGGAGGGGTCGTTGAGTGTCCTGGAGGTGGTCCGGGGTGTTTTATCGTTACGCAGGACGATCTGACTGTCTCATTCACATCCCGAGGAGCTCAGGAATGCGCGGCAGACCGGAGTCCGGGAGCTTAGTGCCTGCAGACAAATGGAGGCGAAAGAAAGGGAAATAAAAGAAGAACGAAAGAAAAGGAAATGGACAAAGTAGGAGAAGAGAGACCAAGAGAGAATGGTCGGAGCGAGAAGCCACAAATACCTCCAAATATCAATGTCAATGTAGAGTACAAATCACCATGCACCAGAGTTTACTGAATGCCACGAGGCACTGTACTAAAAATTAAATTCTAATGAAGGTAAACCCTACTTAGCATAAGCAGAGGACTCCTAAGGCTGGCAACGTCTTTCAGTTTGTCTTCCAAGCATTAGGCTAATTATAAGTGGTTGCTGGAGTGCACTGAAAGGCCGCTGTGTGTACTCCAAGTTCAACGCAAAATTAGGATGAACTTTACGAGGGAGGTGGGGGGGGGGGGAGACGGGACACCACGAGCATAGATCTCTACCTATAACTGCACATAGGTAACAACATATGTTGTTTAATAGATCAGTAACAACGTATCATTAACAACATAACAGCAACAACATGTTGGTAAAAGCACCACTTATTAACTCAAAAAAACTAGGACTAACCCAATAAGGTCGTCCAGACACAAGAAAGCTACACGAGACGATTGTCAGGCCCTTGAAGCTGACCCGGACAAAATTAAGTGTATGGAGCATTTCTTGGCTGATGAAATTTAATTTGGATACTACATTATGGAATGTGGAATAGGAGGAAATAGGCCCCAACACAACATAAAAACCGCGTGATAATGCATTAAAGAACTCGGACAAAGAGAGAGAGAGAGAGAGAGAGAGAGAGAGAGAGAGAGAGAGAGAGAGAGAGAGAGAGAGAGAGAGAGAGAGAGAGAGAGAGAGAGAGAGATCTTGGGGAAGTTCTAAATAGTAAACTGTCATCAGAAGACCACTTAAAGAACACTGTACCAGGAGCCTTTGTTACGCTTTCTAACCTCAGAGCCGCTTTTAAATATATGGACGGTGAGTTACAAACGAAGCAGTTCAATTTTGCTAGATCAAAATTGGAATATGCAGCAGTTGTATGGTGCCTCTATTTCAAAAAGCACATCAATAAAGAAGAAAAAGTGCAAATAAATGCTACGAAATGGCTTCTGGAACTGTAAAAGAAGAGCTACGAGGAGAGGATAGAGGTGGTAAATATGCCAAAGCTAGAAGATAGAAATGAGTTGATATGATCACTACGTGCAAAAATAGCAACAGGAATCGACAAAATTAACAAAAAGGAATTCCTGAAACCTGCAACTGTTAAGAGCAAAAGGTCGTAGATCCAAGCTAAGGAAGCAAAGGCTCTAAAATAACTATTAGAAAGCTCTCTATTGCAAACAGAGTGGTAGACGGTTGGGACAAGATAAGTGAGAAGGTGGTGGAGGCCAAAAAAACTCAGTAATTTCGAAGCGTCATACGACAAAGAGTACTGGGAAGACGGGACACCACGAGCGTACAGATGCTCTCATCCCGTATTACACTTCCGTAATCACAAACACACATACCTGTACACCAGTTGACTGACAGTTGAGAGGCAGGACCAAAGATCCTAAGCTCAACCCCCGCAAGCACAGTTAAGTCAGTACACACACACTCACACACACACACACACACACACACACACACACACACACACACACACACACACACACACACACACACACACACACACACACACAAACACACACACACACACACACACACACTTACACACACACACACACACACACAGACTGACTCCATACAGTTTCAAATGTAAATATGATAGAGCGCAAGAAGCTCAGGAATCTGTACACCATTAATAGACTGACAGTTGAGAGGCGGGACCAAAGAGCCAGAACTCAACACCCGCAAGCACAACTAGGTGAGTACACACTTTATACAACAACAACAACACCGCTACAAAAGCCTCTTCCAGTAAACCTAATGCATGAACAAATAAAACAAAAACACAAATCAACCAAAACATGCCGACTTCCTCACCAACAGCTTTAACAAATAACACAATGTAAAAAAAATATTTGTTTCAGAGTCGTGTTATTTCCTAATTGCTTATGCCCAAAAAAAATAAAAAAAAATGGCTATTATTCCCCCTCAAACTTTGCTTTTGTGACCAGGACAGTTATATATATATTTTGACATTTATTGCCCATGTTGAAAACGAGCGAATTTGCGTCTTTTCGTTCACATAAAGTCAGAGAAAAAATATATGAATCAACATGACCACAAAAGATTTAAAAGCGAGTTGTTCTAAATCGCTTTCACGAAGGAGCCCTAATAACGTTCTCTCCCATCATGACGTCGTTATCCTGTCCTCGGCAGCGGTGCTCCAATATATTGCTGGAAGCACTCATCTTGTTCCTTTGAGTACGCTCCCATGTTCTTGGATTAATCAAGAATATAACATCGAGAACATGGACTTTGAGGACATCGTGCAGCTCACTGTGCCGCAGTTCTTCTGTAAAGTCAATCGGCTCCACGTCGTTTTCGGTCGTGAGATTGCCCAGGAGCCCCGAGCCACCCGGGCAAAGGAGTTCCAAGCCTCGTTCACTTTCCTAGTGAGCTTCTTGGGGAGTTCCGTGCACTCCAGGATGTACTTTATTTGCGGTCCAACGAAGACACCGGCATTGATCTTTGCCTCAGACAAGTCGACTTGAGAAAGGTCCAGGACGGACCGAAACGTCGTCGTCCCTTCACTTTCTAGTGTGTAGTTTGGTCAACAAGTCGTCTTGAAGATGCTTGGAGACTTGTCTACCCCTTACCTAGAACAAGGGCAGTTTCACAGGGCCCAGTTTGATGCGCAGTGGTGGCACAGAACCTTGTGAGAGTCCAACAATGGCTCCCACTTGAGAACTTATCCGCTGTGGTTAGTCCCGTCTATGAAAGTGTTCAATGCTTTCCCAGCTGTGGAGAGTATTTTCTGGTATGTTTCAAAGAGTCTTGAGAGTTTGCAGCCCGGAATTTTTTGATGAAGAAATAACGAAAATATTTTAAATTGGGAAGAAGTTTAAATCCCCAAAATCGGTCTTGGATTTCGCGTTTAGTCAAGCAAACATGACGTTCTACAAACCAGCTCCCAACTCTAAGCCAGAAATAAAAAGCTCGTTGATATTACCATATTCTGATGGACTAGTAAATATTGTCCCAGCCCTGAAAATCATTAATATTAACCCAGCGTTCAAAAATTATAATACAGTTAAGTCCATGTTAACTAACAACTCGCCCTCGTCGATAGCAGGTTGTGTGTACTCCATCCCTTGTAATGAGTGTGCAAGTATTTACATCGGCCAGACTGGTAAATCTCTTTCCTCGCGTTTAAAACAACATTCATATGCTATTCAAACAGCCCAACACTCCAGTGCATTGTGTTTACATTCCAGTTTATGTGAGCATTCTATCAACTTCAGAGGAGACGAAATGTATTGTTAAAAGTAAGGGTTTCGTTGAACGAAATGTGATTGAGTTCGAACTGATCAAACAATGTAACAACAGCCTTAATGTAAGCCCTGGCATGTACAAATTAGATCCCCCATATAAGCTTCAATATAGCACGTCAATACAATATAGCATCCATTTAATCTGTGTTTTTTTATTTCGGAGAAGGAATGGATGAAGTGGGAGAGGGGAGAAAGGAGAGGGAATGGGTGAGAAAGGGGAAAGGGAGGGACGGAGAGATGGAGAGAGAGAGAGGATGCTCAGAACGCACTCAGAGTTATGAGGTCGAGAGTGCCTTCACACAATGGACTTTCCCTCAAAATGTAATAAAGGTAATTGTGCCTGTAAGGAGAGCTTGTCGTGCTTGTAACGTGAGGCAGGCTTGTGTGTGTGTGTGTGTGTGTGTGTGTGTGTGTGTGTGTGTGTGTGTGTGTGTGTGTGTGTGTGTGTGTGTGTGTGTGTGTGTGTGTTATGAGAGCCGTGCTTGCAACATGATCTATAATCATAAATCACCTTGGGGCGTGAAGCCTTCATTCTCTTTATAATTATTACCATCAATATATTTTTAATTCCACAATAAAATCACCATAAAAACAATAATCGACTTCATCATATTTTTCTCTCTATACATAATCATCATAATCATTTTCTTCACCATCACCATTAATTTCATCATCATATAGATTGTTAATTAAACTCACAAGTAAACAAGGAGTTGCAATGTAATTGACTACCATTCAGTAATTAATGGCAATCCGAGTGACTGACAATGCTTGCATGCTATATGAATGCAGAGGCAAAATGCTGTCGTAATTTGCGATAGCAACTGGCAAATATTTTCACAATGAATTAGATGAACAGAGAGAGTTAATGAATAACAGTAAATGAATGTAATATCAGCTGGGTATAAAGGCTATTCAATTACAGCACTTTGATGTTAATTTGTTTAAATGAACGATATATATTTTTCCTTCGTCCATAAAGGAGTATTAAATTGCTAGGTACATTACTCACTAAATTATACAAAATACAAAATTCCTTTTGTATTTGTATTGACAATAGTAGGACGCTTTGTCACCTGTCGCAACAGTTTATATTACAGTGGTTGACAGAAATTATATATACATTATATATACGATATATATATATATATATATATATATATATATATATATATGTATATATATATATATATATATATATATATATATATATATATATATATATATATATATATATATATATATATATATATATATGTGCAAACAAACCTGAATGGTCCCCAGGCATACATATATGCAACTGAAAACTCACACCCTAGAAGTGACTCGAACCCATACGGCCAGGAGCACTCTGCAACTGGTGTACAGGACCCCTTAACCACTCGACCATCACGACCGGACAAAAGATGATGGTAGCCGAGGCTAATTCCCCATAATCCCGCCGGCACTCTGATGGTAATCTTGGGCATGGTATTTTATCAAATCACCTCATTCTTTGAGGCACACGTGAGGAACACAAATGCGAACAAGACTGAATGGTCCCCAGGCATATATGCAACTGAAAACTCACACCCCAGAAGTGACTCTAACCCATACTGCCAGGAACAAAATGATAGATGGGGCGGGATGATGGGGAATTAACCTCGGCTACCATCATCTTTTGTCCGGTCGTGATGGTCGAGTGGTTAACGGGTCCTGTACACCAGATGCACAGTGCTCCTGGCAGAGGTTTAACGGAAATTAAACTAATTCGGCATAGACCTACTAGTTCTACTATTGTTTATTTCTTTATCCATCAATAAAGATTAAGTTAATAGCGAACTAAAAGTTGACAAGTGACGAAGGGGCGCTAGAAAATAGGGAAATTTGAAAAGAAAGATTCAGAAAGGAAACTCTACAGTGGGAGAAAGTGGGAAGATATCAGAAAAGTTAAAATGAGAAAATTATGAAAAATAAGAAAAAATACAGAAAATTTGAATGTCAGAAGACTACAATAAAGACAAACAAAACAGACAGGAAATGTAAAAAAGTGAATAAAAACTAAATGCAGTTCAAATTAATTGACATAAGTGATTATATAAACAAAAATCCATGAAAATTCCAATAAATTTGAAAATGACAGACAGGGAAAATAATTAAAAAGCAAAAATAAATCTGAAAAAACTAAAAAGTAAGGCAGAATAGAACCTAAAGTGAGTTATTGAAAATTCACAATAGGTTTTAGAATAAAGGTAAAGGAATACTTTGGAGAAATGTAAGAGAAAGTTTGTAGAAAGGGAAGGGAAAGATTGAAAAGGTGAAAGAAAGTTTTGAGAAAGGTAAGAGAAAGATTTGGGAAAGGTAAAAGAAAGGTAAGAAAAAGCTTGGGGAAAGGTAAGAGAAAGCTAGGGGAAAGGTAAGAGAAAGCTAGGGGAAAGGTAAGAGAAAGCTAGGGGAAAGGTAAGAGAAAGCTAGGGGAAAGGTAAGAGAAAGCTAGGGGAAAGGTAAGAGAAAGCTAGGGGAAAGGTAAGAGAAAGCTAGGGGAAAGGTAAGAGAAAGCTAGGAGAAAGCTAGGGGAAAGGTAAGAGAAAGCTAGGGGAAAGGTAAGAGAAAGCTAGGGGAAAGGTAAGAGAAAGCTAGGGGAAAGGTAAGAGAAAGCTAGGGGAAAGGTAAGAGAAAGCTAGGGGAAAGGTAAGAGAAAGCTAGGGGAAAGGTAAGAGAAAGCTAGGGGAAAGGTAAGAGAAAGCTAGGGGAAAGGTAAGAGAAAGCTAGGGGAAAGGTAAGAGAAAGCTAGGGGAAAGGTAAGAGAAAGCTAGGGGAAAGGTAAGAGAAAGCTAGGGGAAAGGTAAGAGAAAGCTAGGGGGAGAGTCAAGCTGTTGTCCACAAGCCCCCAGGTGGCCTAACGCGAAGTAAACCTGGCCCATTTACCCGCAATTATTCCGAGATTTCGTCCGCCCGATGCTTTTACCTATATTAAAAGCTGGGGTTGAGTGGAGGACTTCCCTTTAGCATTTTAGCGCCCACCCCAGCACCAAGCCTCCTAGCCCCCAGCTTCTACTCTCCGTTCATTGCATGCCGTTAAAAATGGCTACGATTGAACAAAGTTCTGTTCTAACAGGACCAGAGACTTAGAAGAGATACGAGAAGGAAAGAGAGGGGAGGGAGGGAAAGAATACGTGATAGAGAGAGGGAATGAAGTAGAAAAGGACACGAAGAAGGGGGGAATAGAGACTAGAGAATGGGGTAAGTGGAATGTAGATGCGAGTGCTAGAAACGGGATGCTGGGATTGAAGAGAGAATAAAATAAAGAAAAAGGAAGGGAGAAAATGAGGAATAGAGAAGTGGCTTCAAGTGTGGACACGAGGATGGGAAGGATCTGAATGAGTCAAACAAAAGTTAGGGAAGTAGAGCTAACATCTTCGAAGACTTTCAACTGGTTGAGTAGAAGGATGAGATGGGTAGGAAAGAGGAAAATCAAAGTGGATGTGAGAGTGGTCTGGGAGAGGAAGGGAAAGGTTTGGGATGAACATGGGAGGGATAAAGTGGGCTAGTGGACCCGTAGTCCCATCAACCGAACGCCCACAGTAAAGAAGGATCCCAGAGACACCTAACTGGCATTCCTCTCTCCCTCTCTCACACACAAAACACAACAAAATTACGTTATTTTTACTATTTTCCTTTAATACAACTCTGTGGTTACGTTTGTGTGTGTGTGTGTGTGGAGAACAGCTGACAATCAGCTGATCAACTGTTGAAAACCAAACCGCTCTTTATACTTCATCAAGTCATTGGTTATTGGGAACAATTCTTATACGTGAAGAGCGACAGGGGGTTCGACCCCCGACCAACCCATTTACACTCCTCAATCACCAACCCCCAGTTGACAAGTTGCGTGAGGCTAGCCGCAAAGGTCTGGCCTCCATCCTTACACATTTTTTTCTATATAATTATTTCTTTTTCCCTCTACAAAAAAAACACATGCCCACCTCTGCAAGTTTATTATCGATCATTAATATTAATGTCCTCGTTAATGACAACTTGACGGCTGGCTCGTTAGAGGTTAATTACCCCGTCGCTCGCAAGTCGTTATCCCGATGTTACTAGGCCATGATCAGCCAACTGCTTGTTTGAGGTATGTCAGGGTAATTTATCATATAGGATGTGTTGTTATTATTTCTTGGCTTCACAAGAGAGAGAGAGAGAGAGAGAGAGAGAGAGAGAGAGAGAGAGAGAGAGAGAGAGAGAGAGAGAGAGAGAGATCAAAAAGGTTACGAGAGGTAATTTAGAGAAGTAAATTAAGTTAGTGATATTTAATCAGTAGCAACTTCCGTGTGGACACCGCACAGAGACGGGAGTGGGGGGGGGAGACCGAGGGAAAGAGACAGAGAAAGAAGAGACCAAGTTCAAAGACCGAGAGGGAGAGAGCATACGGGAAAGACAGAGAGAGAGAAAGATGAGGAACTATGGACAAGAGACTGATAGGGAAAATGGGTTCACGAGAAGCAAGGGTGACTGACAAGAGAAGCAGAGATTAACAATGAGATTATGAGGGAAGCGAGGACAATAAGCTCAAGATAGTGAGATAAGAACAGTGAGATTATGCGGATAGTGAGTCAAAGATGGTGACACCAGGATAACATTGCACGAGACAAGAATGATGAGAAGGAGATGAAAGTGCCTGAGACGAGGACCGCGAGACTAGGATGATAGCGAGATGAGGATAGTCACTGAAATGAGGAGGTCAATGAGTGTAGAGAAATGCTGTACACCAACGTCGATGGTATTTAGTTGGTGGAGAGCATACACACACACATACACACACACACACACACACACACACACACACACACACACACACACACACACACACACACACACACACACACACACACACACACACACACGCGCGCGCGCGCGCGCACACACACATACACACACACACACACACACACACACACACACACACACATACACACACACACACACACACACACACACACACACACACACACATACACACACACACACACACGCGCGCACACACACATACACACACACACACACACACACACACACACACACACACACACACACACACACACACACACACACACACACACATACACACACATGTAGATATGATAGAGCCCAGTAGGCTCAGGAATCTGTACACCAGTTGATTGACAGTTGAGAGGCGGGAACAAAGAGCCAGAGCTCAACCCCCGCAAGCACAATTAGGTGAGTACAATTAGGTGAGTACACACACACACACACACACACACACACACACACACACACACACACACACACACACACACACACACACACACACACACACACACACACCACACACACACACACACAGGGGAAAAGAGATGTACCCTAATCTGAGTTTCTCTTTATCTTCGCAACATCGTTTTCACTCTTGAGTAGAGTACAAGACGCCACCGCAGGTGAACAACCACTGTGTCCCGGCCTCTGAACCACCTCGTCAAGAACAAACCCAATATCATAAAAATAGGGAAAGAGATACAGGCCCTCACATACACACACAGGCGGTGGGATTATTTTCAACATTTCACAATTTCTCAAACTAATTGGCAGAGAGAATTGGAAGAACAAACCATTACAAGATATGATGGACTGTGTCACCAAAAAATGCAGTGAAGTTCAGAGGATAAACATTAGCATTGCTCTGAGAAAATTGAAGGAAATTACCCTAATATTCAATATAAGGCCTCAAACTAAAAGCTAAAAAAATAGTAATGAAAACAGCGTGGAAGATGTATACCACATGATAATCAAGACTGATAAAAAAGGCCGAGAAATGAGGATGCGAGTGTAAGACGCCGGTCAGAAAACAGTATGAAAACAACACACCGATAAGGACAAAAGAGCAACCGACACTCATGCAGCAATATCCCCACAAAAAAAAAAAAATTTGCCAACGACCTAATAATGTACAGGGTAAAAATATGAGGTTAAAGATGAGACCAGGAACTCCTTGTTTCAATTAAGTGCTCTCGCGCGCACGAGTGCTCTCAAACTAGAGTCGGACCTACCTCAAGGTAGGTAGGTCCTGCCACAAGGGGAATCACTTGCAGAAAGGCGACAGTGCAACAGAACACCGAAGATGGTGGCCCGTGCAACAGTGCAACAGAACACCGAAGATGGTGACCCGTGCAACAGAACACCGAAGATGGTGGCCCGTGCAACAGTGCAACAGAACACCGAAGATGGTGGCCCGTGCAACAGTGCAACAGAACACCGAAGATGGTGACCCGTGCAACAGAACACCGAAGATGGTGGCCCGTGCAACAGTGCAACAGAACACCGAAGATGGTGGCCCGTGCAACGGTGCAACAGAACACCAAAGATGGTGGCCCGTGCAACAGTGCAACAGAACACCGAAGATGGTGGCCCGTGCAACAGTGCAACAGAACACCGAAGATGGTGGCCCATGCAACGGTGCAACAGAACACCTGACGTCGTGGAAGCTCCTATCTCCCAGACGTCAGGATAGCAAGCGACATCCCGCTATCTAATCCTGGGCGATCTCGGCCACTCACATGCCGTTACTGGTGCCCTCCCATTGGCTACTCAATACGTCACGTGACCCGCAAATCATCTTCGTCTCCAAAGACATCAGAGCTGTACTAGGCGTCAAAATGTTTGAAAAAAAAATATTGCATTAAAATAAAGATGTCACCCAATAACAACCCATTTGTCTTGTGGGGTATTATTAGTGTCTTAAGTAGTCTTAGTTACCTCCTTCAGGCCCAGGCCACAATCCAGCCTACTGCTTAAAAAGATAAAATGTTACACTGTTATCTAGCCGTACGTCGAAAGAAATACAAGTAATCAAGTCAACTCTTAAGAAGCTAACAATATATTCTTAAAAATAAATAAAGAATACAGTAGTTAATTACTAGCTATCTACAAAATTCCCAGTTCTAGTATACAGGAATGATTGGGTAAAAAAATTCTTGAAATTTTCTTTGTCTGGATAAATTTTGTTTAAAACGTGGCAACATTTAATATAAACTCTAACGCCTTGCAATGCAAATTCCTTGCAACACTAAGAACACTTTACATATAATTTTGTTGAGGGTATTTCCTAACCTTAGAACTCGGTGATGAATTACGTACATGAATTTCGGGGTTTAGTGTCCCCGCGGCCCAGTCCTTGACCACCCCCAGGAAGCAGCCCGTAGCAGCTGTCTAACTCCCAGGTACCTATATACTGCTAGGTAACAGGGGCAACAGTGTGGAAAGAAACGTTTTGGCCATTTGTCTCCGCCTCCACCGGGGATTGAACCCGGAATCTCAGGACTACGAATCCGAAGCGCTGTCCACCCAGCTGTCAACCGCCCTAAGACACAATATCTTGAGGTTATCTTAAGATGATTTCGGGGCTTTTAGTGTCCCCGCGGCCCGGTCCTCGACCAGACCTCCACCCCCAAGAAGCAGCCTGTGGCAGCTGACTAACACCCAGGTACCTATTTTACTGCTAGGTAACAGGGGCAAAGGATGAAAGAAACTCTGCCCATTGTTTCTCGTCGGCACCTGGGATCGAACCCAGGACCACAGGATCACAAGTCCAGCGTGCTGTCCGCTCGGCCGACCGGCCCTCCACAAGGAAATAAAGTATAAAAAGAGGGTCACATCAAAACAGTTTCCACCAGACCAACGTCCTATACCACACTGAAGTTTTAAATCTTCCAAAGGTGATGCTACAGCTCTCGGCCTCCAGTTCTCCCTAAATCTCCATAACCGACACTTGCAAACACGTCAACAAAATCCTTTACATTTCCACTATCTCGTAACACTCAATCACTTACATAAGAAATAATCCAACCACAAAACATACCAACAATAATGAATAATTATCTGGATACAGGGCTCCCAAACTTGATCCATTTAAACGACAAGACGCGGCCACTCTGTCCCCCCTTGTTTTCTTCTGGGAAATATAACCAGTTTCCGTGAATGGCTCGTCTGAAACCAGGAAACTTAAGTGTCCATATGGGTCCATTACTCAAGTGATACACTATTCTCTAGCTCTTAAATTACCTAGATAACATTTACGTCTTAACTGCAGAACGCATAACTCCCTGAAATGTTTTCAACACATTAAACAAAACAGGCTGGAGATAACACTACGTATTCCTTCACACTTCTGTTCCCACTAAATACAAGTGCAGAGGTCCAACCTTGATTTGCATAACACATAACTTATTAATCACTAAATTCTCATATGCAAATTATCATACGAAGAATTAAACATTATGTAGAACATTCTTCATTCAAAGTAATAAGCCTAAATGTTAATGCTGCATAAGGATTGTTATCAACATTTCCTCTACTGTCACCTTAATAACGTCTTTGATTATTAAAGCTGTCGGATGCAAATTACGTATGCAACTTACATATACAAATTAACATAGGCGATTTCAATTCAGTCCACGACAAGCCCATTTACACATTTATACATCCCAATTTCATTATACGTTGACAGTCGCTGCGTACTGGTTGTGGGCAAGACTCCACACTTAAAGTATAGGACCCCACAGGAGGCACAGAAGCGATTTGGTGGACTATGGTGTCGCAATATATGGAAAATTTATGGACGGAAGATGCTGTATTAAACAGCCGACCGCTGGAAAGGCAGGACTCAAGAGTTACCACTCGACCCTGCAAGCGCATGTAGGTGAGAACATTTAGGTTGTAAGTACACACACACGAAGGGGTGAGGGAGAGTGGCTGAATGGACAGCGCTTGGGACTCGTAATCCCAGTGGTCCGGATTCGATCCCGGCCGCCGGTGGAAACAGATGGGCCGAGTTTCTTTCACCCCTGATGCCCCTGTTACCTTAGCAGTAAATAGGTACCTGGGAGTTACACAGCTGTTACGGGCTGCTTCCTCTGTGTGTGTGTGTGTGTGTGTGTGTGTGTGTGTGTGTGTGTGTGTGTGTGTGTGTGTGTGTGTGTGTGTGTGTGTGTGTGTCTGTGTGTGTGTGTGTGTGTGTGAACAAAAAATAGTTAGTAGTTAGTAACAGTTCTTTGATTGGCGGTTGAGAGGAGGGTCGAAAGAGCAGAGCTCAACCCCCACAAGCACAGCAAAGTGAATACACACACATACACACGCACGCACACACACACACACACACACACACACACACACACACACACACACACACACACACACACGCACGCACACACACACACACACACACACGTGCGCACGCGCGCTCAAGCAATAATGATCAAGGCTTAACTAATTCGATTGAAGCAGTACTGACCCCCCCAAAAAAAATTCAACGAAACATCAAACACTAGCGTCAGTGAACCAAAAAATAGATCCAACATTTGATACTTTCCACAGAATAATACATCAAAGTGGGTTCAACTTGTCACATAAAAAATGAAGAGCAAAAAACACATTTTTCTGCCTCTAAAGTGAATATAAGATACATATCCCATAAAAAACATGAGTGGGTAAAATTCCCACAGTAAGCCACGAGTTCAAAACACCGGAGGCTTCGAATCCCTCTGTGTCGTCAACGAAACATTAACAGAATTAGAATTTCTGTCAGAATATGTATATATTTCAATTAGAATATTATATTATATATATATATATATATATATATATATATATATATATATATATATATATATATAAATATATATATATATATATATATATATATATATATATATATATATATATATATATATATATATATATATATATATACTAATAAGATGCCAAGATAGCAAATCAAAAACGCAATGAAATGTTTAGATTCAGAAATCCATGTTAAAAGACGAAAATTATGTATACTTTTTCTTTAGACGTAACTCAAACAAATGTCAAAGTATACATATAAAACGTCCTTGCGTTCTTTAATTGCTACTTTGACATGTTATTAGGAAATTATATATTATATATATATAATTTACGCGCATTTTCACCTCCGCAGATAAATAAAATAGATAGATAGATAAATAATCAGATAGATAAAACAATCAGCAGTTTTCATATCCTAATTAGGGTTAAGAAGCGCGTCAAAAAACGTGCATTTTTTTCCCTGACGTTCAAGAGTTTAGGAAGAGAAAGTTGAATGCGTACTTTAGACTAGTTACCGATGTGCGTATAGTGGAAAAACTCTTAAAACTTTTGAGTATGACTCTTTCTTGCCAGTGAAGAAAATGTGTAAAATTTCTTACACAAAAATACAGTACACGCACACACACACGTTGCAATACCGTGCAATAACGGCTACTTGCAAGCTCTTATGCTTAAAAAAAAGAGCCAAATATTACAGTTGTGCATGATCGAGCTGTTAGCTGTTGGGCCCCGCCTTTCTAACCGACAGAATTTCTAATGTACTTACTCCCGGGCAAATTATCTCCATCATATCAACTTCATATATTTCTATCCTATACATTATTAGGCTGCAGCCCGTAGCAGCTATCTAACTCTTAGGTATATATTTATTGCTAGGGGGAATAAGCGGCATCATGTAAAAAAAATCCTCGTGTGTTTCTGCCTCAGAAGGGAATCGAACCCGGGTCCTTTGGACTACGACGATTCCATAGCGTTGTTCGCTCGGCCGAGAATGTGGGTGCGCGCGCATGAGAGTTCTGAGTGAGATTGGGTTAAAAGTAAACTCGTGTAAAGTTTACGGTGTTTCCCCGTGTTCTGGCAATAGTTAGAGTTGAAGTAAAACATGAATGCATTTTCCCCTGAGCTCCAAACACTTCCAGAACTGGAAAAATATTGAACACTAAAAAAAAAAAATTCCTCGCTGGGTTCATATTTCCAAAATATTTTCTTATTTTCTCATTCGCTGGTCGCATATCAAGGGCGGGTAAAAACGAATGTTTTTTTGTTCGACAAGATCTAGGCGTGAGAGAGAGAGAGAGAGAGAGAGAGAGAGAGAGAGAGAGAGAGAGAGAGAGAGAGAGAGAGAGAGAGAGAGAGAGAGAGAGAGAGAGAGAGATTACAGCATATCTGAACAAAGCATTATCATATATGTTTGAATGCTTAATTTTAAATTCACACACATAAAAATATACATAAATCTATATATTCATT
Source organism: Procambarus clarkii (assembly GCF_040958095.1). Lineage (NCBI taxonomy): Eukaryota > Metazoa > Arthropoda > Malacostraca > Decapoda > Cambaridae > Procambarus > Procambarus clarkii. The sequence continues at coordinate 15,035,212 of NC_091173.1, forward strand.
CATACATATATCAAGACATGAATCTATATATCTATTCATACATAACCAATATACATACACAAATACACTCAAGACATCAATATTGCCCTATAACTATTTAAGGCCATTTAGGTCATAGAGATTATATATTAAACATGAAATATATATATCCCCCTTCCTATTAACAGATGCTAAGAGAGCAAAACCTCCCTTAACAGCTATTAACATAGAGCAAAACAATGGCTTGTAAGCTACTATGGCGTTAACGGGGCGTGTTCGTTATGGAAGCATCAGCAACGTCAAAAATGTTAAGCAACCTATTAAAAACAGTAACAGCTCACAAATATCCACGATTTCTATGCATCGAGGTCGATAGGCTAGGTAGCTTCCTACGGACGTTTCCAGTTAGACAAAAAAGTCTTTTTTTACGGGGGTTAAGAGTCAAGAGACCGGGCCGGGATTTGAAACAGAATCCTCACTGTAAAGAGGAAGACGCGAAGTGGATACATACTTGTGTAACAAGTGTCTCAATACACCTGGAGTGTAGCGAGCAGTCTGGCTACACCTGGAGTGTGGCGAAAGGTCTGGCTACACCTGGAGTGTGGCGAAAGGTCTGGCTACACTCCCAGAGTCAATATTGGATTAAAAGTCTCAGCAGTTTTGATCGGGCAGCGAGGCTAGACCATGTTAAAGGGGACCGTTGCGTGTCTGTCCTCACAACGTACAGAATGGTCACTTGTATCCTATGGTACTTTGTAATCATATATGGCACTTTGTAATCATATATGGCACTTTGTAATCATATATGGCACTTTGTAATCATATATGGCACTTTGTAATCATATATGGCACTTTGTAATCATATATGGCACTTTGTAATCATATATGGCACTTTGTAATCATATATGGCACTTTGTAATCATATATGGTACTTTGAAATCATATACGTGCGTATATTCCATTAAACTCTGATATACTGCGATGACAACCTATTCACAATAAATAATTTGAAATTACAAATTCGAATTTACGATGGGATATATATAATTTTGATAGTTTCATTAATAACTTAAGTTTCTTTTTAACAATGTACCGTACATCTGGCAAGTTGTCACGTTCGCAGTTATCACTGTTCAATGAAGACACTGATGGAGTATAACTTAACGTCTTTGAATTAATTTTAATTTAAAATTGAAGATATAAACAAGGATAAAATTTAGAGTTTGTCTGCCATGTTGCCGTTTTATAGACCGAGCAACTAGACCTAACATTAATGATAAATAATTCTTCACGTGTAAATTACACTGTACTATAAAGTTTCAGGCAAAACTCCAAACCAAAGTTTGTTTTCTTTTCCTAAGATGAAGGTCAAGGCGGCCGTAACACCTAAGGTAATAAGGTAAATTCTCAGCTAAAAATGGAGCGTTTACAACCCGGGACCGGCGTTTTCCCTGTCTAAACGATCTTTATGCTCCAAATAGGTGTATTAGAGAAAATTACAAGAAGCGCTTATACATATTGCCAATACTTTCGAAACTCTCTTCGTCCAAGTGTTTATGTACTCGAGTCATATACTGTAAGCATGGGTGAATAATAATTTACGCAAGAGCACACAATATTATTTGGAAGACTAAATATTACTGAAGGGTAACACAAAACACTGAACAATATTATACCGTAAACACTAACAACGTTATTCGGAGCCTAAAGACTAATGATACTATGTGTAAAGCCTAACATGTATATGTAAAGACTAACATGTATATGTAAAGCCTAACATGTATATGTAAAGACTAACACTATTTTAGAAAATGACCAACAATATTGAATGTAAGAACTAGCATTAGTGAATGTTATAACTAAAAATTCTGAACGTATCGATGAAGTGAAGGCATGATGCCCAACGAATTAAACCATCAGGGATCGAACGCTGACTTGCAAAAGCGAAGCCGGCGCTGTGCCGATCAGTCCAAATGAATGCGCTGTAATCGGTTTATATTAATAAATTTATATTGAAGTATTAGTTTCTTCAATGGAGTAGAATTAACCACGAAGCAAATGAATACATTATGGAATAAAATCATATATTCAGACGATTAGGCTGCGCTCTCCAAATTTAAAAGGTCACATTTCTCCAAAATTCGGTACCCTATCTTGTGCAACTTAATTATTTTAACATATATTTACCGAGTTGGGGAACGTGGATGCAAGTGAAAATTATAATCTGATCAGCTAATGAGGAAATGGCTTTGGGAATTGTTTCAGCCGAAAAAAATATTTTGAAAACAGCAAGGTACATTAGGCAAAGAAAAGCTGAACAAGATTAATTTAGAATAAAAATGTAAACTCAAAATTATAGAAACGCAGTCAAACCCATTTATACCTTAATTAATTATTAAATTATTATTAAATTACCGACTTACAGGCAATGCTCTGCGTAACTTTTGGCGCAGGAAGTGATTTAGTTAAGTCTCGTACATACTATTCGAGTCCCGCATTAGGCTAGGCTGCTTTATAAATGTTTATAAAGAATGAACACGATTTTGAATATCATCTTAAAGTGAAACTCAACTACAGTTCTGCTCACTGCTTGGCTCCTCAGTGCACTACCTATAAATTGTTTAACCCGTCCTTATCCACAAATGCCAAATGTCTGTTAATCCAGCCACCAAATCCCCTGTTCATGAATAAAAACACTTTACACACGACTTACAACTGATAACGTATGCATTTTTCTCGAGCAGTGCTTCGTTCATGTCCACTGTTCGAATCGCACCTATGTAATTACTTCACCCACACATTCTAGTATGAAATATTATTACCTTATAGTAAAGGAAATACAAAAATGAAATTCGCAGTACATTAAAATTGATAATTGCATCTTAGGCTTGGGCTACGAGCCTAACCTAAAGACAGGTAGATATTTTTTTATAGTAGAATAGGCTATATTCAAATTGCTAGTGCATGCTGCGATTCCTTCATAAACTGATTATTATGTCATCTACTTTTCTAACCTTTTGAAATTATTAGTAATCTGAGGCTTGCTTGTCTAATAACGTGATACTAGTTTAATAGCCTAGAACGTGTCTTAAAAATTTGCAAAGATGTCACTGTTTACCACTGTAATGATGAATTAATGTGGCTATAAACGGCAGCATTAGTGAGAAGCCTATTCAATTTCTTCAATTTCTTTCTTTATTATGCACCCCATACACATCCCGTGGGCGGTGGTGTAAAGGGTTACAGAGGCACATAATCGGTTCAGGAACTGAACCCTCTAGTTCGTTTAGCTAAGCAAATAACAATCTTTTAACGCTAGTTACACAAATATTAATGTTATATATACATGTACACAGCCTAGAGGCTTAACAACCCAAAATAATGTTAACCAAACCAAGGATAATCTTCCTGTTTAGATAGTTTTATATATCTAAACAGATATCATTTATAGTACCGTTGTTCACCATCGAACATATATTGATATAATGGACAATTAGAATGTAGAATCTGGTACTATTGAATTTGGACAAACCGGAAAAGGTTTTTTATTTGTTGCTAATAAAACCTAATCATCTTAGGCTTAACACGCTATATGAAGCTATCTATAAATAGCACATTAAAATACTATATATATCACATATATGTGCTATACTTGGCTTAGGAATATTTAAATTTGGTTTTTACTTAATTTTTTCTAGACTCTTATAAAGTATATTGTACCAAATTCTACCAACTAATTGTCAATTACGTCAATATATATGTACGGCGGTCCACATAGTTACAAAAAAGTACTATCTAAACAGGAGGATGGGTTGGAATAATCACATCTAACCTAACCTAGTTTACCAATTGCGGCCTTTTATCTAACCTAATCTGATCTATGCTTGTCTGGTCTGCACTTTACATTTTCGTAGCCTACGTCAATCTGGGAGCCCTCATGTAATGTCTCTAGGAAATTTCACGCTATTTCTAGGCGGTATCCGAAGATAACTGGTTCGTTATTCTGTATCCAAATAACAATGTCTCCCTGAGCAAGTACTGTATGGACCTCCGTGAACATACCATCAACCAAATGTTAAACGCTATACTCCCATCACTTTAGTCTGTCACATTCACGTGAATGTTCACATTTAGTCGTGAATAAGTCTCAAATATTTACGCCGTGGAACTCAAGAGGCAACGTAGATCATCGTTACCAGCGTGAAGCGGCTGATTGGTATCATTCCGGCAGGCAAAATATGTCTGAGTAACGTAAAATCAACGTATTATCACCGTAGATTCAATGTTACATCAACGTCGTTTGTTCAGATTTGCACCGCGGGAGTGTACACAGAGCGTGGCGACACTAGCACGCTCGATACTAAGCCACAAGGTTGATATTAACTTTCCGTTGTCTGTGGCGTTACAACGACGTCGTAATGTAGTTCGTGTCTCCCAAGTTAGTGCGCCGTTCCTCTTCAGTGAACCTAAGCTTACTATATATTAGCGGACAGACCGAAATATCATCTTTAATTTTATACATTAAACAGTAAAGTATCTTTACGGAAGCGAAGATAAACGGTTCAGTAACAACAAAGAATGCATTTATTTCTGTAAAACATGTACATTTTCGATTACGAGGCATATTTTAATGGCTAAGATATGAAAATGGAAAAGATATTTTGGTATATTGTGTGATATATAATATGGTGACGTTCACTGACGAGAAACTATACACAAACATGCCAGGCACGAAGGTGGTATTATATTTATCAATGACATCACAGATGATCCTCTAATAGAGTGAAGTTGGACTTAATATGTTATTTTATAATTTACATAATCATTTTCAAAGAATGGAATGAAAATGTTTCACGTTGAAGTCTGCATGCGTGGTAAATATATAAGACCAAGAAAAAGGCTTACAAATGGCCAATATAAAAATAAAATGCTTAAAATATTGCTAGAGTCAGGCTCTCTCAGGGGGGGGGGGAAATGGAGCAAATCTTTAAATTTCATGAGAATGTCACGTGAAACATTTCTGCTCACACGACAAATGAAAAGAAGCCAACGATGAGCTTATACTTATTTTTTTTTTACTTCGGTATATATGTTTAAAACTGTATTTAAGAGTTTATGCAAAATTTAAGGTGTTTTGCGGGGATTTAGAGGCAAATCCACAGCATTAATTTAAACTGCAGATAGCTATTGTTATAAACTTTGAAAATACGTTTTACGATATTATAAAGTAGTAACATTAGAAAGGATTTCAACCCCCTTCTAGACAACCAGAACCCATTCTCGGCTATTTCAGAACCCATTCCCGATGATTCTTCTATAACCTCTCGTCGACTCTATATGAACTCATTCTTCGCCCTACCTGTACCCTTTCTACTCTACTAGAACCTCTAAGCCCGTTTCCATAAATAGCCAAATGCACGATAATCCAGACTCCCGTTTATAAATAATAAACACTGCTGTGCTACCTGTGACTCACTAACCCATCTTCAGGCCAAGCTCGTTAAAGCTGCGGCTGTCCCCCCCTACGACGCACTCATCAGCTTTAAAGTATTGTGTATAAATAAATGGTTTGTTCTGATTTATGTATCGATATTATTTTATATTAAAGTTTTACGTATAGTTAGGGTGTAGGTTACGTTAGGTGTTTAGGTTCTGTTGGCGATTATTTATATTTGAAGTACGTGGGTGAAGTGTTTACATCATTGCAATTCGAACAGAGGGTCGTCAGCGAAGTACTATTTGAAAAATGATCGAACGTCATTAGTTAGAGTCGTGGTGTAAACCATTTTTCATTCATAAACAGAGGGGTTTGGCGGTTGGATTAACGAACATTTGGCTATTGTTGATGAGGACGGACTGAGCTCAACTGATTACGTTCAAATTTTTTTTCGAACAATGCTTCGCTCTGTTCCTGTGTTCGATTCGCACCTCGCTAAATGATTTATCCGCGTATTTCAAATTCAGATGAAAAAAATTGCCAGCAGAACGAAATATACCTAAGCCTAACTACAAACAAAATTATACTAAACGATAATAATAATAATATATATTCGAGAAAATTATAAATTTAGGCTAAATAGTACGTTAAAACTGTGTCTTTGAGGAAGGCTGTAGCTTGGACGAGCGTAGCCTAACATGGTAATAATTTCGTCAGCTGCTGGCAAATATTTAGCGTCAAAAAATAACTTTATTATATCTAAGGATGATGATATTAAATAAATTACTTTATTGACTCACAATCGGGAATCTCGGGTTAGATTCTCGGGCGGAACAAAATTGATTTGGGCATGTTTCCTTTCACTTAATGCATCTGTTCCGTAAATAGTAATGAATAGGTACCCGGGTTTTAGGTAACTTTGGGGGGGGGGGGGTGCATACTGGGAAGGGTCAGTAGCTGGACCTTGGTGGGACCTCGATACAAGTACAAAACGTGTATATATCAGCCTCAACGTAAATCGAAACACCTCTGCTAACCTTAATCTAAACCTAACCGTACATAAATCTATAATATTAATTTGTATTTGAGAAAAAAGTTTGTTATTATACTACGACAAAAACAAATTATCTATTATATAGTTGCTAGGACAATTCCTTAGGCATAAACCCAAGTAATAGAAAACAGACAATAAATCATTATACTGTGACTCCTATTATACGACATCATAATGATCCAGGACGGACCAAATCGTCGTCCATTCATTTTTGCAGTAAGCACTGAGGGTTGTCTCTCCAATAGAAAACAGCGTACTCGAAAATTGCCACATGAAGTGCGGCCTTAACTTCTCTTAAGTCTACCAACAGTTGAAGCGCTTTAAGGTGTTTTGATTGCTGGAAAAGAACATTTATTTAACGTATAGTGTGAAGGTTTCTTCCCCCATCAATCAGTTCCAACGTTTTGTATGGAAGATACAATTGACATCAACCACCTGATTGGTGCTTGCTACAGATAACGACGAGGAAACATTTTCAATATAGAAAAATTGTAGATTTTGGGTTCAACTCTATAATTATCAAACCAGCGGCAATGAGCAAACGTGTATAAATATACAAGTATATGCATACATGTTACGTTTTTAATTAATGTGTCAACACAGGCGTGCAAACTTACCTTCGTGTTACAATGAATATGCAGAATGCCCAATTAAAACTTGGAGTCTCCTTGAATTCCCAATTCGAGTCGAGTTTCCAAGTTTCACTGAATATATATATATGAATGTATATTTCATGTATAAACAGGGATCTAATTTCCACACACAAGCCAACAAAAGTGAATATTATCGTCAATGATCAATAAGGGCTAGTGTTCGTGTATGGGAAATTGGAAGTTATATAGTTCGGTCCTGCACATTCGGTCGGTCGACAGCTCATGGGACCGGCACTCAACAAGGTGGTGTCCGGTACCGACTATCAAAATCATTCACACTCGCTCACTACCGCTTGATATAAGTTGCGTACACTGACATGAACACTCGCGGAGAACGTTGGAAACACTTAGCCAGGGGAGATGGTTGAGAGCAAGCTCCTCAGCTCTGGCTCCCAGGGCGAGTCCCAGGCTTTGAAGACGACTCGCCTGGAGCTCGAAAAACGTGTGATTTAGTCATGTGGACATTTTAACTCTATTTTTTTATTATTATTCCTAATTCGCCCAGCATAGAATTTAAAGATATATTATATAGGTTATTCATCTATAATAATTTGATCTATAATTCGTAAAAATAAACTGTGGACAATACGTGTTGATCACGTAACAATAAACATTCGTAAGTCTGGTAGCTCGTCGACCAGTCAACGGAATGATCGTACACGCGGCAACAAACTAAACAATGAAGTAAAAACAAAAGAAAAACACAATATTCCTGGTCATTTGGCAAGGCTAATATCCACACCGACGCTTGAACGATGAGTCCTCCCAAGAACGAACCGGCAACATCATCATCATCCAGTACGGAGCGAGAGAAGCAATGGTCGACGTCGCCGACTGGTGTTGGCGGGAAAGGACCAGAAGGCCTCGGTGCATCAACCCGAATTACTGTCGTGTGGTTTGAGCCGTTGATATCTTGCTTGAACCTTCCTTTATGACTCCCAATGGCCCCGAGATTGATTGATCTGTGTGTGTGTCTTGTGTGTTTTACGCAATGAAGAAAATGTGTTTATTCGTGCGATATATTCTCAAATCGTTCTGGAAATTGAAGCCGACACGAAGGTAGGTTACCAATAACCCTTTGCCTGTTATAAATTTAGACTTTATTTTTGTATTTTTTTGTTTACTGTATAATATATATAATATGTCTCTCCGTGCAGACGAATATTGCCCCCGGGCCAGTTCCGAGTCCAGTTTATTATAGAAAAACAACGCGGGTCCCTCGTCATTATTTCGGTCTGGCTGGAGCAATTATACGGAAAACGTGAGATTTAGTGTGGCCGTTATTGCTCGATTATATTTCTTTTATTATCAGCTCTGCTCCATCATTTTTTATATTATCCGTTCGCCCAGCACATATATAGAGGACGGGAGATATATTAAATAGGTTAGGGACAGGCATATATGGAATTATAATGGAGCAATTTGATTTTAGAGAATATATTTTAGGCTATTATGTTAGATTTTTTTGGGGGATATTTTAGGCTACTGTGCTAGACCCTGGATGATATGTTTGTGGGCTACTGTGCTAGACTCTGGATGATATGCGTGTAGGCTACTGTGCTAGACTCTGGATGATACGCTTGTAGGCTACTGTGCTAGACTCTGGATGATATGCGTGTGGACTACTGTGCTAGACTCTGGATGATACGCTTGTAGGCTACTGTGCTAGACTCTGGATGATATGCGTGTGGACTACTGTGCTAGACTCTGGATGATACGCTTGTAGGCTACTGTGCTAGACTCTGGATGATATGCGTGTAGGCTACTGTGCTAGACTCTGGATGATATGCGTGTAGGCTACTGTGCTAGACTCTGGACGATACGCTTGTAGGCTACTGTGCTAGACTCTGGATGATACGCTTGTAGGCTACTGTGCTAGACCCTGGATGATATGTTTGTGGGCTACTGTGCTAGACTCTGGATGATATGCTTGTAGGCTACTGTGCTAAACTGGATGATATGCTTGTAGGCTACTGTGCTAGATATATATGTTCGTAGGTCTGGCAGTTGTAACTGGCAAAGTGCCGTATGTTGGTGAAGACTTTTTAAAATTATGCTCGTTATTTAAGCATCTTCATATATAACAAAATTCAGTGCGCGAAGTATTTAGTTAATGTTCAACCAAATATTGCCTTAGCCTAAATAAGCAATTTAATGCCTATTATTCTCGTTCTTAAGCCTAATTTAGTAGATACAATTAAAACCCACGCTTGTGTATTTGTAAAATTTATGTAAAGAATTTACACCAAGTCTTTCGCACTTTCCCGAGTGCTTTGTCAAGGTCTGAGTGTGTGATCAGGATGAGACTTACTTCTGAATTAGACGTTCAGATACAAGTCTCGCCTTAATCACATACTCAGACTTGACAAAGCACTCGAGAGTGCGAAAGACCTAGTGTAAATTCTTTGCATAAATTTCACAAATACATTGTGTGGGCTTTTACCCTATGTTATTATGTCTTTGAGAAACCATTATCAATACTTATTAGTACATACATGTAACATCCTAGGCTTCGGAAAGATTTGATTGGTGCCTTGTTCCTCGGGCACTCTTCAAAATAAATAGTACAAAATATAAACCTTTTTGTTTCAAGTTATTTTTAAATTTTAAGTCAACTTTCGGCGTGTTATAAAATTAGGTCTATGTTTTGGCTTTAGTAGCCACGAAGCGCCCCATGAGTTGAAATAGAAAAACTCCTTTAGGAAGCCAGCCCTCGCTCCACACTAGTGTTGGTAAACACTTGGCCTGACCCAAGAATCCAATCAGATGGCTCATTCGATCCTCCTGCGTGTGTGTGTGTGTGTGTGTGTGTGTGTGTGTGTGTGTGTGTGTGTGTGTGTGTGTGTGTGTGTGTGTGTGTGTGTGTGTGTGAAGAAAGAGGAAGACAGCTTCGATCAAATCCATGAGGGCCGAATCTTTCTCTCTCTCTCTCTCTCCGTCTCTCTCTCTCCCTCTCTCTCTCTCTCTCTCTCTCTCTCTCTCTCTCTCTCTCTCTCTCTCTCTCTCTCTCTCTCTCTCTCTCTCTCTCTCTCTCTCTCTCTCTCTCTTTCCTATCATTCACTCGGGATTCGCTCGGAACACTCCTCTGGAAAGATATTGGATGTCCGGATGTCCATTTTACCTATCTGTCTTGATTCCTAAACGGACAATAGACGAGGAAGAGACGCCCCCTGATGAGCTGTGATTGGACGCCATAGAAATGTCAGGTTAATATCCTGATCCACTGGCTCACGCCAGATTTAGCTGGGCTTGGGGAAGGGATGCCTTAGGATGACTTGTGTTTTCATTATAGGAAAAAGAAAACTCATTGGAAGACCTGGAGTTGTTTAAACAATATTTTTATTAATGTTTTTATATTTCTTATTTTTATTACTATTGTTATTACTAGAGTACCAGTTGGATGTGTTTTGGATGAGAGGGGGGGGGGGGGGGGGGGGAGAGTGAGAGAGGGGAGAGGAAAGGCTCCGTGGTTAAGCGGTGAACGACTTCCATTCTCAGCCCTAAGTTTCGGTTCGAATCTCAGCCGGAGCAGAGAAGCATGTCAAAAATAATATGTTGACATAAAAATTAACTAATATTTAATTTTGTTAGGTATATATATTCATTGGTCAATCTAATTAAAATGAAATTAATGAGTTTTTTTTATGAAGTAAACAATGCTGTGAATAGATGGTTAAATAGACTCGAAGGGAGAATACCGGGAACGAGCCTCTGGTGCTCAGAAGCTTAAGCAGCCACACATAAGCAACATGAACTTACTTACCCTGGGAAACTGTACACCTGCTCTCCGCGCCCTGAACCCTCTCCTCCCCGACACTATGGCACCACTTTAACCTCTCACCGGAGCCCCCTTCCCCTTACCTTCCCTGCTCCAGCTACCGTCGCAGACCCCTCACACGACAACTCCCTCGCCCCACAACCAGCAGCTAACACTTCTCCAGTAACCCGGTTCTTCCCTATATGTTCTATAGCCCCTTCCCTCGACACTTGAACACCTTCCATCAAAACGTAACCCCCCTTGCACACACACACCTTTAATCCCTTCACATTACCTCCCTACCATTCCAAAATCCCCTTTTCAGCTCCCATAACCATTTCCCTACTACCATGATCCCCCCTTCCCCCCCCCATCTTGAATAATCCCACCCTTTTCCTTTTAACTCCAGTTATTCGCTATTCCCCGACTATAACTTCACTCCCTCAATCCTCTTCCCTACCTCCCAACACACCCTCAACACCTCTGTCGCCGTCCTAATCCCAGAACAGCCCCGGGAATCTGGGAACAGCAGGAATCAGCAAAGAGGAGCCGTGGTAGGTGGAGGTGGGAGAGGGATCAGGTGACCAAGGGAAAGTGCTTTGTTACCCGACCTACTCTATCCTAGGCTTCTTGGCGTCTAGCTTCTAACACCACCACCAATTCATATACCCATTTAACAAATCTCTCTCTCTCTCTCTCTCTCTCTCTCTCTCTCTCTCTCTCTCTCTCTCTCTCTCTCTCTCTCTCTCTCTCTCTCTCTCTCTCTCTCTCTCTCTGACACAGTGAACGAATAGTAGACATTTCCTGTGGGTAAAGATTTATTGAGTGAAAATGACTTAAAATTTACGCTAGGCTTTATTATCATTCATTCCAGTTTCTAGGGGATCTTTATATATATATCAGTATCATTCTCTCCTTTGATTGGCAGATATTTATCTTTTGTTGTCATTATTTTATATACGTGATTTTGATGCATTGACAGCCGAATTAACATTATAGTGGACAGACGAGGACATTACGATTCATTTGAAGGAATAAAAATATTTCGTGGTTTAAGTACAAACTAGGCTACACATTTGCAAAAAACTAAATACTCAAGACAACGTGTTAGTAGAGGCCAAGATTATTGACGATTTGTTGACTTATTTAATAAAGAAGTGTACATATTATTGATTTCAGTAAACTTATGGAAAATTCTGATAAAACTTACACTTGCCTTGCTTCCTGTGGTATGATCACAGAGGAATCTGACAAACTACACAGCCTAGCCTAAGATTACGATATAGTTTATTGTAAATTAGTGGAGAACTGACACTCATAAGTTGAGGGCGGCGTTGCACGGAAGGCTGTGGTCTACTGAACTGTGTGGGCAATCAATGTGCATTCCAGACAGTGGGCCGAGCTGACATTAATTCTCACGTGCAAGTAAAGGCTGCAGATTATATTCTGAGTGGCAGGTACAAGAGAAGCAAACGTCCCTTTGGTGAGTTGTTAGGGCACTTGGGGGGGGTAGGGATGTGTTGCCGAGAGCCCGCGGATGCCCCTTAGTGACCGTGGCACTTAGCTGGGTACGTCCAGGCGTGGGCACTCCAGCAACAGTCCCAAAATATTAGTTAGCGTGATAAAATCTAGCTACTAGGCAAAGTACTGAGGATCCCCAGTATCCATCCCTCAAAAGCTGTCTAAAGATTTCTAGGTACCTATTTACTGCTAGGTGAACACAGGCATGAGGTGAAAGGAAACGCTGCCAATTTGTTTGTGCTCTGTCTAGGACTTGCGGCTGAGAGTCGAGACAGGCCACCGAACGCAGAACGGAAGACTAAACTAGATCTAGTATTCTCTAACTTTCAATTTATATAGTCAAATGCCATCTTCAGAAAGTATATTACTTAGTTATACAAGCACTATTACCACCTATAGGGACCCGGTCGGCAGAGCGGACAGCACGCTGGACTTGTGATCCTGTGGTCCTGGGTTCGATCCCAGGCGCCGGCGAGAAACAATGGGCAGAGTTTCTTTCATCCTATGCCCCTGTTACCTAGCAGTAAAATAGGTACCTGGGTGTTAGTCAGCTGTTATGGGCTGCTTCCTGGGGGTGGAGGCCTGGTTGAGGACCGGGCCGCGGGGACACTAAAAAGCCCCGAAATCATCTCAAGATAACCTCAAGATAACCTACTACAGTGTTTCTACACTTGTACAAAACCTCAGACCCCCCGTCTCTCAACACTATAGTACTACACTTTATACCATCTTCCTCCTCTTGATACCATGGTACCACACTTTGTGTACTACACTTTGTACTGAAATACTGGCTTCCTGTATTCCATTATTTGCATTTCCGCTTCTGTGGCCCTCCTTTCTCTAATTCCTTCCCCCGTCCTCCTACGTTTTTTATTTGGGGAAGGGGGGAGTAAAAATGATAGTGAGGTGTAACTGAAGGAACAAATTTAGAAATGTGGAATTTAGAGTGAAATGGTGACAGTCTTGCTGTCCGCCTAGCTGACACGGCGTGTGTGCGTGTTCAGTAGCAAAGCTAAATTTGCTTCCCTTTGTCATAAGGGTCATCTTATGTATTTCAACATATATGGATGTCTATGGATGAATACTGAGTTACATTTACAGATATACATCCGGATCCTTGTGTACATGTTTTGATTTTTTTTAGGGGGTTGCATGTCTGTATTTCATCTTGGGATTATGTATTGTGGGGCTTGGTTTCCGTCGAGTAGATCGAATCTCTTGGACCAGCAGCTGTGGAGGTGAACCGTCTCACCCTCGAGTAGTCTTTATCCTACCAGGTAGTTTCTTCCATGTCTAAGGGCTCTGTGTTTGGTATTCAGATCTCCCAGAAATATAGGCAAGTCTGATTCTTCTGATGAGTTTGATGAAGTCGGCCATGGGAAGGTAGGGTCATCTTGGTAGTTAGTAACATGTTCTGATAAATATATTCCTTTAGTGGTTTGGAGTGGTAGATTTCTCCTGGCTGTAATTGCTGCTGCGTCATTGGCTTCGTCAGCTCTGTTGACTTGATAAGTTTTATAATTGAGTATCATTATCTCTTCTCCCTCCTTCATTATGTGGCTGTTAATGAGCATTACGTCGGGGCCGATGTCCCTATATAAAGTGCTGAGTTCAGTTGCTCTATATTGAGTCCACCTTAGTACATTGTGTTGCATTAGTTTTACTGACTGGATGGCTCTGTTAAACTCTTAAGTTAGTCTTGAGGAGTGTCTGTTCTTAAGGAGTATCCATTGTCCGAGTCTTGCTGCTGGTTCATGTGTGGGATGGTTAGGTGGCCCCTGATGAAATGTTTTGAGGTTATGAAGTTGTGAACAACAGTCTTGGTGGTCGTGGGATGCTTGTGTGAAAATTTTAATCTGATAAATTTTACACCCTCTCGAATGTTTATTAAGTCTTCAAAGTGGGTCTCTGTTGTCAAAAAATAAAAAAAAAATGGATTTTTGAGTCTCGTTTGTGATCATGTTCTATTTGGAGGTCATCCTCACTTTCACTGTAGTAATTCTCTATTTGTGGATGATGCTGTGGTGTTTTAACTATTTTCGCATCTGAAGATGTATTCATATTGCTGATTTCTTCGTTTATTACATTTTCTATTGGACGTTCTGCATTGACTTTTTTTGTTCTTGTTTGAAGTTGGTGGCAAAAGCAGATATGCTGATAATGTTATTTGTTAAGGCTTTTGCCATTTTAGTGGCGGGAGCATTGTCTGGGAAATTCGCTTCAGGAAGCCCATTTACCGTCTTGATTTCATAAATAAGATCCTAATGATCGACTACATGGATGACTAAGTGCATTTGCATCACCGAGTTCGATGATTTACTCCACAGATGAAGCACACGGGGGGTGGGGGGGGGGCCGTTGCGCCTGACGTGAGGACTCCCCTACACGTGTGTTCCTCTCCCTCCGCGTTCACAACATGTACCCTTATTATCACCGGTTATACTTAAGGGGTCATGCTTATAACATCCCAGCAAGGTGGAAGGTTATTCTTCCTGCTCCGTGTTGTTGTTGTTGTGTGTACAGTATATGCCTAGAGAGAGAGAGAGAGAGAGAGAGAGAGAGAGAGAGAGAGAGAGAGAGAGAGAGAGAGAGAGAGAGAGAGAGCGAGCTTTTTGAGCCATAAGAAATGTCTTCACGCCTCACTCTGACTATGGTGGGCATATAAGGATTACTTCTTCAAACTTGGTCCAGATATTTCTCTTCTTAGTGTCTTAGCGAATGGTTTTATTGTCATCTTTCCTAACCCGTTCACCATCGTCACCTTCCTCCTCGTTCTCTCCTGTTCTCCCCCGTCTGGACCTCCTCCCCTCCTCCCCCCCCCATGGCCCCCACCCACTCCCTCTCCCATACCCTTCACCATCTTAAAGAACTACCTGATAACAGATCATTTAAAGTCCCAAATCTCGTAAATTCCTGCCATGTAAATACTTTTTTTTTGTAAGCACTCTGTCAAAAGGGATTTAATTTAGAAGCACAAAGGAGATATTGGTATATCCGTTCGTCTCTCCCTCACTATTGACCAGATTATCTGATATATTTCCGCACTAGAGAATAATACCTTAACAAAAAACCTACAGAATCGTGGTTTTTATATGCAGATTAGGCTGCAGATCTTTCAAAGAAACAGCATAACGTTTTTCAGTCAATGTTAGCCCTTACAATGAGAGTTTTAATTAAGAAAAAATGTGATAATGTTTGCTTAGTTCCTTGACTCGTTCTGGCGGCCATCTTGGGTTGCTGGAGGTCAAAAAAGAAAAGCGAATCGTTTATAAAAGACTCGGGTAAAATGTCACTGACGTCATTTTTGTTTTTTTTAGTGAAGGAAATATATATATCTGACTGCCGATGACGTTATTAAAGCAAGGTCTTAGGTCAAGGGTCAGGCCGGGTCGAGGCTCACACACCTGCTAGGTCAGAGGTAGTTGAAGAGCCGTGGTTTGCAGGCGATGAGTCACAATAACGTGGCTGATGTATGTTGACCAGACCACACACTAGAATCGACTTGAGAATGGTCCAGGACGGACCGAAACGTCGTCGTCCCTTCAACTTCTAGTGTGTGGTCTGGTCAGCCGTGGTTTACCGTGAAGCTTCGGTCGTGGTTTAGTAATGTGGAGGTGTGTTGGTTGTTTAATGAGAAGGTTTCGTCGTTTAGTAATGTGAAGGTTTAGTCCGTGTTTAATGGGAAGGGAGAGTCTTCGTTTGATATAAAATTAGAATCTTGTTTTAACGTGATATAACACTAATTGAGTCTCGTAGTATTATTATCCTCTAGCATGAAGTGAAAATGTTTGTCACGGGAATTCTA
>NC_091173.1:15061417-15066417 GCF_040958095.1 Procambarus clarkii
TTCTCCCCTTCTCCCTGCAGCTTGTCCTTTCCCCCCTCTTACTCTCCTCCTCTCCCGGCACCTCCACGGGTCCCAATAACCATAGATAACCATGCCGTTATCGCATGCCAACGACCTGACCAGCAGCGCCACGGGGGAGAACAGCGCGGGAACCTGCAGGGGCAGTCTCGTGGCGACCGCTCCTCGTGCCTCTAGCCCGTCCCCGAGCCCGCCAAGAGAAGGGTATACTATCCTCGTAGAATAAAATGGCCTTTGGGGTTAGGTTAGCAGTATATTAGGACAGGTTAGTTTCGCTTGCCGGCGTGCCAGGGTGTCAAGGGGGCTGCTGGTTGACTGGAGTTTTGTTTTTCCTTGGCCTCGTGAGAGAGCTGGGTGGAGCGCCTCTCGCCAGCGTCATACGTTGTCTGGTTAACTTGTCGAACCTCGTGAGAGGATGACTGTTTTCTGTTTTTATTTTGTGTGTGTGGCTATATGTATGTTTTCTTGTTGTGTATTTGACTTGATTTATGTGTATTTATATGTGTTTGTGTTTTTTCCTGATTCTTTGTGACAGGGTTACATCATCAGTCGTGTTTTAGGTGCTGGTTGATATAGGACGTTGGAATATTTTAACATAACGTGTGTATTAGGCTCCATGAATGGTCATCCCTGGAAACACAAACCGAAACTGTCCTTATTTTCCGCTCGTTACAACTTGTAATAAAGTTGTTACATCCTGGCTTAACATGTTTATGACGTATTAGAACATTGTTACAACTTGCTATATTGGTTGTTATAACTGGTTAGGAGGTGTTAAAACTTGTTCGAACGTTGTACCAACGTCGTAGTTTCGGTGTGTGTTTGGAGGGCAGGATTCATTAACAAACTTTTGTTGTGCGTGGCACATAATCCATTCTACATATAACCGAAATTATTTACCTGCTAAATGTAATTAACCTTACCTTAAACTTAGCCTAATTCTAACCTATCTACTGTTAATTTAACCTAGCCTAACCAAGCTTTATTCTAACCTAGCCTAATATAACTATATAATAATTTATCTAACTCACCTAACCAGACCTATCAAAATCTAACCTAATGAAACCTAAACTAATCCACTATGGACATATTTTTTAAATTTATGTTGTGCATAAATGGAAAGCATGAAAGCAGTGAAAGTAAAAGCATGTATTTTGATAACCCCTCTCTCTCTCTCTCTCTCTCTCTCTCTCTCTCTCTCTCTCTCTCTCTCTCTCTCTCTCTCTCTCTCTCTCTCTCTCTCTCTCTCTCTCTCTCTCTCTCTCTCTCTCTCACACACTCTCTTACTCTCACGTTTCTCCTCATCATTGCTTCATTTTTTCTTGTCAGTTTAGTTCTTGTCAGTATCGCTCAAAGATACAAAGGAATTTTTAAATATCTGAAGAAAACGAGAAAACCCCGACCTTCACAATTCTTGCTCTCACAACCCACCTCTCATAACCCTTGGGCTCACATCACAAGCCTTTATAAGTCCCTTGGGCTCACATCACAGGCCCTTATAAGTCCCTTGGGCTCACATCACAAGCCCTTATAAGTCCCTTGGGCTCACATCACAGGCCCTTATAAGTCCCTTGGGCTCACAATCGAGGCCCTTAAATCCCTTGGGCTCACAATCGAGGCCCTTAAATCCCTTGGGCTCGCATCTCAGGCCCTTATAACCACTGTCCTTATTTTATTTGCTTGTTCAACCTTTCTCTTACAGTCCCTGCCCTCATAACTATGACCATCAAAACCACAACCCCTCACAACCATGACGTGTCATGTACCTTACAGCCTGTACCTTACAGCCTGTATCTTACAGCCTGTACCTTACACCCAAGTACCTATAGCTTCAGCCTGTCTTCCATGGACAAATCTGAGTGGAATAATTATTTCAGAATTCGTCTACGTAAATGGTACAACTGATCGTTCTCGTCCTCGTGGCAGGATTCTTCAAGCATCTAAGCGACCACTTACGAAACATATACATCTTTTCTCAGTTATAGTGGCTTTGTTTACATTTATTAAATTTGTTTATGAGCTCCGGAGCACTACGAGGTTGTTTGTAACAACAATAATAACCTTGAGTTGGGGAGTTTTCCAACTCGTAAACGGTTTCAAAATTTAAAGAGAGGTGTTCGGGTAAATTGTGGATGAATCCAAGCCGTGGGACACTTGTTTGAGTTCTATTTGACGTGGTTGATGTAGTTGATATGTTCTCTTCCCAATCTGCGCCCAACTACTTGAGGTGGACGGTAGAGCGACGGTCGGCGCTTCATGCAGGTCGGCGTTCAATCCCCGACCGTCCATGTGGTTGGGCATCATTCCTTCCCCACCGTCCCATCCCAAATCCTTATCCTGACCCCTTCCAAGTGCTATATAGTCGTAATGGCTTAGCACTTTCCCCCTGATGGTTCCCAATCTGCGGGTTAACAATGTCGCCTGGCGTGAATGGGTCAACATTTCGTTATAAAAAGAAAAGGAAAGAACATTAAAAGCTAATGTGAAGAGCTATTCGAATTGACTTGGCATCTCTTGTATTGAAGGGTCCGTGATTTCCTGATATCACATATTTTTTCACCCCTTTGCTGCTATGTTTATGTTGCTCATTACACGTAAGATCTTCTGTGGTGATTAATCGCACGTCTCTTACGAAATATATATATATATATATATAAAATCGTATTCAACACCATATATACTTTTCTTTGGCTGACCAGATGACTTGACGTATACCTCCTGGCCGGATGATATGGCTCTATAATTTATGTGCAAAATTAATATATTAAAAAAACTTCTTTGGCTAAAATCGTTTATCAGGGAGCAATGAACTCCCAACCTACTTTTTGCTTGTGATTTCTAGAAATACGTGAACTCCCGCCAAACACACACCGAAACTACGACGTTGGTACAACGTTCGAACAAGTTTTAACACTTCCTAACCAGTTACAACAACCAATATAGCAAGTTGTAACAACATTCTAATACGTCATTAACACGTTAAGCCAAGATGTAACAACTTTATTACAAGTTGCAACAAGCGGAAAATAGAGACAGTTTCGGTTTGTGTTTCCAGGGCTGTCGCTGCTTAAAGAGCTGGAATGGATCTATGAGCTCCCAAATCTGACATTTCTCTCCCTTCACCGTTCTCATACCTGACCCTCACTGACATCTGACCCTCACTGACTTCTGGCCCTCCCTCACACCTGGCCCTCTCTCACACCTGGCCATTTCACCTTCCTCACACTCCACCCTCACATTTGAAAACATCCATAACATGTAAAAAAAAAATATTTTAACTCTCAAAACAAAAATACGAACCAGGCTGTAAAATGCAAAATAAAATATATATTAAGAAAGTGAATTACAAAATCATAAACAAAGGCCGGTTTCGCACGATGGCGTTCACAACAATATGTGAAATGAGGAACAAAAAGAGAATGTTTAAAGCCATCACCATATGCACCCTCACATATGGAAATGGGTTGGTCCAATTTTTGGTACAAATGGGCAAATGAGGGAGAGTGTGGTGCGTTATGGGGTGGCCTGTCATACCCATTGTCAGGTGAGTGGTGGTGGTGATGGTGGTGGTGATAGTGGTGGTGATGGTGGTGGTGGTGGTGGTGATGGTGGTGGTGGTGGTGGTGATGGTGGTGGTGATGGTGGTGGTGATTGTAGTGGTGGTGGTGGTGATGGTAGTGGTGATTGTGATGATTGTGGTGAAGTTGATTGAGGGCGGGGGTGATGGTGCTTACCTAAGAGGACTTGCCTAACAGTGACCATGGTGTAGTGAGCTCCAGCTCCTTGTATCCCATCTACTTGCCTAGTTTTCTTTGGTGCTATTTTTTTCAAACTTTCCTGACGTTAGAATTTTTTGTCTTATCTTAACTAAAAGTTGAGGATGGAGGTGGCTTCCACAACTTATTCTTTAAACGACCACCTGTCCTCAGAGAACAAGGTTTTTCCTTATATTTCATCGACTTATTTATTTTTTCAGCTTCGGTCTATGTCCTCTTGTCCTATTTCCTCTTACTGTAAAGTGAGAAGAGAGTACTGTAAGTACTGTAAAGTACTTACTGTCATGTTTATTCCCCCTGAGTATCTTTCATACACTTATCATCTTTCCTCAGTTCCCATCTCTCCTTATTCTGTTGTCGTAGCATAGTACTCTTAACTTAAGCACTCTCATGTGGTAATTATATGCGCTGTTACAGTTTAGTTGTGGGCTTGACTAGGACTGGGTTCCATGTCGGTGCTGCGGGTTCTAGCATCAGTCTCACATAAGCTGTATTGATACCTGATTAACCAGGCTGTGACTCATACGTCAGGCTGCGAGCAGCCGCGTCCAACAGCCTGGTTGATCAGTCCGGCAACCAGGAGGCCTGGTCGACGACCGGGCCGCGGGGACGCTAAGCCCCGGAAGCACCTCAAGGTAACCTCAAGGTAAGGTATAGTCTTGAAAGAGTCCTTGTTCAAATAAAGTTGAAATCTTTGCCAGCTTGCAGTATTATACCGACGTTATCCTTTTATTTGTGTCTCCTGTGCATTATATCCATACACAGGAGACACTGTGCATGGATTCAATCAATCCTCTCTCCTCACAGGAGAGAGGATTGAATTATATCCACTTCTAAATATGTTTAGTTTTCTTATTCCTGTAGTTTCCGTTTCTTTATGCTGTAGATAATTTTTGGTCTCCTTTCTCCCTATTCCATCTTTATAACCTTACACTAGTTGTGGTTGAATTTTAACAGCCATTTGTCTGACCAATACTGAGGTTTGTTAAAGTCTTGCCTGTAGTTCTCTGGGGAGTCCTACTGGGATTGTACATTACTCATTAGTTTGGCATTATCTGCAATCAATGACTTGTCTGAGCTCACTCTCTTGAGTTGGTTATTTACATAAATTAGGAGCAGCAATAATCCCATTGGTCACTTCTTTCCAGCTTGATATTTCTTCTTTTACTATGACCCTTTGTTTTCAGTCCATCAGGTACTCCCATA
>NC_091173.1:15068917-15098029 GCF_040958095.1 Procambarus clarkii
AGACACTAGCGCCGCAAGACAAAGACACTAGTGCCGCAAGACAAAGACACTAGTGCCGCAAGACAAAGACACTAGCGCCGCAAGACAAAGACACTAGCGCCGCAAGACAAAGACACTAGTGCCGCAAGGCAAAGACACTAGCGCCGCAAGACAAAGACACTAGTGCCGCAAGACAAAGACACTAGCGCCGCAAGACAAAGACACTAGCGCCGCAAGACAAAGTCACTAGTGCCGCAAGGCAAAGACACTAGCGCCGCAAGACAAAGACACTAGCGCCGCAAGACAAAGACACTAGCGCCGCAAGGCAAAGACACTAGCGCCGCAAGACAAAGACACTAGTGCCGCAAGACAAAGACACTAGTGCCGCAAGACAAAGACACTAGCGCCGCAAGACAAAGACACTAGCGCCGCAAGACAAAGACACTAGTGCCGCAAGACAAAGACACTAGTGCCGCAAGACAAAGACACTAGTGCCGCAAGACAAAGACACTAGCGCCGCAAGACAAAGACACTAGTGCCGCAAGACAAAGACACTAGTGCCGCAAGACAAAGACACTAGCGCCGCAAGACAAAGACACTAGTGCCGCAAGACAAAGACACTAGCGCCGCATGGCAAAGACACTAGCGCCGCAAGGCAAAGACACTAGCGCCGCATGGCAAAGACACTAGCGCCGCAAGGCAAAGACACTAGCGCCGCATGGCAAAGACACTAGCGCCGCATGGCAAAGACACTAGCGCCGCAAGGCAAAGACACTAGCGCCGCAAGGCAAAGACACTAGCCCCGCAGTGCCACTGCAACGAGTGGGCCGGATGGTCCCAGAGTCTTAAAAAGAGTTCAAGCCCAAAGTGAAAGAGTGGCTTCATGCCCAAAGTCAAAGAGTGGCTTCACGCCCAAAGTCAAAGAGTGGCTTCACGCCCAAAGTCAAAGAGTGGCTTCACGCCCAAAGTCAAAGAGTGGCTTCACGCCCAAAGTCAAAGAGTGGCTTCACGCCCAAAGTGAAAGAGTGGCTTCACGCCCAAAGTCAAAGAGTGGCTTCACGCCCAAACAAAGTAACAACTACTACACACACACACACATGCAGGAATACCAGATCAACGGATTACAGAATGATATACCAGTGGGCCAGGTATGAGAATGAGAAGACGGTGAAGACTTCAGAATGAGAAGAGTAGCGGTGAGGCAATTTTTTTAACGACTTAGCAGTTGAAGCAAACTGCGTCAGCCACATTAGGATACAAAATCAGTATAGGAAAAGGCGATGAAACTGAGGACAGAGTAGGACAGGCTCACAGATAATGACAAGGAGGTATGTGAGAAATTAAGCAAGCTATTCCTGAAGGTCTTTCCTATAGAACAGTTCTGTCTCTTCACTAGTTGTGACCGGATCAGAACTGAGAGAAACAGTGTCAGAGCGAGAGGCACTGAAGGACATAGAGATATAACATCGAACCAGTCACCCGAAAAGCCCACATGAAACTGATATCATCAGCTACATATGCAAGGCTGGTTAACATAAAAGCTGACTTTAGTAATTCAATTCTGAAATTATTTAAGATCTTATATACCACACATGTCTGACCAGTCCTAGATTATGTGGCGCCTATATCTAATTAGACCTTACCTAATCAGTCACAGAATGCACTTTGATATGCAGGCCACTAGACTAGTCCCAGAACTAAGCGATGTGATTTACGAAGAAAGACAAAGAGGCGTTAAACCTCAAATCACCCGAAGGCATTATAATCAATAATCAATTAAGGGGAAACATAATTTCCTGGTAACCACATAATCAGGATAGTAGAGAGTGTGATACACATACACATACCAGGACACATATGGAAACTGCGTACCCAGTTGAGCCACAGCGACATAAGAATGGGTTTTTGTGTAGTTGGTAAAGGAGAATTGCTGTCGTTATTATGGTGAAAAAATGTAAGCACTAAGAAGTAAAATGGTGCAGACAGACTCCATACACAGGTTTAAATGACGATATTATCGAGCCCAATTGGCTCAGACATTTGATTGAAATTTGAAAGTGCGGAGTCCAACTCCCCGGGTGCATTCAATCTCTATTCGTCGGTTAGTTCACTGTGATCCAATATTTAGACAACAAAAGTACATTCTACGTTCCTCACCTCACAGACCTCACTCATCCCCTCACTTCACACATTTCACCCAGTTATCACCTCACCTGTGGGGCCTGGTAGCCTGGTGGATAGCGCACAGGACTCGTAATTCTGTGGCGCGGGTTCGATTCCCGCACGAGGCAGAAACAAATGGTCAAAGTTTCTTTCACCTTGAATGCCCCTGTTACCTAGCAGTAAATAGGTACCTGGGAGTTAGTCAGCTGTCACGGGCTGCTTTCTGGTGTGTGTGTGTGTGTGTGTGTGTGTGGTGTGAAAAAAAAGTAGTTAGTAAACAGTTGATTGACAGTTGAGAGGCGGGCCGAAAGAGCAAAGCTCAACCCCCGCAAACACAACTAGGTGAATACAACTAGGTGAATACAAACCTCACTCACCTATCACCTCACCACACAGACCTCAACATATACATCCCCACCTCAAAAACCTCACACCCACTGCCTCTATACCCCTTTCTCTTGTGCTATATCCTTTATTTAATGTCAGAAAGCTCATCTTAGAACAAAATATCTACTAGGAAAGTCTTTACTTTCCTAGTAGAAAGTAAGACTTTCGATTCAGTACTATTGTCACTTCCCCCCCCTTGCCCTGCCCTCAGCTGCTTCTCACAGTGCAAGGTTCATAAATACATATTCCATGACACTCTTCAAATGTCAACAAATGACGAGCCCTTCTCATGCAAGAACAAATAACGTGAAGTATGAGGGTTAAGCGAGCACACAAGAGGAGCATTTCGATAAGAGGAGCATTTCGACGAGAGGAGCATTTCGAAGTTAGGGAAAAAAACTTTGGTACCAAGTGTGAGAGATATCCAATGAGATAACAACATTATTGCAGCCGGATAACTTCTCATAAGTGGATCGAATCACCTCATATTTCGCACGAAACTTCTCGGTAATCAGACGAAGTATATCGTAAGTTGGATAAAAACTTATGATTAATAAAACATAAGTTATGTCTCGCTTCCTGTAAGTGGTGTCACGCTCCCTGTGAGTGGTGTCACGCTTTCTGTAAGTGGTGTCACGCTTTCTGTAAGTGGTGTCACGCTTTCTGTAAGTGGTGTCACGCTTCCTGTGAGTGGTGTCACGCTTCCTGTGAGTGGTGTCACGCTTTCTGTGAGTGGTGTCACGCTCCCTGTGATTGGTGTCACGCTTTCTGTGAGTGGTGTCACGCTTCCTGTAAGTGGTGTCACGCTTCCTGTAAGTGGTGTCACGCTTCCTGTAAGTGGTGTCACGCTTCCAGTAAGTGGTGTCACGCTTCCTGTGAGTGGTGTCACGCTTTCTGTAAGTGGTGTCACGCTCCCTGTGAGTGGTGTCACGCTTCCAGTAAGTGGTGTCACGCTTCCTGTGAGTGGTGTCACGCTTTCTGTAAGTGGTGTCACGCTCCCTGTGAGTGGTGTCACGCTTCATGTAAGTGGTGTCACGCTTCCTGTGAGTGGTGTCACGCTTTCTGTAAGTGGTGTCACGCTCCCTGTAAGTGGTGTCACGCTTCCTGTGAGTGGTGTCACGCTTCCTGTGAGTGGTGTCACGCTTCATGTAAGTGGTGTCACGCTTCCTGTGAGTGGTGTCACGCTTCCTGTGAGTGGTGTCACGCTTCCTGTGAGTGGTGTCACGCTTCCTGTAAGTGGTGTCACGCTTCCTGTGAGTGGTGTCACGCTTCCTGTGAGTGGTGTCAGGCTTCCTGTGAGTGGTGTCACGCTTCCTGTGAGTGGTGTCACGCTTCCTGTGAGTGGTGTCAGGCTTCCTGTGAGTGGTGTCACGCTTCCTGTGAGTGGTGTCACGCTTTCTGTAAGTGGTGTCACGCTTCCTGTGAGTGGTGTCACGCTTCCTGTGAGTGGTGTCACGCTTCCTGTAAGTGGTGTCACGCTTTCTGTAAGTGGTGTCACGCTTCCTGTGAGTGGTGTCACGCTTCCTGTGAGTGGTGTCACGCTTCCTGTGAGTGGTGTCACGCATGTCATAAACATGGTGGAAAAACATCAGTTTATATTGTTAAGAACGATTAAATATAAATTATTATAATATAATTACTCATGTGATGGATTAAAATATATATAATGAATCTTAAATTAAAAAATATAATATGTTATGACATAACATTATATATATAATTATATCAATATGATGACATCTTTAAAAATATATCGCCTGAAAGATATTCCTAAAATATCTTGTGAAAAAGAAACAATAACATAAAAGGTCTAAATAACTTCTGAAAAGAACAGATCAAGTCTTATTATCTCATCAAAAAAAAAAAAAGTTGGAAAATTCGTAAAATACGTTGTGATTAAAAAATTTAAAAATTCAAACGCTAATTTTGTCTTCTGAGAAACAGAAGAAAAAATTTCGAAAGTTAGACATCATCTGAAGAAAGTCTCCACGGAAGGAAAAAAAAAAATCCAAACCTGTTCTGAAAAATTGAAGCCAAAAGGTGCCAAATAACGTCTTCCAAAATAGGATTAAAGTTGTATGTTGGCAAGTTTGTGGTAACAATCCATTAATTGCTAATTGTCAGTGTCTGTCGGCGTGGGTGGGGTGGGGGGGGGGTTGGGGGGGGGAGGGTAGGGGGGGGGGTGGATGGGGGGTGGGGGGAGGTGGGGTGGGGGGGGGGGGGGTGGGGGGGAGGTGGGGTGGTGGGGGGTGGGGGGGTTGAATAACGTAATCCACTAGCCTAGTTATAATGAAATTCTTAACTCGGTGCCTCTGCCAAGCCTAATGTTGGGGGGGGGCAATTCTTCTTCTGGCAGGGTGATTGTACGGGGCTGTTGACAAGGGGGGGGGGATGGTTACCCAGCTCGTTTCACCTCACTGTTGAGTAGAAGAGTGGAGGGGAAGGAAAAAGGTTGCACATGAACTTTCTCACACATCATTTACCGTTTTTAATAAAATACTTGAGACGGGAAATCTCCCAGAAATCTGGAAAAATGCATAGTCTCAATATTATAAAATGGGGACATAAAGAAGGCACTCAATTACAGACCGGTATTGTTCTCAATTATTCAATTGAGTTTTATGACAGGGTTACTAAAATAAAACAGGACGAAGGCTGGCAGACTGTCTTTTTTAATAGCTTGCCAAAAAGGCATTTGAGAGACTGGTGTAGAAGATGGGGAACCAGACTGGGATAACTGGGAACTGGATAGGGAAATATCTGAAGGACAGAAAGCAAAGAGCCACAGTCAGTGAGGCGGTTTCAAGCTGGAAGGATGTAACAAGAGGAGTCGCATAAGGCTCGGTCCTGGAACCACTGCTGTTCCTAATTGCGAGCGATCTACCCGAGGGAGTGAGCGCGTACATGTCAAAGTATGCTGATGACACAAAGATGACAAGGAATGTAAAAACACAGAACTGCAGGAATTTACAGGAGGATCTTGACAAACTGCAGGAGCGATCAAGCAAATGGTTACTGGAATTCAATCCCAACAAGTGTACAGTAATGGAGATGGGAAAGGGAGAGAGAAGACCAGAAGGCATCTACACCAGAAGGGGAAGGTAGCTACAAGAAACAGAAGAGAAAGTTTTGAGAATAGGTTTTGAAAGTTCGAATACTGATACCTGAGACACACATAAACAGGATAACATCCGTAAATATAAGAACGTCATTTAAAAACCTAAATCAGGACATAGCAACCTCATTCAAAGCAATTTGTAGCCCATGTTACTTGTGAGGACAACTTGGTGTGATACATGTCACCTGTGAAGACAGCCTGCCGTGATACATGTCACCTGTGAGGACAGCCTGCCGTGATACATGTCACTTGTGAGGACAGCCTGCCGTGATACATGTCACCTGTGAGGACAGCCTGCCGTGATACATGCCACCTGTGAGGACAGCCTGCCGTGATACATTGTAAATTGTAACAATCCCTTAAAACTTACAACTGTGTATCAACAGCAACAATACATGTGGCCAGATATAGCTGTAAGCTTCTGATTGTGTACATAATTACCATACAACTTAATACTTATATTTAGACTCGATATTACGACATTTAATTCCTTACCTCCCCCCCTTCCCCGAGATGAATGCATTCAGCAATGGATTAAAAATAGAACCAACAAAGTCCTCATTGAATTCTTCATAGAAAACTAATTGAAGAGCTCTTTTTGACAGGTGGGTAGAAAGAGAGGACGACTCCTGACTCCTGTTATAATGATTATAGAGCTTTTCCTTCTCATTGATAATCTTAACTCTTACCCTCTTGTTTTATAATGGAACACGCCCCTCCAACTCAATAACAACCTTAGATAATAATCATATAAGGAAGAGGATGAGCCTGTAGCCAACTATGTGCCAGAGCCTTCATGTGATCAGTTGACCTGATCTCCCGTGTATCAACCTGTTGAGCGAGCCAGTTCCAGATGCGAGTCAGCCTAAGAATTTATTATCACTGATGGAGTGATGTTCTTGAGAAAGGCACTTCCAGCATGAAACTATTGAAGGTTGAGAGCCTAGTGCTACGGGTGGCAACTACTTGTAGTCCACGGTGTTGGGCCAGGTGCGGAACTTTGAGGATGTTGGCCTTGTACAAAACCATAAGACCACTAACGGCACGACGGTGCTGCAGGCTCTGATGTTCAGACCGTTACCACCAGACTTGTTCAAGACTAGAGATGAGCCTTTTTTGCCCGTCTCTCTCCACTTTCTCCAACAGTCTGGTGAATGATGGAGGGGGGGGGGGCAGGTGATCCAGGAAATGAATACATACTCTAAATGAGAGCGAACTTATGTTTCATATAAAGTTTTGCAGCCCTTGCTGTCAAGAAGGTGTGAGATGCGCCGTAAGGCTGTCAGTTTCCTGGCTGCCTTTTGAGCTAGGTTAAGCCTAGCTTAACTCTCTCTCTCTCTCTCTCTCTCTCTCTCTCTCTCTCTCTCTCTCTCTCTCTCTCTCTCTCTCTCTCTCTCTCTCTCTCTCTCTCTCTCTCTCTTTCTCTATCTCTCTCTCTCTCTCTCATTTCGAAATGCCTCTTGGGGATAAGTTTAACACAGTGTCACATGGCATCCTTTTCCTTGACGCCTATCCCGGGCCCCTTCATATTTATCACATACCTAACAGCATATATTGTTGAAAAAATTTAGTGAAACTAGCCCCAAGCATCTGGCTTCTAACCTCTGACATATTGACAGACAATCAGACAATTCCATTTAGAGACACATAGATATTTAATCAAGTAATTCAATTAGTGTCGACGGTGCTGAGGGCTGAAACGATCCAAGACGCTTCCTTTCCCAGACACGTCAACAGCATGCTAGGGGGGGGGGGGGGGGGGAATCGATGAGCGGAGAAAGAGGAACTATCTCCGGCCATTGTTAGCGGCGGCCATTGTTAGCGGGAGACGCTTTTACCACACTCAAGCCAAACAACATATTTTCCTGATGCACCTTCCCCATTCCCCGAATATAAGAATAGACAGACGGAAATAAGATTTATATATATATATATATATATATATATATATATATATATATATATATATATATATACATATATATATATATATATATATATATATATATATATATATATATATATATATATATATACCACCTCTGGTGCAATTGCAGGGACCCACATCCTCGAAGAAAAAATATATATATATATATTAACAGGAGGTAGATTTTGTTGGATAATGTCAAATTAAAAAAGCTGTAAATTCAGACATTAGTCAAAGTGAGAAAAGTGCAGAGAAGCAGTAATTAGATACCTGGAGGTTTGTTGACCGATTGGTTGAACGGGGCCCATGAGGAAACTAATGACCCAAGGCCTACCACGAGCGTTGCCAACCAACTAACTCTCAACCAACCAACCTACACTCTCAACCAACCTACACTCTCAACCTACCTACACTCTCAACCAACCTACACTCTCAACCAACCTACACTCTCAACCAACCTACACTCTCAACCAACCTACACTCTCAACCTACCTACACTCTCAACCAACCTACACTCTCAACCAACCTACACTCTCAACCAACCTACACTCTCAACCAACCTACACTCTCAACCAACCTACACTCTCAACCAACCAACCTACACTCTCAACCAACCTACACTCTCAACCAACCTACACTCTCAACCAACCTACACTCTCAACCAACCTACACTCTCAACCAACCTACACTCTCAACCAACCTACACTCTCAACCAACCTACACTCTCAACCTACCTACACTCTCAACCAACCTACACTCTCAACCAATCTACACTCTCAACCTACCTACACTCTCAACCAACCTACACTCTCAACCAACCTACACTCTCAACCTACCTACACTCTCAACCAACCTACACTCTCAACCAACCTACACTCTCAACCAACCTACACTCTCAACCAACCTACACTCTCAACCAATCTACACTCTCAACCAATCTACACTCTCAACCAACCTACACTCTCAACCAACCTACACTCTCAACCAACCAACCTACACTCTCAACCAACCTACACTCTCAACCAACCAACCTACACTCTCAACCAACCTACACTCTCAACCAACCTACACTCTCAACCAACCTACACTCTCAACCAACCTACACTCTCAACCAACCAACCTACACTCTCAACCAACCTACACTCTCAACCTACCTACACTCTCAACCAACCTACACTCTCAACCAACCTACACTCTCAACCAACCTACACTCTCAACCAACCTACACTCTCAACCAACCTACACTCTCAACCAACCTACACTCTCAACCAACCTACACTCTCAACCAACCTACACTCTCAACCTACCTACACTCTCAACCAACCTACACTCTCAACCAATCTACACTCTCAACCTACCTACACTCTCAACCAACCTACACTCTCAACCAACCTACACTCTCAACCTACCTACACTCTCAACCAACCTACACTCTCAACCAACCTACACTCTCAACCAACCTACACTCTCAACCAACCTACACTCTCAACCAATCTACACTCTCAACCAATCTACACTCTCAACCAACCTACACTCTCAACCAACCTACACTCTCAACCTACCTACACTCTCAACCAACCTACACTCTCAACCAACCTACACTCTCAACCAACCTACACTCTCAACCAACCAACCTACACTCTCAACCAACCTACACTCTCAACCAACCTACACTCTCAACCAACCTACACTCTCAACCAACCTACACTCTCAACCAACCAACCTACACTCTCAACCAACTAACTCTCAACCAACCTACACTCTCAACCAACCTACACTCTCAACCAACCTACACTCTCAACCAACCTACACTCTCAACCTACCTACACTCTCAACCAACCTACACTCTCACCCTACCAAAAAGAGTCACAGGTTATCTACTCTGTATACCCACCTGTGTAAAAAAAAAAAAAAATATTGAATTCTCGCAAAATCTAAGCGAGAAGTGAGACTTCACAGAGACAATTTAATTAATAAAGGAGATCAAATATCAAGTAATATAGAATATGGAGAATGACCACAAGTGCCTGATAAAGCAGGTGGAATGAGGAAAAAAGGTAACCCCTCTTCGGTACCCCTCCCTCTTCCCCTTTCTTCATCTCTTCCCCATTTGTTTAACGCTCAATTCTTTATTTCACGTTCTCCCGTTTATTCCACGCTCTCCCGTTTATTCAACGCTCATCCGTTTATTCCACGCTCTCCCGTTTATTCAACGCTCTCCCGTTTATTCAACGCTCATCCGTTTATTCCACGCTCATCCGTTTATTCCACGCTCATCCGTTTATTCCACGCTCTCCCGTTTATTCCACGCTCTCCCGTTTATTCCACGCTCATCCGTTTATTCCACGCTCTCCCGTTTATTCCACGCTCATCCGTTTATTCCACGCTCATCCGTTTATTCCACGCTCATCCGTTTATTCCACGCTCATCCGTTTATTCCACGC
This sequence comes from Procambarus clarkii, assembly GCF_040958095.1. NCBI lineage: Eukaryota > Metazoa > Arthropoda > Malacostraca > Decapoda > Cambaridae > Procambarus > Procambarus clarkii. The sequence goes on from NC_091173.1 coordinate 15,078,936, forward strand.
TCTCCCGTTTATTCCACGCTCATCCGTTTATTCCACGCTCTCCCGTTTATTCCACGCTCATCCGTTTATTCCACGCTCTCCCGTTTATTCAACGCTCTCCCGTTTATTCAACGCTCATCCGTTTATTCCACGCTCTCCCGTTTATTCAACGCTCTCCCGTTTATTCAACGCTCTCCCGTTTATTCAACGCTCATCCGTTTATTCCACGCTCATCCGTTATTCCACGCTCTCCCGTTTATTCCACGCTCATCCGTTTATTCAACGCTCTCCCGTTTATTCAACGCTCTCCCGTTTATTCAACGCTCTCTCGTTTATTCAACGCTCTCCCGTTTATTCAACGCTCTCCCGTTTATTCCACGCTCATCCGTTTATTCCACACTCCCGTTTATTCCACGCTCATCCGTTTATTCCACGCTCTCCCGTTTATTCCACGCTCATCCGTTTATTCAACGTTCACCCGTTTAATCAACGCTCTCCCGTTTTCTCAACACTCTCCCGTTTTCTAAACGCTCTCCCGTTTTCTAAACGCTCTCCCGTTTTCTAAACGCTCTCCCGTTTTCTAAACGCTCTCCCGTTTTCTAAACGCTCTCCCGTTTTCTAAACGCCCTTCTTCCTTTCCCTAACCTGGAGGGGGAAAAAAAAAACATAATTAGAGGGAAAAAGAAAGAAAGAGAAGCAGACCATAGCGCTGTTTCCTCCATTCTGTTATTAACATATGCAAATTCTTGGCTGGAACTTCTAATGGGGCCTTAAAATGGATTTAAATTGTTTAAAATCACCGGCGTAATTGAAAAGAAATCCTACCTGGGATTTGTAAAAAAAAAAAAAAATTGCGGTAGGGGAGGGGGGTTAGGGGAGGGGGGGTATTGGAGGGGGGTCGAGGAAGGGGGGTAGGGGAGGAGGGGGGGGGTGAATAATGATGGGCGTGGATTATAGAGAGAAAAAATAATGTAGGATCATTCGTGTGTTTTTTTTTCTTAATCGTAGAACAAATTTTTTTAAGTTTTTGGTTTGTCTTGAGAGTCTTGGGAGGAGGGGGGGGGAGGGGGGGTGATTTATCTCGCGAGGTCATTAGGTTGTTAAGATAAATGAGGACAATTAGGGGTTGTTTGGATGGACAACTGTAATCTAGTAGTAGATACATAATTTGTATTTCCTGTCTGTATAAGAAATACAACAGATACAAAAATACATCATTTGTATTTGTGTCTATTGCCTATCGTTTCGTTACATTGCTTAAATTTTAATTCCTTTTCATCAAATGGTAAGTAATTACTTATTCCATTACATTATTAAGGTAACAGGGAGCCGGTCGGCCGAGCGGACAGCACGCTGGACTTGTGATCCTGTGGTCCCGGGTTCGATCCCAGGCGCCGGCGAGAAACAATGGGCAGAGTTTCTTTCACCCTATGCCCCTGTTACCTAGCAGTAAAATAGGTACCTGGGTGTTAGTCAGCTGTCAGGGGCTGCTTCCTGGGGGTGGAGGCTTGGTCGAGGACCGGGCCGCGGGGACACTAAAGCCCCGAAATCATCTCAAGATAACCTCAAGATATGGGAGTTGAGATCTTCCCCAAGGTCTGACTATTGACCTTCCCCAAGATACAACCCTACAACAATTGCCTATATAACTCCCGTGGTCCAATTCACTGCTAGGTGAACAGATGTATTAGGTGATATCTAACTAACCATTTTTTTCCCGCTCGAGGATCGAATGAAGCGTGTAACTCTCTTTGCTTCAGTTTATGCCTCGTCTACAGCTATTTATGTCTACTTAGTATTATGTTCTGCTTGAAACCTTTCATCTATTGTACTGTAATTTCTAATAGTCATTAGTTTCTATTTTTATAGTATTCTTTTGATATTTCTATGTGTATAGAAATTGTATATGGAAACATAAATATAATACTATAAAAATAAAATTGAAAGATATTTAGAATTTATAGTACACTATATAAAAGATTTTAGTCGAAAGTACACTATAAGGAGAGAGCATTACGTGTGACTTATGCTATATAGTGGCACTGGGTTAGTGCCATTATATAGCATTATATTATAGCAGTATAGTGCCACTGTACTCACATTACCCCCTCTATATAAATCTTTTTATTGTATATATATTTTTAAAATGTTATAATGAAATTGTCTGGCTCTCAAAGATGATGAACTAGCGACGGTCATTGGCGTAGTTAACAAGGTTTTTGGCCTGTAAGACGAGGTGTATAAAAACCATATCCTCTTTTTCTCTCCTCTGATTGGTCATCCCACATCACAATGGTCATAGTAATTGTGACTTGAATGTTGATGGTCATTTATATTTACGAACGTGGAAACGGGAAAGAATAAATGCCACTATTCGGGTGGAAGTAATACCCGGGCCCGGTTTTTTGTGTAGTTTAAAGAACCGGACGGGTTCAAAAATATATATATATATAATTTGATTTGCTTTAATATGGGTAAGCTTAGTTATTTCTGTTGAAGTGTAAACTTGCGTTTTTAACCTATTGATTAAGTAGATAAAAATGTAAATATATATGTATGTAAAGGCCAACATACATACATATATTTTTACATTCACATGCATACAAGCTTGTATTTTTACATACATTGAAGAAGATACTCATAGCTTATACATAAATGCATACATTATTAAGAATGTCAGAGGTCAGGCTAAAACACATATAACATCACTTTTAACTTACAATGACCTCGTTAAACCAGTCGTGCCTTCATAAACCCTTCACCGACATCGTTAAACCAGGGGGGGGGGGAGGGAGGAGGGGCTTAAGCCTAGCCTGTCCTCAATCTTTCTAGCTTCAGTGAGACATTTTCCTTGTCATGATCTCACAAAACCAAGCTTTATTTCTTAGCGTTACAAACCGAGAGGTTTTCTCTGTATCACTCTCACCCTCCGTCTCTTATTCTGTCTGTCTGTCCGTCTCTGTCTGTCCCTGTCCCTCTCAGCCGGGGCAAAACTGTGCATAATCTCTTTCTCGACCGTCGACTGAATCCTGACACTTGAAGAATTTGCTGAGAATAATGAGACAATTAGTGGATGCGCTACACCGTTCCTGAGGGGGGGGGGAGACTGAGGAGAACTAGAGAGACACGGAGGAGGCAGGAAGACAAGGAGGCGAGGAGAAAGAGATTGATGACGGGGGAAAAAGAAGAGAAGCAGAAGGTGTGAAGATAGTAAGGATGAAGAGAAGGGGGGGGGGGGAGGAACTAGGTAGAGAGGGGAGGAAGGAGAAAGAGATTGAGAAGAATAAGAGAATCTTGGAGGAGAGGGTAGAAGAAAGGAGAGAGGAAGAATGGAAGGAGGGAGGAAGAGAGGAAGGAGGGAGAGAAATAGGAAGGCACAAAAGGGAGGTGATTAGGAAGATTGAGGAGCTAAGCAGAGCTGTAGGAGAAAGAGGGTTAGTGGGAAAGGTAGAGAAAGGAAGGAGTGAGGAAGAGAGAGAGATGAGTAAAGCAAGGAGGTAGGAATAAGGAGGGAGGAGTGATTAAGACTGGCGAAGAAGGAGGAGGGAAAGATAAGGACGAGAGTGACAAACTGGAGGACTTGGTGAGTGCAACACATTGTGAGCAGGTGAGTGCATGAGTCAATGAGTGAGTGCCTAAGTGAAAACACTAGATGAGTAAGTTTATGAGAGAATGAGTGAATAGGTATGTTAATGTGTAAGTAAATGAGTGAGTGGGTGAATAACTGCGTCTTTGAGTGAATGAGTTGGGGGGTATGTGACTAAATGAGAGGGTATATGAATGAGTGAGCGGGGGGAATGAGTGAATGAATGGCTGAGTCAGCAAGTAAATCACTCAGATGATGAGTAGGGGGGGAGGGGGTGTAAATGCCAAAGTGAATTCAGAAATGAGCCAGTGAAATTTTTGAGTGATTTAACGAACGAGTGATGAGTGATGTTGCAGACGATGAGTCACAGCAACGTGGCTGAAGATATGCTGACCAGACCACACACACACTCATCAGAAGGTGAGGAGGAGGCGACGACAACGTTTCGGTCCTTCCTGGACCATTATCAAGATCGACGTGATCATGGTTCAAGACGGACCGAAACGTCGTCGTCTCTTCATCTTCTGATGTGTGGTCTCGTCTTCATATGTTGCCACGACGCCTCTCTATTGTTTTATTTAAACGACGCCATTTAGTGTGTTATCTTGAGTTATCTTGAGATGATTTCGGGGCTTTTAGTGTCCCCGCGGCCCGGTCCTCGACCAGGCCTCCACCCCCAGGAAGCAGCCCGTGACAGCTGACTAACACCTGTGTGACCTTAAAATTTTATTTGTTTTGACAACGAATGCACCTGTCGCCGCCAACTTGCGCACTTGTCGGCGGTTGCAGCTCAATCTTCACGGAGTTGGAACACTTGCACGACCCGACCACTTTCCTAAGAGGCAGATCCAATTAACGAAGTCAAATAAAGTAGCCATTTTCCTTCCTTCTCTTGCTTGCTCGGGCGGACGTGTCATTAACCTGTCGCAATGTCAGAAGAACTCAGGCAGAACCGACGTTGAAGGAATTAGATGCACAAGAATTGCATTGCGATAAGACTGATAAGGTTTCACCTTGCAACCAGTGAAAGCTCGCTATAATATTGCCTCTCCTCGTTACCTTTGACATATAACGTGATAGAACGACGGAAGTAACGTCAAAGTCCTCATTTTGAGCCATCCTGTATCGCCAAAAGGAAAACATTCTAGTCACAGGAAATCAATCTCACACAATGGGTTATATTGGAGAGTGTCTATCATAACAGCATATTAAGTATAATGTCTTCTCGTAGATATATTAACGTAAGATAAAAACCCAGAATTTATGTATTTGTGTATTTGATGTAAAGATTTACTGCGATTTACTAAGTCTTTCGCACTCTCCTGAGTGCTTTGTCTGAGTGTGTGGTTCAGACAATGCCTACGTTGCCACTGGCATTAGTCGATGTGATGTAAGTCTCGTGCTTAGCACTCAGAGCTTCACAAAGCAGTCAGGAGAGTGTGGGAAAGACTTGGAGTAAATCTTCACATCAATGTGGGTTTTATCCTATAACAATATATTTGTATGTACGCATGCACGAATGCTTACAAATACGCATACGCATTTGTGCGTATGTTTATATGTATGCATGCCTACATATGTCTATATTTATATATGCATGCATGTATCTACGTATGTATTTATGTATGCCTATATATATCCATATATCTGTCCATATATCTATGGACACCCTAGGGACGGTAGTTCCATCCCATCACACATTTTCTAACCCTTGTATATATATATATATATATATATATATATATATATATATATATATATATATATATATATATATATATATATATATATATATATATCAGGGGCTAAGACAGATCAGAATAACATTGACATGACTGCTTGAGCAAGGTCCAGACGAACTTAGTGAGGTAGAGACTGTCTTAGTAAAACCTCCAGGATATGCCAGGGGGGCTGAGGGCCCTGCACAGCCTCTCAGGGAAGTCACTTAACCCCTGAAGGAGCTCTGGATCCTCTCCTCCAGGGCCGCCCCAGCACCATATTAGGCTCCAGCCGCCACATCCTGGAGATCACGCGGCTCCGGCAGGCGATTCCAGGGCCAAGGAGATTTGGAATCGTATAATGTACAGTACGAGAAGGAGGAGGAAGGTGGAGAAGAGCCGGGAATCGCAGAGGAGACGATTATCGGTAGAGTAATCCGGATAACGGTGAAACGGTGGACCATTTGAGGTATTATCGGATGTACGGCAAGTCAAGGACACGGGGGATTAATTCTTGAAGGGGGTTTGGATCGTTAGGGTGCATGTGGGGGAGATGGGGGGGGGGATTGTTGGGGTGCATGTGGGGGAGATGGGGGAGATGGGGGGGGATCGTTGGGGTGCATGTGGGGGAGATGGGGGGGGGGGGGATTGCTTACCTGTTCTTGGCGTGGTTTGAAGGGGGATTACTAACGGTCGTATGTTGTTATTTCTCGTTGATGTAGTTGATTTAATTTCAGCTTCGTTGTTAGCGTAATTATTGAGGCTGTTGTTAATGATGTTTTTAGGCCTAACTCAAGGATTTTGTTGTTGTGGCTGTTGGTGTGTTTGGTCTGGTTGTTGTTGTGTTTATTCCTGTTGTTGTACTGTTAGCTGTTATGGATGCCGTTGGAGCTGTTGTTGTTAATGCTGCCGTTATTAATGTTGTGGCTTTGCTGTTTTTTGTAGTTGAAGCTGTTGTATACGTCGCTTTTATGTTGTACTAAGTGTAACTTATAAATTGCCATAATATGCACTAATACTTATAAAAATGAATGAGAGATGAATAGAGACGAACGAGAGATGCGTAGAGAAGTATGAGAGATGAGTCGGGATGAAGGAGAGATGAGTACGGATGAATGACGGATGAGTAGCGATGAATGAGAGCGGTGTAGCCCGCTCCACGTGAGAGCTGAGGGCTTTTCAAGAGCTATTCATTACAAGGTGAGTCAATGGGCGTGGGGCTCGCTGAAAGCTGGCTCCATTGTTCCCAAAGCATCTCTGTTATCATATGCTGTTCTCAGGCAGAGATATATATGCTGTTTTCAGGCAGGGATATATGCTGTTCTCAGGCAGGGATATATGTTGTTCTCAGGCAGAGATATATATGCTGTTCTCAGGCAGGGATATATGCTGTTTTCAGGCAGAGATATATGCTGTTTTCAGGCAGGGATATATGCTGTTTTCAGGCAGGGATATATGCTGTTCTCAGGCAGGGATATATGCTGTTCTCAGGCAGGGATATATGTTGTTCTCAGGCAGAGATATATATGCTGTTCTCAGGCAGAGATATATATGCTGTTCTCAGGCAGGGATATATGCTGTTTTCAGGCAGGGATATATGCTGTTTTCAGGCAGGGATATATGTTGTTTTCAGGCAGGGATATATGCTGTTCTCAGGCAGGGATATATGCTGTTTTCAGGCAGGGATATATGCTGTTTTCAGGCAGGGATATATGCTGTTTTCAGGCAGGGATATATGCTGTTTTCAGGCAGGGATATATGTTGTTCTCAGGCAGGGATATATGCTGTTTTCAGGCAGGGATATATGCTGTTTTCAGGCAGGGATATATGCTGTTTTCAGGCAGGGATATATGTTGTTCTCAGGCAGGGATATATGTTGTTTTCAGGCAGGGATATATGCTGTTTTCAGGCAGGGATATATGCTGTTTTCAGGCAGGGATATATGCTGTTTTCAGGCAGGGATATATGTTGTTCTCAGGCAGAGATATATGCTGTTCTCAGGCAGGGATATATGCTGTTCTCAGGCAGCGATATATTGTTCTGAGATAAAGTATATACTCTCAGACTTGGATATACTCGGGTAACTGACCTCCTTGAGGTCAGTTACCTTGAGGTGTTTTCGGGGCTTAGCGTCCCCGCGGCCCGGTCGTCGACCAGGCTTCCTCACCCACACCATTGACATAATCGACAGATACAACTACGTCAGAAGAATAGACATAGACGAAGCAATACATATCAAACAGTCTCAACCCAACTATTAACAGCCGGCTCACACTCGGGTCCACTGTGCCAACCTCCAGACCAAGGTAGGTAGAAAGAATATATGGTTCACGCTTCCGTAGCCAAAATAAAAATTAAGACCTATTGTCGCATGCATCTTGCCTCACCTCACCCTTCTTGGTTAAACAGGCGGTTTTGCCCCCAAGTTAATTTGAACTTATTTTATTCAGCTGTGCCTTTCAAAATGTTGACATGATCAGCGAAACGCATCTCTTAGCGTTTGGCCGTAAATTATTTGTAAAGAGCCAAAGCTCATCCCCCGCAATTACAACTAGGTGAGTACGTCATTGAAGAAAAAGAACTAAAGGAAATATGGTCTTATCATATAATAGTTAGAAGTACAGACTGTGTGATGTGAGGCTAACTGATTACATGGAGAAGCAGCAGACTAGAGATTATAGATGGATATTTGGAACCCCAAATAAACCTTAGTCTTGAGATATAAGGAATTGGTTGTGTTGAACACCGCTCGTCAAGAAATGGCATGAATTAAAATGGGAGATACAGCCCTTCTTGAGGTTATCTTGAGATGATTTCGGGGCTTTTTAGTGTCCCCGCTGCCCGGTCCTCGACCAGGCCTCAACCCCCAGGAAGCAGCCCGTGACAGCTGACTAACTCCCAGGTACCTGTTTACTGCTAGGTAACAGGGGCATTCAGGGTGAAAGAAACTTTGCCCATTTGTTTCTGCCTCGTGCGGGAATCGAACCCGCGCCACAGAATTACGAGTCCTGCGCGCTATCCACCAGGCTACGAGGCCCTTAACCCTAGTCATAATTTTTAAATAGCATGAAAGGGTTGTGTCGAGTCATTCCAACAGATGATCGACAGTTAGACTTAGCTAGACAGACAGTCTGTCAGCTCGGCTCCTAAACCTGTGCCTGGTAAGCACAAAGCAGTAACAGACAGGCCTTCACTCTCCTGCCTTTCCAGTGCACTCAACTCTCCTCCCCCCCCCCCTACACACGCGAGTGCATGTGAGTAGCTCCCCCCCCCCCCCACCCCCAAACTCCCTGGTTCTGACCCTTGAACCCCAAAGACACCGACACATGATTTAAAGCCATTAAGCACCCTTACCCATTAATGGACGAGGAGCTGCATAATAAATTATGTATTTTTCATGACCGTGGGGAAAAAATTTAGCTTTGAGTATACGTTAGCGACCACTCGTGTGAGTGTCGAGGGGTTAGCGTCGAAATTAAATTTATTTCGACATTGAGCTGTTGTGGGATGCTTGAGTGTGTGTGTGTGTGTGTGTGTGTGTGTGTGTGTGTGTGTGTGTGTGTGTGTGTGTGTGTGTGCGTGTGTGTGTGTGTGTGTGTGTGTGTGTGTGTGTGTGTGTGTGTGTGTGTGTGTGTGTGTGTGTGTGTGTGTGTGTATGTATGTATGTATGTATGTATGTATGTATGTATGTATGTATGTATGTATGTATGTATGTATGCATGTAGGTATGTATGCTTTAAGTGTAGATAATAGTAACACGGATTACGTTGCAATAAAATCTATTTTTTTTTGTGAATTCGTTCTGTTGTAAAAAAAATTTTAATGCCAGATTTTTAAAACTGATAATTGATCAAATGTGAACTTTCTCTACATTGTGATGGCCCGGGGGATTTACTAAAAGTAAAAAGGTTGGCAGAAAAGGCATGGAACATGTTTCGTAGTGTTTTTGTCCATAAGCACATTACAGTATTAACCTTTTGTTGAAAAAGTAATCTAATTCTTATGCAGGATTGTATATGAAACTTTGCCGTAGAGTATAACTAAAACTGTCCATGTTTAAGCTACTTCAGAGACAGAAATAAGAACAAGATATTTGTGAAGTATAAGTAGACACTATTTTCATATTGATACACCAGCGTCAACCTCATGCTTACTTTAATTCTTATTTAACACATTTAGGTACATGTGCATTTGTGCAGCTTCCCTAGACTATATGAAGGGGAGTACAGAGTGTGTCAAGAAATAGCTACTTGATGCTAAATATTTCCATCACACAGAATGGTCAGTCATACAGAGGCATGTGATAAGCAGTCTGCACTGACAGACTCTGGGAACATTATGAGGATATCATCAACACAAGAGTGAATAAGGCAGCAGTGATACTAAAAGTCTCCATCTCGCAGGATGGTTAGTCATACAGGGCCATATGTTCCTGCTCACAGAGTTTGCAACTGGAGTGCTCAGGATTGGGAGATCCGTCACCTGTAGCCACCTGCTACAGGTAACGGTAACCCAACCTGACCCTGGCAACCACTGTATCGCACAATCTGGTGGACGTTTTGTGCTGCCCATAAATATAGGTTTCAGATCTGAACAAATCATAACTTTTTATACTGGTGCTTTCAGGTCGTTGGGGATTAGTAATTTCTTTCCTATCAGACCTGAATATTTTTTTATTAATACATAAGGTACATCTGCATTAGTGCAGCTACCCTAGACTATATGAAGTGGAGTACAGTGTGTCAAAAAAGCTAACTAGGTGATGCTAAAAAATCCTGAGAATAGACAGACATTCCCGGTTAAGTCTACGGTCTCAGAGATGCAGATTTAACTTACTTTTCGTCAAATACGTTTAGAATAAAATGGATTTATAGAGAACTTCATTAATGTTTTTATTTATAGATTGTGCATAAAATTTAAAAATAAATAATTACGAGCACATCTCATGGTACGAAAGTAACAAGTGAATAGTCTGCACTGGCAAACTATTGCAATAGTTTCTCTGGCAATAGAGTCTCTCTCTCTCTCTCTCTCTCTCTCTCTCTCTCTCTCTCTCTCTCTCTCTCTCTCTCTCTCTCTCTCTCTCTCTCTCTCTCTCTCTCTCTCTCTCTATCTCTCCCCTTCTCTCATTATCATATTATATCTTTCATGATGTACTAATTACTAATTTGCGATTCCTGTTCACGGTCCCATTTATAAGCATCAGGAACAATTACAGACAACTCTAGACCTCTAACAAGAACCAAATCCTATTCTTGTTTATCTCATCCCGAGCACCCAGAATCTCAAATCACAGAAGACATGTAGATGGTTTCAATGTATATATGAAAGTCCAGTAAAAGTAGACCTCCATTCCTTCCTTCCTTCTTTCCTCCCTTCCTTCTCTCTTCCTTCGCTACACAACAAACTCTTTCTACTGAAAATTTGATGTCTAAGAAGCGCTGCTACAAGAGAGTAGAAGACCAATCTTCTACTTACAGGAGCAGAGTTATCTCAAAATTCGCATCTTTCATAATACGATAAATTATTAAGTTACTTTGGAAAGAAACTGCCGTCCAAATATAGTTACTTTAACAATATAAACTCCTTGTAAATAAAGGATTAGTACAAAAACGATATTCAGTAAATGTCATGTACAACTGAGGGTATTTAGGTGATGGGACGATCCGTAATCCTACAGATTACTGTCGAGAATAAGTTCAGGTCTGAGTAGCCGTAACAATTAATTACAATTAATATAACTGACGTATATACAAATTATAATAATGTTCGATGACAGAGAAAAAAGCCTTTAACTTGGAAAAACATAAATGCTGCTCCCAATTTGCAGCTAATAGTATTGTGTTATAGCCAAGTACTGTTTTTTTAATATTTTGACGGGAATAACATTTGATATTGTTGATATTAAATGACAGTCGAAAGTTTCTGTCAGGGACAGTTAAAAGTTTCACAGTCAAAGAGAGTTTCAATTCGCTCTCGCATAGACATCGTGAATGTTGGTGACCCGCTATGGTTTATGGTACATCATATTGTGTCCGTTGCGGCATTTGGACGTTAAAATTCGAGAGGATAGATTGGGTGGTAACAGCCGTGGACGAGGTGGCGATTTTGGTATTTACGGTGGTAGTGGTGGTGGTTATTGTTGTGGTAGTGGTGGTGGTTATTATTGTGGTAGTGGTGGTGGGTATTGTTGTGGTAGTGGTGGTGGGTATTGTTGTGGTAGTGGTGGTGGTTATTATTGTGGTAGTGGTGGGGCTGGACTCAACTCCGGAGGTCACAGCATAGCCCTGACGGAACCGTCTGGGCTATGCCGTCAGAACTGCACCATCATTGCTCGAATAATCTACTATCTTATAATTCCTCTTGAAACGATACTTAATCATTTAATTTATGCGCTCTGTAACATTGCTGACTTCAGACAATGGAACAATACAATATATCTCAGTATACTTTAGACAGTTATACTTGAGCAAAAATAGTATAGCTGTCAAATATCTATCGTTCAGTAATAAGGAAAACTAATTTCTAACATCTGTCAAATACTAATGACTCACTTCAGGTTCATAACCTGGCCACAAATGGTTAAGCCACACTCAACTCTGTCAGTTCTTCCTTTTTGTCGTTTGTGGTGGCTATTCTGCTTCTCGGTGGCAGCTGTAGTTCTTTCAGGGTCCGCTTGAAGTTGGTGAATACTGGTGGTGGAACAGAGTAGTGGGGATTATCCCCATTGTTGTTGTTGTTTAAGATTCGCTCCTTGGAACAAAAAGTTCCAAGTAGCACGGGCTATGGTGAGCCCGTAGTGGACTTCTTTCTTCCCTATTGCCTGTTAAGTTAGCTGTAGATCGTCTCAACACCTCTCACCACAACATCAACAGCTCTTGCCTATTATACGGACGATCTCGCTTCATACAGGTCGGCGTTCAATCCCCGACCGTCCAAGTGGTTGGGTATCATTCCTTCTCCCTCCGTCCCATCCCAAATCCTTATCCTGACCCCTTCCCAGTGCTATATAGTCGTAATGGCTAGGTGCTTTCCCCAAATAATTCCCTCTTGCCTATTATTTAATGACATCTCTGGCTCCTACCTCGCATAAGACATTGGCTCGGTAGGAAGGAAGGAATTGTCAAGGAGAAAGAGCCAAGCCATTACGACTATATAGCACTTGGAAGGGGTCAGGATAAGGATTTGGGATGGGATAGGGGGAAAGGAACGGTGCCCGACCACTTGGACGGTCGGGGATTGAACGTCGACCTGCATGAAGCGAGACCGTCGCTCTACCGTCCAGCCCACGTGGGGGCATTGGCTCGGTAGAAAACGACCCGTTCCACTTCGACTATTAACTGCCATCTTGTTTCCCCCCCCCCATTCCTATCCTTCCCCCCCCCCCCCACCCCTCCCTCTCTCTTTAGGAACAGGTCATTCGAACCTTGGAACCTCATCTGATACTTGTGATGATTCCTCTAGATCATTTACCGCAACATAAAGGCTATTCTTGACGACACCATTGGCTCGAATTGGTTTTCAATTAGACAGCTCGTCCGCACTATGCTGAACTGACGGTAGTTAGTCGAAGAGGTCTCCATCGTAAGGCTCGGTACCCTCTAGGGATGAACTTGAAAAGCGAAATTTTGGCCCTTTTCCAGGTGAATAAAATGGTATAACAGCTATAAATATTGTGGAGTTTGATGCAGAGTTAGCAAAAGTAAAGGGAAGAGAGAGAGAGAGAGAGAGAGAGAGAGAGAGAGAGAGAGAGAGAGAGAGAGAGAGAGAGAGAGAGAGAGAGAGAGAGAGAGAGAGACAGAGATGAGAGAGAGAGAGAGAGAGAGAGAGAGGAGAGAGAGAGAGAGAGAGAGAGAGAGAGAGAGAGAGAGAGAGACAGAGAGAGAGAGAGAGAGAGAGAGAGAGAGAGAGAGAGAGAGAGAGAGAGAGAGAGAGAGAGAGAGAGAGAGAGAGACAGAGAGAGAGAGAGAGAGAGAGAGAGAGAGAGGTGTCCCCCACCATCCATTTAAGAAGAAGAATAGGCGACGCAGTTGCTGGGAAAAGACTTATTGGGAGTACCTGTAAATTTGCATACCGGAACAGGGAGGACGACAGTCCCCATTGTGTCTAGCTGGGGTCCCTTTGAGATCCCAGTAACGTGGCTGGGAATGCCCATTGTCCCTAGCTGGGAGCCCCTCCTAGGGCGTAGAAACGTGGCTAGGAATGCCCATTGTCCCTAGCTGGGAGCTCCTCCTAGGGCCCAGTAACGTGGCTGGGAATACCCATTGTCCCCAGCTGGGAGCCCCTCCTAGGGCGTAGTACACGGGGAACTCGTAATTACAGAGAATCCTACAACACAACATACCACTTATTAGGTACCAATAAGTGTTATACCAAGGTATAACACTTATTATTTATAATAACACGAGTAACTTTGATAACATTAAACGCCTCATTGATAATTCCCATTTAAAACTTGCCTCTTTATCTCATCGCTAACGATGTATATTAATTCATACATAGCCTCATGAAGGTTATTCATAGTGATGAATAACACCATAACATACAACACATTACTGACTGTTATAACTTGACCTGCCAATTTTATACTGTGCAAAACAATACATTTCAGTTTAGAGTCTTTCAGTAATATAGATTATGGCAATATGTAAATTGGTTTAAATACAGTTATGTCATCTCGATCCAGTTTGTCAATTATGCAGAGTAAGTCTCTGGTGTCCATTTCAGCTGGAATTGTTAATTTAATTAAATATTATAAGCCAGTGTTTCCAAAATGGACTGATCGTATATATGATAAGCAAATATATATATATATATATATATATATATATATATATATATATATATATATATATATATATATATATATATATATATATATATATATATATAATATATATATATATATATATATATATATATATATATATATATATATATATATATATATATATATATATATATATACTGTCATCTGGGCGGAAAGACTTGCCATGGATATGTAATGGATATGTATATGCAGTCTTCCTGTTACACCATACTTACTCTTTATCTTATGGAGTCTCAAGTCATCAGCTGTGATAGATGGAGAGCTCTCATGCATGCCACGAGTCAAAGACGCAAGCTCATCAAACTTGCGTCTTTGGCACCTCCGCGGCGACCCAGTTCCTGCCATCTGGAGAAAAGCTTCTTGATTGGCTATTCTGACTGACCAGAAGCTTTTCTGGTCCCTTGAATGCATGTTCTGATTTATTCACCCTATGTAGGATATGAGGCATGTTCTGTCATATAGCTGCTGTGGACTCTGTATAGCCCCTCTGGTGTGTGTTATGGGAGTGTAGCCTCTGGGGAAGCCGGTCGGCCGAGCGGACAGCACGCTGGATTTGTAATCCTGTGGTCCTGGGTTCGATCCCAGGCGCCGGTGAGAAACAATGGGCAGAGTTTCTTTCATCCTATGCCCCTGTTACCTAGCAGTAAAATAGGTACCTGGGTGTTAACCAGCTGTCACGGGCTGCTTCCTGGGGGTTGAGGCCTGGTCGAGGACCGGGCCGCGGGGACACTAAAAAAAAAAAGCCCCGAAATCATCTCAAGATAATCTCAAGATAACCTCTTGGTGGCTGTTGTGGGGTAGTGAAGCACCGTGTTGGCTGTTGTGATCATTGTAGTCTCTGGTGGGTGTTGTGGGTAAGCTACACTACCAACAGCACTCTGGTGGGTGTTGTGGGTAGTGTAGGACGCTAGTGTAAATTTTGTGAACAAATATGTTTCCTCCGGTGACCTCTGTCTTTGCCTGATGTTTCATCATAAAATGATTTGAATAATTTTTGTGTGTGTGTATATATATATATATATATATATATATATATATATATATATATATATATATATATATATATATATATTATGCTTGTTTTGTTTACTTACGGCCTGGAAAACTATACATTTCGTTATCGTATTGAGTAAATCTGGGTCCTCTCAACAGCTCAGGTCTGGCAAAGCCACGAGATACAATAACAAGAACATGCAGAAGAAAAACAAAACTCTGCTGATGGCAAGACTGCGCGTTACCCGACCAGAATTCCTCGTAATATTTTTCACAGAATATTCTTACACACTTATATTCTTATATGAAAATGTTTAAATGTGATTGATTTTTTATATGAAAATATCGATCCCACATATTGTGTAATTTTTGTATTTTTATAAAGTGTGCTTTTTCTGTGTAAAGTCAGATACTTGAGTCGTGCCTTACTCAACTTTCCGACATCAGACATTGAGGATATATGAATGTCGTACGCTAGTCGGGGTCGGCCCAAGTGCCATCCTTTAAGAAATATCGGCATCTGTAATGACACCTTGCGATTTTCGAGGTCTAAATTTAAATCGGGGATATGTTTTCCGTAGAGTTTTGATGGTGATTAGTTCCGTTTACCCGTTCATTTTCGTGATTTACTCGAAAATGAAGAAACGTGACTTCAGTCGCGTTACAGTATTACTTTTTCTGAGGAGATAGATAGATAGAGAGAGAGAGAGAGAGAGAGAGAGAGAGAGAGAGAGAGAGAGAGAGAGAGAGAGAGAGAGAGAGAGAGAGAGAGAGAGAGAAAGAGAAAGGAATGGATTCATAAATACATTCCACATTAAGGTTGCCATACGCTATGAGGCCGAAATTCGCTTCCATCTCGAGTATGGAACGCACTCCTAAATGACCCAACCACCTCATCTATTAGAATATTGGACACGGTGGGTGGAGCACAATGCAAGACGACTCATCTCTTGACCCGTTGTGGTTGGACTGGTCAGCTCCTCACAGCCTCCAACGTCGCAGAGATGTCGGCATCTTTACTGTTATGTGTGAGGCAAATGCTCTCAAGTTTCCTCATCTGGCCCAACTTTGTAGAGAACAACAAGTTTACAACCACAACACAAGGCGCTCAGCCATCAACAACCTCATCCTGACTGTTGTGGCTGTTCTCAAGCATGTCATCCCATCAACGGTCATTCACTCCTAGGATGACTCTCATTCACTCCTAGGATGACTCTCATTCACTCCTAGGATGACTCTCATTCACTCCTAGGATGACTCTCATTCACTCCTAGGATGACTCTCATTCACTCCTAGGATGACTCTCATTGGTCACCAAGTAGACACGCGTCAAATTAGGTCAACTGTCAAGATAAAGACTTGAGCACATAGTTACCTCCTGGTTCAGCCTCTTCCCCTACTTCATTGTTTCTTAGCATTAAATTTTTGTTAGTTCTTAATAGATTAAAAAAACGAGCACTCATGAAATAAATGAGTTTCACTCGTGAGTTTATTTTTTAAACTCATGAGTTTCAAGGGACAGGCTTCAGAGGACATGATACTAACTCTTAGCTGGTAGTTTCATTACGAACTTTACCACCATTCCTAATGAACGCTAGTCTTAGATAAACAAAAATGAGGGGGAGGGAGTGGTGGAGAAAGGGAAGAAAACGGAATGTTGTGAAATAGGAGGGAGAAAGAGGGAGAGGAGGAGATTGGGAAAGAAGAGGAGTGGAGGAAAGATGGAAGGGAGGGGGAGGCTGGGAGAGAGAAAAGTCGAGGGGAACAAGACCCGAGCTCTTACGGAGGTGTACTCATATATATATATATATATATATATATATATATATATATATATATATATATATATATATATATATATATATATATATACATATATATATATATATATATATATATATATATATATATATATATATATATATATATATATATAATATAATATAATATAAATATATGAATATATAATAACAGGATATATGTATAAATAGCAGGACAACTTTTTGAATGACTGATATTTGAAGAATCAATTGAAACTAATTACTGAAGCCAAATGAACACTGTAAACAATGAATCCTTGTTTAATGCAATTAACAGGTGAAGTAGAAAACATTTTATTAAAGAGAAGCGCTGTCGATCATTCTTGTGCCCCCCCCCCTCCAACCCCTCCCCCAGCACCCAGGGTGGCTCTTCTGTCTCTCCCCCAGCACCCAGGGTGGCTCTTCTGTCTCTCCCCCAGCACCCAGGGTGGCTCTTCTGTCTCTCCCCCAGCACCCAGGGTGGCTCTTCTGTCTCTCCTCCAGCACCCAGGGTGGCTCTTCTGTCTCTCCCCCAGCACCCAGGGTGGCTCTTCTGTCTCTCCCCCAGCACCCAGGGTGGCTCTTCTGTCTCTCCCCCAGCACCCAGGGTGGCTCTTCTGTCTCTCCCCCAGCACCCAGGGTGGCTCTTCTGTCTCTCCCCCAGCACCCAGGGTGGCTCTTCTGTCTCTCCCCCAGCACCCAGGGTGGCTCTTCTGTCTCTCCCCCAGCACCCAGGGTGGCTCTTCTGTCTCTCCCCCAGCACCCAGGGTGGCTCTTCTGTCTCTCCCCCAGCACCCAGGGTGGCTCTTCTGTCTCTCTCTCCCCCAGTACCCAGGGTGGCTCTTCTGTCTCTCCCCCAGCACCCAGGGTGGCTCTTCTGTCTCTCCCCCAGCACCCAGGGTGGCTCTTCTGTCTCTCCCCCAGCACCCAGGGTGGCTCTTCTGTCTCTCTCCCAGCACCCAGGGTGGCTCTTCTGTCTCTCCCCCAGCACCCAGGGTGGCTCTTCTGTCTCTCCCTCCCCCAGCACCCAGGGTGTACTTCACTTCTCCCATTAGTGCCAGGGGGCACTCCCCCCCCGTCAGTGCCACACCCAGAATAAAACTTTAACCTCTCACCATCTCACCTGGGAACCCCCTCCCCCCCTCCCCACCCCTCCCCCCCCAACTAGCGGGGGTCTCATTGCCAGGCTTCACCTGCTGGTCTCCTGTTACTGGCAGGTGATGATTCCCACTATTGATCTCTCCCACCTCTCATCACCGCCTTACTATTCATTCCCCCATGAGTTGTGATGTTCACCTAGTCCCTCGTGGCACCTAATTATGATTCCCGCAGAATAGGAACACTTCGATGCTCATATTTATTTAAACTCTTTTTACGCCAGCTTAGATAATAAACTTTTTTAATCTGGAATTGTGATTGAAATGTAATCTATATCTATATGAGAGAATGTTTGGCTGTCTGTCCATGGATAGAGGCATGATACTTGGGGCTAGACAAGAGGCTAGGTGCTAGCCTCACCCAACTTTACAGTGTCCTATTAAAAGGGAATCGAGACGAATAGTGACCCTACCTAAGGAGAAGGAAGGGAGAATATTGAGAAATGTGGATGTTTGAAGAGAGGGGGAAAGGAGAGAAAGAGACACAGGTGTTGAGGGGGGCGGGATGAGGGAGAGGAGACGTGAGAGAGAAGAGTGGTAGAAGGGGTATAGCGAGGAAGAGAGGGAAAGAAGGGAGATCTGGGGGAGGAGAGAAAGTTAGAGAGAAGGGGAGAAAGTTAGAGAGAAGGGGAGAGATGTTAAGAGAATGAGGATAGAGAAAGAGAAAAGAGACTGAAAGGGAGACTAGGAGAGACGGAGGGCTTGAGAATGGTATGACAGAGACCCTGGCACAACCGCTTATACCTCTCCTAATTTAGAGAGTAATTCCAATTTAGTAAATTTAGATTAATATCAATGTTCTGTTATTCTAGTTCTATTATTATTCACAGTAGAGAATAAACTTGAATGGCCTGGTAAACGACAACAATTTACACTCTAACAACACTCTATACCAACAATGTGAAGCACGAATGTAAACAATGAAGATGATAATCCACACGACACGTGGCCAAACAGGTTCTGGCCGCCTCACCACTACAGAAAAAGAGTAAACAACAAAAAATTGTAATAGAAAATGTGGCGTGTCGAAGT
>NC_091173.1:15098529-15108529 GCF_040958095.1 Procambarus clarkii
TCTCTCTCTCTCTCTCTCTCTCTCTCTCTCTCTCTCTCTCTCTCTCTCTCTCTCTCTCTCTCTCTCTCTCTCTCTCTCTCTCTTTCTCTTTCTCTCTTTCTGTCTCTCTCTCTCTCTTTCTCTCTCTCTCTCTCTCTCTCTCTCTCTCTCTCTCTCTCTCTCTCTCTCTCTCTCTCTCTCTCTCTCTCTCTCTCTCTCTCTCTCTCTCTCTCTTCTCTTTCTCTCTCTCTTCTGTCTGTCTCTTCTCTCTCTCTCTCTCTCTCTCTCTCTCTCTCTCTCTCTCTCTCTCTCTCTCTCTCTCTCTCTCTCTCTCTCTCTCTCTCTCTCTCTCTCTCTCTCTCTCACACTCTCACTGTGTTTGTAAGTTTTTAAACCCATATAGCTTAACTATAAGTTAGTTAAGTTAACCACTTTCTTAACCGAAAATGGTTAAGAAAGCTTAACCACTTTCCATTTTCCTTAGGAAGGTAGGTCAAGCGCGCGCATTTCAAAACAATCATAAAGATTTGTATGACTTATAAACAAACCCGATAGATGTTTGGCATCCGAAACGTTACGTATTGAACTTAACATGAATACAAATTACTTTCCTGTGTTTAATGTTCCTAGTCACTTGTAGGAATCGATTAAAGGTAAAAATTAAATAGTTGATGTAATTCCCACACTAACACCAGAGGCACACAACAACAGAATAACATCAGCGGCATATGGGAAGCTGCTGTAAATAAAATCTCATTCAAGACAATCTATACAGTCGAGGCTGGAAGACGCAGCATTAGCCTGGTGTCCATACCGAGCGAAACAAAACTAAACTCGGATAAAATAGCATCAGACTTGTCTGTGATTTAAGACACCTGAGCTGTGAGAGGAGATTTAGGGAACTAAATCTCGCAACACTAGAGGAGATTAAGCTAGATATAGAGAGGAAAGTGAACGAGGACAGCATCCTCTCTCTTTATCCTCTCTCAACTAAGATGAAGAAGGGCGAGAGGACATGGGGTGGATGCTGGAGGGGCAAGTGAGGGGGAATATATGTGAGGAAATACCCGGCTTCCTTCATTCAAAACTTTGTCCAAGATTTGACGATGAATTCGAAGGTCAGGAAAGCCAAGCTCCTGTGTAACAGGTACAGGGAGGTTAGTATAGGCGGGTCACAAAGAGTTGGACCCCTACCTGTCTGTAGCTACAGTTGGGCAAACACGATTGTGGTAGGTAAGCTCTTCTTTCACCTCCTCATTCTTCTCCTCCTCCTCCTCCTCCTCTTCCACCTCCTCCCTTCCTCTCACTGTGTTTACATTACCCATTCTCACCACACATTTCCCCTCAGCCTGCTGCTCCCTCTCTCTACCCTCCGTTAACTTCGCCCATCGCCCCCCCCCCCCTCCCTCCCCCCCTCCCTCCCCCCTTCGCTTTCCATTGGATTTTTCTCTCCCCTCACTGGAACTCTCTTCAGTGAGGGGAACAAAAAGCAATGGGGGGAGGTTTCGGCGGAGTTTCCCAGAAAATAAGTCCCCTCGGTTAGCCCGGCACAATACAGATTTTGGGGTTGATTGTGTTGGTCAGTCCGGGGTTGAGAGGGGGGGGAGAGGGGTATTGAGTGGAGGGGCGTCTCCCCCCCCTGGATGCCACTCTCATCTTCCTGGGGGAAGGTATTTCCTGCCATTCTCTATCTCTTAACCCTTATTTCTCTCCCTCTCCCTCTCCCTCTCTCTCTCTCTCTCTCTCTCTCTCTCTCTCTCTCTCTCTCTCTCTCTCTCTCTCTCTCTCTCTCTCTCTCTCTCTCTCTCTCTCTCTCTCTCTCCCTCTCTCTCCCTCTCTCTCGGAGAGGGCAAAACATAGAGTTAATAATCCCCTCTGCAGATACAAAGGCTTTAATTCGAGGTTTTGGCTGAGTTGGTACGAAAGGATTTAACCCTACCTGTTCTCTTGTAATCCTGCTTCGAAATCCCTCCTTTGTTCACTGGGGAATTCCGTATCTCGTTTAGATTCTTTGTTATACTGCAGTTTGTATCATTTATTTGTGTTGCTTTGGGTGTGTTTGTGTGCATGTCTGTACGCGTGCGCATGCGCTGAGATTAATGTGTCTTGCGGTTCAAAGAACTGGAAGCTCTTTAGCTTTGTTTCAACTCTTTATTCAATCTCTGAGGGTTGAGGAGTTGCTGGTAGCCATAGCTGCTCTCGGGGGAAAATTTGTCTAATTCTTCCCATCCTTAGAAAGTGCCATTTAACTTAAATTTCTCCTCGTGGTATGTGGTATTTTCTCGCTTGTACTCTCCCTCTGGTACTCTAGGTCTGGAACGCTGCATTTGGTAGCGATATCTATCGCTTAACTAAAGATTGATTAATACAAAGGAGACATCTGTCGGTTAACTAAAGAAAGGGAGGACTGATAACAATATAATTTGGTTCACAGAAGAGAGATAATAAATGATTATGGCATATATTGGTTCGCTGGCGTCTAGCAGCTCTAGCCTGAGCTGCTAGAGAGCCTCTCTAGGGGTGCCTCTCTAGGGTGCCTCTCTAGGGTGCCTGGATAAGGTGCCTCGCTATGGTGCCTGGATAAGGTGCCTCGCTAGGGTGCCTGGATAAGGTGCCTCGCTATGGTGCCTGGATAAGGTGCCTCGCTATGGTGCCTGGATAAGGTGCCTCGCTAGGGTGCCTGGATAAGGTGCCTCTCTAGGGTGCGTGGATAAGGTGCCTCGCTAGGGTGCGTGGATAAGGTGCCTGAATAAGGTGCCTCGCTAGGGTGCCTGGATAAGGTGCCTCGCTATGGTGCCTGGATAAGGTGCCTCGCTAGGGTGCCTGGATAAGGTGCCTCGCTAGGGTGCCTGGATAAGGTGCCTCGCTATGGTGCCTGGATAAGGTGCCTCGCTATGGTGCCTGGATAAGGTGCCTCGCTAGGGTGCCTGGATAAGGTGCCTCGCTAGGGTGCCTGGATAAAGGAACATGGTAGGAGCCCGAGTTGGAGCAGCAACGTCTATAGCAACAGCTTCAACAGCAGTAACAGCAACAACAGTAGTAACAACATCAGCAGCTACAACAGCAAGCACACATCAACAGTAGCAGCAGCAGCAACAGTAGCAGCAGCAGCAACAGCAGCAGCAACAGTAGCAGCAGCAGCAGCAACAGTAGCAGCAACAGTAGTAGCAGCAACAACAGTAGCAGCAGCAGCAGCAACAGTAGCAGCAACAGTAGCAGCAGCAGCAGCAACAACAGTAGCAGCAGCAGCAGCAACAGTAGCAGCAAAAGCAGCAGCAGCAACACCAACAGCAACAGCAACAGTAGCAGCAACAGCAGCAGCAACAGCAACAGCAGCAGCAACAGCAACAGTAGCAGCAACAGCAACAGTAGCAGCAACAGTAGCAGCAACAGCAGCAGCAACAGCAACAGTAGCAGCAACAGCAGCAGCAACAGCAGCAGCAACAGCAACAGCAACAGCAGCAGCAACAGTAGCAGCAAAAGCAACAGCAGCAACAGCAGCAGCAGCAACAGTAGTAGCAGCAACAGCAACAGCAGCAGCAACAGCAGCAGCAACAGCAGCAGCAACAGCAACAGCAGCAGCAGCAGCAGCAGCAACAGTAGCAGCAGCAACAGCAGCAGCAACAGCAGCAGCAACAGCAGCAGCAACAGCAGCAGCAACAGCAACAGCAACAGCAGCAGCAGCAACAGTAGCAGCAGCAACAGCAGCAACAGCAGCAGCAGCAACAGTAGTAGCAGCAACAGCAACAGCAGCAGCAACAGCAGCAGCAACAGCAGCAGCAACAGCAGCAGCAACAGCAGCAGCAACAGCAGCAGCAACAGTAGCAGCAAAAGCAACAGCAGCAGCAGCAGCAACAGTAGCAGCAGCAACAGCAGCAACAGCAACAGCAGCAGCAGCAGCAACAGTAGCAGCAGCAACAGCAACATCAGCAGCAACAGTAGCAGCAGCAACAGCAGCAACAGCAGCAACAGCAGCAGCAGCAACAGTAGCAGCAGCAACAGCAACAACAGCAGCAACAGCAGCAGCAACAGCAGCAGCAACAGCAGCAGCAACAGCAACAGCAGCAGCAGCAGCAACAGAAGCAGCAGCAACAGCAGCAGCAACAGCAGCAGCAACAGCAACAGTAGCAGCAACAGCGGCAGCAAAACCATTTGCGGTATATATGGCCTGTCAGTCCATTGAACCTTCGAGGACTGGCACTCACCCCACCACGACACCCGCTGCCACCACTGTGGGGGGCGGCCCCTGTATCCCACTGGACAGCACCGCCGATACACGTGGCTGTAGTGGCAGGCAGGGGGTTGGGGTGGCAAGGGGAAAGGGATTGGGGGAGTCATGAATCCCCCAAAGAACCCCCTTTTTCCCCTCCTCCTCCTCCCCACTTTCCCCCCACACCCCCACTTTTTTCGCTACGTGTTTACTGTTTTTTGTTATATTTACATGTTGGGGGGTTTTTTAGTGTCATGGGCGCGATGAAATGCTGTATTTTATTGTAATGGCTGTATGGCGGATGCTGTAACCCGTTTGTTTTATTGGTTTATTGCCTGTGAAATATTTGCATGTTTTTATATGATTGGGATTATTGCTTTTATTGCATCAGATATGTTTTTGTTGCTGTTAAAAGAATAAATATCAATTTATTTTATTATTATATATATATATATATATATATATATATATATATATATATATATATATATATATATATATATATATATATATATATATATATATATATATATATAACAGAATACAAACGATGAGTGGTTATTTTTGTTTAAGGATGTTATCTGTAGTCCTGTTGAGCCTTATCCCTTCCGGTTTGGCTGTTTCTTATTAGAACGTCGAACCCATAATGTAGACCTAACTTAATGATAAGGTTAATATTGTGTTTATACGGCTCGAATGACTTTGTTAAGGCATGGTAATTAATTACCATTCACTCTAACATTCCACTGCTGCAACTCCTCTCATTGAACCTCATCCTCCCCTGAACCTCATCTTCCCCTGAACCTTACCCTCCCCCTGAACCTCACCTTCCCCTGAACCTCATCTTCCCCTGAACCTCACCCTCCCCTGAACCTCCCCCTCCCCCTGAACCTCCCCCTCCCCCTGAACCTCACCTTCCCCTGAACCTCACCCTCCCCCTGAACCTCACCCTCTCCTGAACCTCATCCTCCCCTGAACCTCACCTTCCCCTGAACCTCATCCTCCCCTGAACCTCCCCCTCCCCCTGAACCTTACCTTCCCCTGAACCTCATCTTTCCCTGAACCTCACCCTCACCTGAACCTCATCCTCCCCTGAACCTCATCCCTCCCCTGAATCATATGACCGGTTGTGTTATTTCAATAGTAACATAACAAGTCATGTAATTCAATCATAACATAAAAATATCATAATAATTGTAATATTAAGCATGATAAAATATTATTACCATTTAGTTTGAAATGGTATTACTTTTATTAAGCTTGAAATTATATTATTAATTTTAAGCTTGAAATGTTAATACTAATGTTAAGCTTGAAATGTTACTATTATTATTAAGCTTACAATATTACTGCTAATATTAACTTTGAATCTGTATTGTTAATATTCAACCTGAAATGTTATTACTAATATTAAACTTGAAATGTTATTACTAATATTATTTTCTGATTTATATTCATTTCTATTATTTTTTTATTATTTGAACTATGTTGAACACATTAGATGCATTTCTGGCACCTGTTTATTATTCTATAACATTTATATTTGATTTTGTGATTAATATTAATGTACTTCTTCATGGGCACAAGCAAGCAAACTACTGAGATAATTTTGGCAATAAATTTTCCACCATTCGTCAACAATTTTGAGGTAAGAAATGATAAAGAAATTGATCCTTATGAATGGGAAACCAATGTTTCAATTGAGAGCTTTGACCCAGTGAACAACTGTGTGATTTAATGGCTGGTCAACAGGAGTAACGAGGAACAAATATTGAAGAAGGATGGATAAAGAGGAGGAGAAGAGGGAAGAGGGAGGTTATGGACTGGGGAGAGGGAGATCTGTGTTCAACTTAATAGTAGGTAATGATACTCGTTAAAATTAATTGGAAGACAAATGTATATATTTCTGTTTTAGTTGATATATATAACGGAACGAAAATCTCGTTGGAACGAAAAACTCGTTGGAACGAAAAACTCGTTGGAAGGGAAAACTTGTTGGAACGAAAATCTGTGTTGAAAGTCTCCATAGAACGAAAGTCTCGATTACTGGGATTCAGAACCATCTCTAGTTGCTTTATGCATACTTGAATAACTAGGTATTCTTCTCTCTGACCACCCTACCTCCAAATCTACCTGACTTCGACCTCCAAATCGAAACCCCTTTATGCAAAGGTCCCCACCGTCAAACTCTAACATATGTAAATAATCTATATTCAAAGCCCACCACATATATGTCAAAGATTATATATCCGAACCCAGATACGGGTGTTAATAAGGGAATTGCCACCAATTAGAAGCACGACTTGCGGTGGTTCAGAGCGTCTCCAATGCAGGAAATTACCGATTTAAAATGTTTAACTGACCATTAAAGAAATGAATTGGCCTTAACAATGATTTAGGGCCAAACTTAAGGTCCGACGAGACTCGTATAGGAGGCGGAGTGTTGAATCTTATAGCCCAGGTGTGCCCAGGTTAATTAACCGTAGGTGGTTATATATAGTAAATATATATATATATATATATATATATATATATATATATATATATATATATATATATATATATATATATATATATATATATATATATATATATATATATATATATATATATATATATATTGGTAGCAGTCTTTCTTGTAAACATATATTGTTGAATATGACCGAAAAGGTAAGATTAATAATTCTAACACGAATTTTCTCAATATTTCATATGTTTTTTCTTCACTGTTGAGGGTAAGTGAAATATTAACTTTCCAAAATTCATTTTTATTTTTGGTCTGACGCCAAGAAGCGTTTCGTAAAGGCTTCTTACATTCTCAAAGACTTGTTTTCACTTAACACTACACTTATGATACACTTGATGCACTGTGTATGATATATTTAACCTACATCTTGCTTTTTATATTCGTATTGGGTGTGGTGACACAAAAGTTTTGTGAGAAGTGGGTACATAAGAATGAAAGTAACTGCAGAGGGTCAAATTGGCCTATACTAGGTCTTGAAGTGGGTAGAATGTAGTTATGCGTTAATTGGCTGTTGACTGCTAGTAGCAATCAAGGAGATACAGATAGTGTCAGTGTTATCTGCTGGTGACTACCTCTTTGTGCTTGACTGACAGTGCCAACGGGAGAATAGGTTGCCAACCCTTAATGATCCTGCCTTCTTGCCTTGTTATATCTGGCACGTATAGTGGTGGTATTGGGGAATGGGGAGAGACGAGGGTGTAATTTGTGGTGGGAAATTATGTTGGAGGAAGGAGGACAACCTCTTTAAAGAGAGAGAGAGAGAGAGAGAGAGAGAGAGAGAGAGAGAGAGAGAGAGAGAGTGAGTGAGACGCTGCTGGAGAAAGTAAGACAAATACTTCATTAACAACGCCCACAGAGAACATAGTGACAGAAATCACAGTTTTTGTCACCATGTCAAGAGAGCGAAGAGTCACACTCCTGATTAGAATACCTGTTTGTAAGTGACAGACAGTTGCTAGAGTGCCTCCAATATCCTCCCATATGACGACGTTGGGATTGACTATGTTGTTAATTATGTTAGTGATAATAATGTTGAAGTTCGTCGATTGTAGGAATTATTGTTGTCGTAATTGTAATACCTTAGACTGTTGAAATATGGATTGTAAATATGCACTGCAATGATTCATTAGGCATTATCATGATTCTAATGACTGACTGTCATTATTCTAATGATTGATTGGTAATTTATTTTTAATTACTGATTGTAATTATTTTAATTATTTAGTATTGTGATTTTAATGATTAAATATTGTGATTTTGATTATTAATTTCCATAATTTTAATGACTAATTGTAATAAATCTCTGACTGATTGTAATGATATAAATGATTAATTGTAAATTTTGTGAATGGTTGATTGCAATAACTAAAAGGTAATAATTGCAATAACTAAAAGCTATGATTGCAATAAGAGCGACAATGTTAAGGGGCTAAAGAAAACAAAGGGAACAACACACAGACGTTCAGACGGAAGCAATAAATTGGGGGATTGGGTGATAAATAACAGGGGATAGCGAAACGGTGAATAAATATGGTAATTGGAAGAATAACAGATATGAGCAATAAACAGAGGGCGAATATAGGAACTGGAATGGGGGAGGAATGCGATAAAGAAATATGAATATAGAAACTAGAACAGTGAGAGAGAGAGAGAGAGAGAGAGAGAGAGAGAGAGAGAGAGAGAGAGAGAGAGAGAGAGAGAGAGAGAGAGAGAGAGAGAGAGAGAGAGAGAGTTGGAGAATATGTATTAGAACCTTTGATGTACAAAGAAAACGAGAATATGCGTGCTTGTATATAAAGGGAGAATATGAATATTCGTGTTTGTGTATGTATATGTATGATTATATTTAAATTTAGGCGTTTCCCCCCTTTGTATTGCTACGCTGGAAAAGGTGGGTATACCCATCGCTAGCCGGAATAGTCTGTCTCTTTTCCCCAAACCCCAATTCCGCCTCTTCTTCTTTCCACGTCTCTCCCCTTTAGAGTTGGGTTGAATTAGCACTACAATATTCATTTTTGAAGAAAGGTGAATAAAAATTGCATCTATACTCTGCTATAGCTGATGCATATCTATATCTATAATGATACAGATGCAGATGGTATAGACACAGATGCTTATCTGTATCTATAATGATACAGATGCAGATGGTATAGATACAGATAAGCATCTGTATCTATAATGATACAGATGCAGATGGTATAGACACAGATGCTTCTCTGTATCTATAACTGGTTTTGATTGTGTTCGCAATTTTTTTTTTTTTTTTGCAACTTTATTGATAGCCGAAATTTTTTTTACACATACACGTTTAAAAACGGAATTTTGATAATAAATTGGTTTATATTATTATTAATTGAATTCCTTATACCGCTGACTTCAAGTGACGTGAGGGGCATGAGACGGGAAGTGTCTGGCACTCTTGACATGACATGACATGACAATTGTGTGACACTGACGATCATTCTCTTCACGTTGTGGAAAGCCATGACATGAGAAATGCCTGACACGCCGTCAAATGCTCTAACAAAAACAAACGCTCATTTGCCTGTGTTTGTAAAACACTCTTAAGGAACTACAACGAAAAAAAATATATATTGGAAATATTTTATCAAATAACAAGCAAACAAGAATTTACCAAGACAAATGTAAACAGAATGTGAGAGGAAGAGAGAAGGAGAACGAGAGATAAATCATGCTGATAAAAGATGAATAACGACACAAACAAACAAACAAAATAACTAAAGGCATCATAACACTGGCTATAAACAACGACAGTTACAGGAGAAGCCACCACGATAGCCTCACGTGACACGAGCCAGTATGATAACGTCACATTACAGGAGAAGCCACCACGATAGCCTCACGTGACACGAGCCAGTATGATAACGTCACATTACAGGAGAAGCCACCACGATAGCCTCACGTGACACGAGCCAGTATGATAACGTCACATTACAGGAGACAGCACGATAACCATCCGTCACCAGGATGATAACTCAGGGTCTCCATGCCGGCAACGCCTACTTTGAGGTCAATGTTTACCCCCGTATATCCGGTCTCTAAGATAAACAGAAGATCTGGTCTCCTCTGGTCTCTTTCGGCCTGTGGTCATTAGACTAGTGTAAGTAATTACCCAACTGCCTCTGTCATTTGGATACTACCACATTGAGATGCCGGTAATGAGACTTTAAATAAGGTTCAATCTACGTCAATATACAACAAGGTCTACAAGATTGACGAGATCTATAATAATAACAGCAATTCTAGACAACAAATCATACGTA
>NC_091173.1:15111029-15181029 GCF_040958095.1 Procambarus clarkii
ATTCCTCTCAATGTTTGCTGATGATGCCAAAATTATGAGAAGGATTAAGTCTGAGGAGGACAGCTTGAATGCTTCAAGAAGACCTGGAGTAGCTACAGGAATGGTCGAGCAAGTGGTTGTTAGAGTTTAACCCGAGCAAATGTAATGTAATGAAAGTAGGTGTAGGGAGCAGGAGACCAGATACAAGGCACCATTTGGGAGATGAAATACTTCAAGAGTCAGAGAGAGAGAGAAAGATCTGGGGGTTGATATCACGCCAGATCTGTCCCCTGAAGCTCATATCAAGAGGATAACATCAGCGGCATATGCTAGCTTGGCTAACATAAGAACGGCCTTTAGAAACTTGAGTAAGGAATCTTTCAGAACTTTGTATACCACATATGTCAGACCAATCCTGGAGTATGCGGTTCCAGCATGGAGTCCATATCTAGTCAAGCATAAGACTAAACTGGAAAAGGTTGAAAGGTTTGCCACCAGACTAGTACCCGAACTGAGGGGTATGAGCTACGTGGAGAGACTACGGGAATTAAACCTTACGTCACTGGGAGACATTAGAGTTAGAGGGGACATGATCACCACATACAATATTCTCAGAGGAATTGATAGGGTAGATAAAGACAAACTGTTTAACACATGAGGCACACGCACTAGGAGACACAGATGAAATTGAGTGCTCAAATGAGCCATAGAGACGCTAGAAAGATTTTTTTCAGTGTCAGCGTAGTAGACAAATGGAATGCATTAGGAAGTAATGTGGCGGAGGCTGACTCCATACACAGCTTCAAGTGTAGATATGATATAACCCAGTAGGCTCAAGAATATGTACACCAGTTGATTGGCGGTTGAGAGGCGGGACCAAAGAGCCAGAGCTCAACCCCCGCAAGCACAAATATGTGAGTACAAATCGGTGAGAACACACACACACACTTGACGCGACCTTAATGGTGATAAATGACGTATGAACCTAGAAAATTAAATGAATAATAGATATCTCGCGAGAGAGAGAGAGAGAGAGAGAGAGAGAGAGAGAGAGAGAGAGAGAGAGAGAGAGAGAAGAGAGCCGCAGGTGGGCCGACTAGCTGGCTGCACCTCTCACACGCCTTTACCAAATCTGCCAAGCTCAAGGTATTTGGCCCTCCCTATGGAAGAAGGCAGATATTGTCCCAGTCCACAAAAAGACTGAGGTGGGTAACTACAAACCAGTGTCACTGCTTTCAGTTACTGCTAAAAGTCTTAAAACATAGATCTATCAACAAATGTGTTCAATCTTTTAACTCTCATCGGCTACTATTTGATCGACAATATATGAAGAGGACGTTCTGCTGATGATTTCCTGCAAAATCTCTCTACTAAGTGGCATCAGTCACTTGATGAATCCAAGATCAGCTGCGTCGTTGTTCTGCACATACAAGGTGCCTTTGGTCGGGGTTGGCGTTCTCTCATCTCGTAGCAAAGCTTCATACGTTTCAGGCTGTAAGAATGGTCCTCGATGGAGCAGAATCTGAAAGGCGCTAAATTGGTGCCAGGGTACAATAGAGTAGTGCTTGGCCCTTTGCTGTGGAATGTCTGTTTCAACGATCTCCTTCACCTCATTCCTGAAGCTCAAGGCTCTACTGAAGACTGTAATGTAATCTTCGCATATGGAAAAAGAAGAAATATCAACTGCTACGAGGGTCATTAATCACTAACTTTCATAAATTTTTACCTGGGGAAGGAGATGGCAGGTCACGTGACTAGAGAGAATATTCCATATGTGACAGGTATACAAATGAGTGGCAAACCCCTAATGTTCAGAGACGAAATTAACATATTAGGAATGAAGCTTCATTCTTCAGTGACTATGAAAAGTCAGGAAACTTACAGCTCTTACAGCGCCTCTCATACCTTCTTGACAGCCGGGGTGGCAAAGTCTTACATGTTCGCTTCTATCTTCAGTATGCACCACTCGCCTGGACTGCCTCTCACCATCCATCACGAAAATTTAGGACAATTTAGGCCATGTGAGAAGGCTCATCTCTAGTCTTGACCAAGTCTGATTGGACTGGTCTCAACATCAGACGCTTTAAAACCAAGTAAGATAGTTAGTGGACTTTTTGTTATGTAAAAGGCCAATATTCTCAAAGTTTCGTACCTGACCTAGCTTCGTGGTGAAGCAGAAGTTGGTACCCCATAACACAAGACGCTCAGTCATAAACAGCCTCATGGTGGTAATACCTTTCTCAAGAACATCACTCCATCATGAATCCTTCATTCCTAAGCATACTCGCATCTGGAACTGCACACAGTTGTTCCTGGTTGATCTTGCATCTTACTGTGATAGTTACTAAACACTAAGACACACATGAGATGCTATAGGACAACAACTCTTGCTTACAGTTTCACTAGAAGCCTCAATGACATTCTTAATGAACGCTTAAACAAAGAGAACGAGAGAGAGAGAGAGAGAGAGAGAGAGAGAGAGAGAGAGAGAGAGAGAGAGAGAGAGAGAGAGAGAGAGAGAGAGAGAGAGAGAGAGAGAGAGAGAGAGAGAGAGAGTGAGTGAGTGAGTGAGTTTCAAACAACTCTTTTTAAAATTTTGCAATAGCAGCAAAGCACATGACATTTGCAAGCATAATATTCGGAAACAAACTGCAAAATCGCCCCTAAAAACATGGCATCACTGAGAGAAATGAAATTGAAAAGCCATTTTTCCTGGAAATACAAAACCGTTTATTGATATATTGGGCAAGCAGTGCTGGAACATCACTCACCTGGCACAAACCGCAATATATATATATATATAATATATATATATATATATATATATATATATATATATATATATATATATATATATATATATATATATATATATATATATATATATATATATATAACCATACAGGTTCCAGATTAATCCGGTGTTCCACCCATTCAACAGCTTGAAAGATCTTATTCTCCTCTTTTTCTCAGTCAAAGTTTATCATTTGGAAGTTTTGTAGCAAATATATTTCAACAGGTCTGTACTAATGAGGCTCCTTCGGCTCATTATCCGCTGGAAAACATCCTGGTCAGGGTATTTTGCTTCTGGATTGAAGGCTAAAATGGTTCTTAAGGAGCTGGAACCGTGCTGGAGATTTTAAAGGTGTATTGAAAGAGGCCGCGATGCTGTTGAACACAAATGGATGGGATCTTTCATTGGTTTGATTTTGAGTTTTTAAACAAGATGTGGTGATTGACTGTGGACGGCTGGTAGATGGATGGTTGATGGATTGATTCATTGGTAGACTGGAAAGAATAGTATAGAGGTAGACAGGCAGGCAGATACAGATAAAATTGAGTCCATAATCATTCGGAGCGGCAAATGTCTAAATGGAAAGAGGTTAAAATTTATAGTCAGAAAATAATATGAGACAAAAATAAAGATAGGTGCAGAAAGAAACAGATATATATATATATATATATATATATATATATATATATATATATATATATATATATATATATATATATATATATATATATATAGAGAGAGAGAGAGAGAGAGAGAGAGAGAGAGAGAGAGAGAGAGAGAGAGAGAGAGAGAGAGAGAGAGAGAGAGAGAGAGACAGAGACAGAGACAGAGACAGAGAGAGAGAGAGACAGAGAGAGAGAGAGAGAGAGAGAGACAGAGAGAGGGACAGAGAGAGAGAAAGAGACAAAGAGAGAGAGAGAGAGAGACAGTTAAATGATAAAGTGGATATCCATGTGGTGAAATATGATTCGAGGAAGGAAGCCGAGATCCTGACAAAGTTAAGGCTGCATAATACCCCAACGACTCCTCACACTCGACCATCTCCTCCTAACAGCTCGACTACCCTGACTCCTCTTACAAGGAAGAGGGCCTCCGAAAGACGCTCCTTCCCCCCTTGTGTATCTTGCGTAGTTTGACGAATCATTAATCACGAATCACTAATTAGAATCACTAATTCCAGCGATTCTTTAACGCCTGGATAGATATCTGAGTGTACGTTACTGCTGTGTACAAAGGCTTACGTCGTTCTCAGGGGTTCCTCTGCTGGACTTAGTAGCAGGCAGCCAAAAGCCGCACCTTATAACACAAGACGCTCAGCCTATCACTCTTCTCCGTGGCCTCTTTGTCAG
This sequence comes from Procambarus clarkii, assembly GCF_040958095.1. Classification (NCBI taxonomy): domain Eukaryota; kingdom Metazoa; phylum Arthropoda; class Malacostraca; order Decapoda; family Cambaridae; genus Procambarus; species Procambarus clarkii. Next base: position 15,115,152 of record NC_091173.1, read on the forward strand.
GGAAATATCTCTCAAAGCGATCATTAATTTATCCACCTGACTCGCATTTGAAATATAATTTTCATTGCCAACAGATACAGATTAAAAGAAAGAAAGAAAGAAAGTCAAGAAAGAATGGAAAGAAAGAAAGAATGTCAACCAAGAAAAGTAAGTCAGTGACCTTGAAAAATCCTAGATGGTTATCTTCTTATCTTGAGGTTATCTTGAGACGATTTCGGGGCTTTTTAGTGTCCCCGCGGCCCGGTCCTCGACCAGGCCTCCACCCCCAGGAAGCAGCCCGTGACAGCTGACTAACACCCAGGTACCTATTTTACTGCTAGGTAACAGGGGCATAGGGTGAAAGAAACTCTGCCCCATTGTTTCTCGCCGGCGCCTGGGATCGAACCCAGGACCACAGGATCACAAGTACAGCGTGCTGTCCGCTCGGTCGACCGACTCCCCGAATGGTACTTTAAGTACCGAATGGTACTTTAAAAAAAATGAGAAATTTGGAATATACTGAAATATACTATAAAGATTATACTGAATTTTTTTATAGAGATTTACTGATAAAAAAGAAAGATAAGACACACACAGGAAGCCGAACACTAGACAAAGTAACAGACCAAATGTCTACAAAAATATAGATTTAGAGAGAAAGAGAAAAAGAAAGAAAGAGAGAGAGAGGGAGAGAGAGAGAGAGAGAGAGAGAGAGAGAGAGAGAGAGAGAGAGAGAGAGAGAGAGAGAGAGAGAGAGAGAGAGAGAGAGAGAGAGAGAGAGTGCTCCGTGGTGAAGCGGTGAACGACTTCGATTCTCAGCCCTAATTCCCGGGTTCGAATCGCGGCCGGAGCAGAAGCAAACTGACAACATTTCCTTTCATCTCATACCTGTGTTCACCTAGTAGTAAATAGGTACTCGAGAGTTAGACAGCTGCTAGGGGACTACATCCTGGCGATGGTCAGTAGCTGTCCCAGTAGTTGGATATACACACACACACACACACACACACACACACACACACACACACACACACACACACACACACACACACACACACACACACTCACACGCAACACTGCATACATGACACACACACCGCATACGCAATACACACACACACTCATTTGCCCAGTGACAAAAATCCGGGGGAGGATTGACAGGGAACCAATCCATAACTTTTCGCCTCCGTCCACCCAGCAGTAAATCTGATTTACAGATTTTACAGGGACAAAAAACTTGTAGGAATTGAAGATGCTAACATGAGCTATGGGGAAGTAAAAGCTCTCACTCAGCCAGGTAAGAGGAGTCAGCAGGCACCCACCTGTGTCAAGAGCTCTCAGCCAGGTAAGAGGAGTCAGCAGGCACCCACCTGTGTCAAGAGCTCTCAGCCAGGTAAGAGGAGTCAGCAGGCACCCACCTGTGTCAAGAGCTCTCAGCCAGGTAAGAAGGAGTCAGCAGGCACCCACCTGTGTCAAGAGCTCTCAGCCAGGTAAGAGGAGTCAGCAGGCACCCACCTGTGTCAAGAGCTCTCAGCCAGGTAAGAGGAGTCAGCAGGCACCCACCTGTGTCAAGAGCTCTCAGCCAGGTAAGAGGAGTCAGCAGGCACCCACCTGTGTCAAGAGCTCTCAGCCAGGTAAGAGGAGTCAGCAGGCACCCACCTGTGTCAAGAGCTCTCAGCCAGGTAAGAGGAGTCAGCAGGCACCCACCTGTGTCAAGAGCAACAACATGGAGAGCGAAGGGACAAGCCATTTACCTCAGTAAAGCAGTACGGTCAGAAACTACAGTTGCACTTGAAAAACTTTCGAGCATCAACATCCTAACTTTCTTCACCTGGGAGATTAGACTTTCTTCTTCAGGATGCAAGACTTTCTCCTGGAGGAGAGGGGGGGGGGGTGAGGCTTTCTTCTCATGCAGGACGACACCTTCGATCACTCATTTTATTGTATATAAAACATAAACTTTGCTACTGTGAAATTCTCTCTCTTTCTCTCTGTCTCTCTCTCTCTCTCTCTCTCTCTCTCTCTCTCTCTCTCTCTCTCTATCAAAGGGCTGTCAAATAATGTACCTTCTAAAACTGTAAGCTGCAAGAGAGAGCGAGCAAAAGAAAGCGGAACAGAAAGATACAACGGAAAAAAGACAAAATGAGATACAACCAAAAAAGAACACAAGAGAAAACAAGGTCGAGAGTAAAAAAAAAAAAAAAAAAAAGGAAAGTGAAATGAAAAAAGAAAGCCGGACCACAATTTCCCCAAAACTGGTGAAGGTCGGAGGAGTTTTCTGGCGGTAATGAAAGCCGCTACACCCTGCATGTGTGAGTGTATTCTTCTGTAAATTACTTCTGTCAGGCAGATTTATTTCAAAAGAAGAACAGAGTTTGTTATTTGCCGGACGGACTAAACTGAAGCAACTCAGTGGGTTCATTTTTTGTCTGGATTGCCTCGCGTTAGATGAAAAGATGTATATACTTTATTTTTTTGTGCAAAGAGCTTAGTTTGCTTATCTTATGTATTTGTATGAATGTTCTGTGAGTACACAGCATAGTTTGTGTGACTTGGGAACCCGTTGAGAAGGGCTTGGAAGATGCCCCTAAGAGAGAGAGGGCTTGCTAGCTGCCCCCTGAGAGAGAGAGGGCTTGCTAGCTGCCCCTGAGAGAGAGAGGGCTTGCTAGCTGCCCCTAAAAGAGAGAGAAGGCTTGCTAGCTGCCCCCTGAGAGAGAGAGGGCTTGCTAGCTGCCCCTGAGAGAGAGAGGGCTTGCTAGCTGCCCCTGAGAGAGAGAGGGCTTGCTAGCTGCCCCCTGAGAGAGAGAGGGCTTGCTAGCTGCCCCTGAGAGAGAGAGGGCTTGCTAGCTGCCCCTGAGAGAGAGATGGCTTGCTAGCTGCCCCTGAGAGAGAGAGGGCTTGCTAGCTACCCCTGAAAGAGAGAGAGGGCTTGCTAGCTGCCCCTAAAAGAGAGAGAGGGCTTTCTAGCTGCCCCCTGAGAGAGAGAGGGCTTGCTAGCTGCCCCTGAGAGAGAGAGGGCTTGCCAGCTGCCCCTGAGAGAGAGAGGGCTTGCTAGCTACCCCTGAAAGAGAGAGAGGGCTTGCTAGCTGGCCCCTGAGAGAGAAGGCTTGCTAGCTGGCCTTGGGAAGGTTGAACCAAGGCGGCAGAGTGGAGGTAGTGCTAAGAAGAGACTTAAGAAGAATTACCAGTAAAAAGATGGCTGTAGTGGTGTCAGGTACAGGTGGCTGTAGTGGTGTCAGGTGGAGATCAGGAAGGTGTGTCAGCTGAAGGAAGACAAGGTGGTGGTGTCAGCAGCAACTGGTCGGGTGGTGTCAGCAGCAACAACCGGTCGGGTGGTGTCAGCAACAACTGGTCGGGTGGTGTCAGCAACAACTGGTCGGGTGGTGTCAGCAGCAGCAGCTGGTCGGGTGGTGTCAGCAACAACTGGTCGGGTGGTGTCAGCAGCAACAACTGGTCGGGTGGTGTCAGCAGCAACAACTGGTCGGGTGGTGTCAGCAGCAACAACTGGTCGGGTGGTGTCAGCAGCAACAACTGGTCGGGTGGTGTCAGCAGCAACAACTGGTCGGGTGGTGTCAGCAGCAACTGGTCGGGTGGTGTCAGCAGCAGCAGCTGGTCGGGTGGTGTCAGCAACAACTGGTCGGGTGGTGTCAGCAGCAACAACTGGTCGGGTGGTGTCAGCAGCAGCAACTGGTCGGGTGGTGTCAGCAGCAACTGGTCGGGTGGTGTCAGCAGCAGCTGGTCGGGTGGTGTCAGCAGCAACAACTGGTCGGGTGGTGTCAGCAGCAGCAGCTGGTCGGGTGGTCGTATTGTGACACATAAGTTGTTTGTATACAACAATGAAGAAGAGCAGCGGCGGAATGTTGTTGTTGTTTAAAGATTCGCTACTCGGAACAAAAAGTTCCAAGCAGCACGGGCTATGGTGAGCCCGTAGTTCAGCGGCGGGAGCAGTAATCGTCGTTACGAGAGTTGTAGCGATTTAACAAGTTGTAGCAATGTGAAAGCATGGCAGTGCTTCTATGAATAGAAATAACAGTAAACATTAGTAATACTAACATTGTTGTGTTAAATAAACACAGTGTATTATTCAACATTCACTTCGTGAGTTACACTTCAGTGATTGAAGTGTACAATGAGGACATTATCCCGGTAATATACAATGAATAAACTACATAAAAAAGGTCCCCATTTACAAGCAAAAAAGAAAAGATGTGACTTGTGAAAGGTAACATTAAATAGCTTTTATTTCCAAGGAGTTGCAACTCAACGTAGAATATCCAGTTTGTATGCAAATTGAAATTAGAGGTATCCTGGTCGTCAGGACGAAAATTAATTAGTATGGAGTCATACACTTTGATTAACAGCGTCTTCCGAGCACCGCTGTATAGTTATCAGCAGGCGGAGATGATCGTTGGCTCTTGGAAATAGAAGCCAATATTCAGGTGTTTATCGAAGATGCCAAATGCAAGCGACAGCAGTCTGGAGAAGCTTTAAATGCGTAATACCGGTGCTTACAGCCTCCAGAGCTTTATGTTCAAGACGTTATCAAAGCTTCATGCAAGCTTCATGCAAGCTTCATCAACCCTTGCAACATTTACATTAAAACGCGTTGGGTGAATAGTCTTCACCATCGAGGTTACTAAGTCGGATTTCGTATTATTTATTCCCGCATATTACCCTGTGGTATTGTCTTGAATGTGTCTCTTCAAAACGGTGGCATATAGTGCAAAGCATCAGAGGTGTCTGTCTTGCTGGCTGTCGTAGTAGTCAGCGTCCTTCTGCAGACTGTCAGGAAAAAAAGTATCCTGTAATTCTTGTTCGGTGAACGTTACAATCAGGGGTGATTGTCATCCGGGTTGTGTGGGGCAGATGGAATGAACTAAACCCGCATTGCAATGTTCTGAAGTGCAAAGAATTGTACTGATTGGAAGTGTTATGCTATAAAGGCTAAAATCCTGCAAACGATTACACTTTTATAGAGATTGTATAGTATGTATGTATATAATATATACATATATATATATATATATATATATATATATATATATATATATATATATATATATATATATATATATATATATATATATATATATATAAATGCTCCTAGTAACTCATTTATTTTAAGAGAATTTACTTTGAAATTATCTCATAAGAAAGTATCATATAAGGATTATGGTGAAACTGCAAGCAAGAGCTGTAAGCTTACCTCAGCTCAGTTGAAACCTACTCCTAGATGGCCATTTATTTCATGAGCCTGTCATATACATCATTAGGCATAGACTTTATTCATTAATAACATTAGGTAACAATCATATAAGGAACAGGATGAGCATGTAGCCAACTGTGTGCCAGAGCCTTCATGTGATCTGTTGACCCCTCTCTCTCTCTTCTCTCTCTCTCTCTCTCTCTCTCTCTCTCTCTCTCTCTCTCTCTCTCTCTCTCTCTCTCTCTCTCTCTCTCTCTCTCTCTCTCTCTCTCTCTCTAAACTACTCTTTAATTTTTTCTATGAAACAGGCTATAATCATCCTAGTTATTGCCAAGATAAATGCTTCCGTTGAATAAAATGAACAGAGTTCGAAACTTATTAACATTAACAAAGTACAAAGTAACCTTGTACCAATAACCTTTATTAATATTATTGAACAATGAGCGAAAAAATGTAAATAATGCAACTGACGACCTATTGGAATTAATATTTTTTTTATCCCCTGGTAGGAAAACATATTATTATTATTGGTAGGCAATTCAGTGTTTATTGTTTCTCGTTCGTTATAAGTAATGAAAGCCGTTATCCACACATATATTTAGTTTTGTATTCCCGGGAATTAGCATGTACGGATGTTTTTATGAGGCAATTAATAGTTTCATTGCTGCTATTCAAATTCATATTCCACGTTTTGTTATGAATGGTTCACGTGCCCAATTATATTTTTGGACTGTTGTAATATAAGTGAATTTTTTGTGTGTGTTTTTTGTGTGAATTAGGTTCACATGTATATATATATATATATATATATATATATATATATATATATATATATATATATATATATATATATATATATATATATATATAAAGATAAAGGTTAAAAGACATACATTGGTTGAACAATGAGTGCTTAAAGGTTAGGAATCTCTTGAAGCTCCTCCGCTTCCGGTAAGGAACATATATATGTTTTCTAAGACGTTTAGTTTAGAAAGTTTAGAAAAACAGCTTTTCGTAAGAGGAACTTTTAGAAAGTTTAAAATTACATATTTTTTTGGAAGACAGGCTTCATAAAATTTAGAAAATATCAGAAAACTGGATGCAGAACTTACAGGTCTGAAATACATGGAAAATCTTTGATAATTGGATTTTATTCTATCAGAAAAAAGTCAGAAAATGAATGAGCCATGATTACTACATACAAAATTCTTGTTAGCATTGACGTAAAAGAAACTCATCAGCCAAATAAATGAAAATAAATATTTATATAATATACGACGGGTGACGTTCGATCCCACAGGCACAATTAGGTGAGTACCTACAGTAAATATTCCAGAGAACTGTCCATCACCACACTTTGGAGGAGAAAAAGTAGCGGGGCTATGATAACGACATACAAAGTTATAAGGAAAATCGGTAAAGTGATGTTCGAAAGAGAGGAATAATAGAACGAGGATAAACAATTGTAAACAGTAGATAGAAATAAAAAAAATTAAGAAGAACATGTTCAGAACAGGTGATTTAAGCCCATTTGACTGGCTTTAAAGGGGTGAGTATCTGCTCAAAAACAAATATATCATATTGGATGGAGGGAAAGTCATTACGTGGTTCAAATAATAGCTTGAAAGGCGGGGCTTAGTAGCTGAAGCGCGACTTTGCAAGCACTTCAAGGTGAGTACATAAAGATTAGTACACACACACACATAAAAATATGTTGAAAGTAAAAATACGGCTTGGAACTGGCTGGCTCTGGGCTGTAAGAGGCTTACTGTGTGTGTGTGTGTGTGTGTGTGTGTGTGTGTGTGTGTGTGTGTGTGTGTGTGTGTGTGTGTGTGTGTGTGTGTGTGTACTCACTTAGTTGTGAGCAGTGAGTGTGAGTGTATCTGTGTGTGTTTGTGTGTGTGTGTGTGTGTGTGTGTGTGTGTGTGTGTGTGTGTGTGTGTGTGTACTCACCTAATTGTACTCACCTAATTGTGCTTGCGGGGGTTGAGCTCTGGCTCTTTGGTCCCGCCTCTCAACCGTCAATCAACTGGTGTACAGATTCCTGAGCCTATTGGGCTCTATCATATCTACATTTGAAACTGTGAATGGAGTCAGCCTCCACCACATCACTTCCTAATGCAATACACACATTAGGAAGTGTGTGTGTGTGTGTGTGTGTGTGTGTGTGTGTGTGTGTGTGTGTGTGTGTGTGTGTGTGTGTGACCATATGAATGATCGAGCTTTAGCTCTTGAAACCCACTTTTCCAACCCTTTCTTCCAACATCTAATGCAAAAATTCCCTATCAAAATTCCTCCTTTCAATTGTTCCCGCGGCCCGGTCTCTATAACCAGGTCTCCTGGTCCGTTGCCTGATCGACCAGGCAATTAGACGCAGCGGCTCGCAATCTGCGTCTCTTGCGTCCATCCTTTACCTTTTTTGCTCCAATAAATTTGACCTTTTTTTTTTGCATTACTCCATTTATTTTTCCACAATTATTTTGATACATTTACCATGTTACTTTTCTCTCAACTTATTATTCCTGCGTCGTTGGGTTCAGTCTTTCTCTGTATCGCATCCCAAGTAATTGTGGACTGAGTATCGTTGAAAACCTCTGTAGTTTTCAAGAGCGCTATAGGTGTTTGTGAATTGGGCTGCATGTTCTATGACTGGTCTCATGTAGGTTGTATATTGATTCTGAATGTCTGATCCTAACTGAGGTTCTTGAAGGCTATCTCGAAGATAGCTAATTTACGACCAAGCAGAAGGAAGAGTGATAATTATTAATTAATTATATTATTATAATAATAATTGATGTATTTAATAAATATCACTCTTCTTTCTGCTTGGTCTTGAAGGAAGTCGGCCTCGGGTGAGAGGCTGTGATGATCTCCGTCAGGAACCCGAAGGTGCGGGAGCGGGACGTCCACCTCCTGGGGCTCGTGCAGCCCAACAGGCTCTGCTTCAGGAGGCTGGGGTCGTTCTTGCCCTTGATGGGGTGGTTCATCTCCGGCCCCGACCACGGCGGTCTCCGGGTTTGGAGTCCCTGTGCCTTCTTTCACCAACTTCGAGGTCAACTCCGGAGCTCTCAGTTCCTGCGACGGCGCTGGAACCAATCGTATTGGCGTATGCCTTTCCATTGGAGACTTTCGGCGCCGTGGAGAAGGGGGGGGGGGGACCTGCTGCATGGGTAACAGCTTTTCCTACGTATCAGCCTACCGTGGCTTTGCGCCCTGGAGAGGCCACTCCAGACCGACAACCAGAGCGCAATTCCACAGTCTCATGACACTGATGGATCCCTACTTGATGATTTTCTATTAATATGTGCGATTGGGCTATAAGACTTCTGGTAAGAGTGTTGATTGTAGTCAACACTCTCTCCACCCCCATACTCTCCACCCCCACACCCATCACCTCCACAAACCCCCACCACCACCCCCACCACCATACTCACCATCCCCACCACCTCCCACCACCCCCTCCACCCTCACCACCCCCACCACCACACCCACCACCCCCACCACCCTCACCACCCCCACCACCACCCTCACCACCCTCACCACCACACCCACCACCCCCTACACCCTCACCACAAACTTCCTCCTCATTTATGAAATGAAGTCGAGAATATGATCCGGTTTTAACCCGCCACTTCCTCACGCCACCACCAAACATGTCATCATATTTTTCTTGACGTATAAAAACAAAAAAACAAAGTTAAATAAATTCCCTCGACCGATAACTTCGTCATTGGGGAACGTTGAGGTCAGCTGACCCACGCAAACGTTCATTTTTATGTAAATGTTTTCACCCTAAATACCAGAGGCAAACTTGCGAAACGTTTATGCAACAGTTTGATATTCAGTTTCAGCGGTTAGAAATGTTTCGTGTTGATACGTTGATACGATAGAATACTTGATACTTATTACTTTCAGAGAATAAGTCACAATAACGTTGCTATAGGAGTAAAGTGACTCTACTGATTGGTTACGACTTAATAAGGGGTCCGGGTCAGACCGATACGTCGTTACTTTTCCTTATTTCCTTTTATTTTGTACTCATTTTGACTTGTTTTACTTATTTTATTTAGTCCCATACAATAAGGGACTTCGTCACGTCGTTACCTTTCCTTGTTTCCTTTTATTTTGACTTATTTTACTTATTTTATTCAGTCCCATACAATAAGGGACTTCGACAGACTGATAAAACCAGACAGAGCAGGACCAAGTAAGAAGGCAGGAGGCAAGACGTCACAAATAAGCCTCACCTGGCCAGTAAACTAACACAGTTACCTAAAACAATGGACAAAAAAAAACGTAAAAAAAAAATCTAAAACAAAGAAAGATGTATTAGTGAACATGAAATATCTCTATTCACTAGTGCAGGCAAACAATAAAATAACCCCCCCCCCCCACCGTGGGTAAACCAAGTGAAGGGAACCACTTGCCACAATGGGTAAACAACACATAGACAGTCAGGCATCTCACCATAGTCCTGTAGTGAGAGAAAAAATCTCGTGCCTCGATAACATTGCATCAACTTGGAGGTTTTAGTTTTACATAACATTACATTTTACACATACACACACACACACACACACACACACACACACACACACACACACACACACACACACACACACACACACACACACACACACACACACACACACAATAAGCTGGTACATTAGTTAACATGAGTGAGAGCTTTGTTTATGTCAACTGGAATAATTGCGACGAGGGAAGATGTATGATTTTCTCTCTCCCCCCCCCCTCTCTCTCTCTCTCTCTCTCTCTCTCTCTCTCTCTCTCTCTCTCTCTCTCTCTCTCTCTCTCTCTCTCTCTCTCTCTCTCTCTCTCTCTCTCTCTCTCTCTCTCTCTCTCTCTCTCTCTCTCTCTCTCCCTCTCTCTCCCTCTCTCATAAACAAACAATGAGACACTTGCAACATTAAGAATGTTACTAATTTAATAGGAACAGGTTTCTTCACCGAGTTCAACACCACAATAACGAGAACAGGTTCCAATAACGCAGCTGAAAACAATTAAGCCAACCCACACATGTGGCTTGACAGCGACGACTCCGCCCAGGACCGTCCTGGACCGCCCAGGACCGCCCTGGACCGCCCTGGACCGCCCTGGTCAGATTCACGAAGCAGTTAGGCAAGTACTTACGAACGTGTACATCTTTCCTCAATCTTTGATGGCTTTAGTTACATTTATTATACAGTTTACAAGCATGAAAACTTCCCAATCAACTGTTGTTATTGTTATAAACAGCCTCCTGGTGCTTCGGAGGTCATTAACTGTTTAATAATTGTAAACAAAGCCGCTAAAGATTGAGAAAAGATGTACAGGTTCCTAAGTGCTAGCGTAACTGCTTCGTGAATCCGGGTCCTGGATCCTTCTCCCGTCGTAACGGAGCCAGTTGTGTACACGTGTGTATGGGGGGGGGGGGGGCGGGTGGCGAATCTGTTTTGCTTTGACAGATATCCTCCTGATACCCTTTGTTTGAGTAATGAAAGTACCAGATATCTTGCTGACAATCGATAGCTGTATTCCCTTTACAATTGGAGCAGGTCCTAATTAGCGGATAGGGAAGTGGCCCAAAGTTCTACCATATCCACTTTGCTTTGGCTCCAATCCGGCAGCTAAACATCCTGCAAAGAATATATTCCTGATTCGTTTGTGCAGAACGACAAAGTTGGCCGTTTGTGCAGTGTGTAACCACCTTAATATGGTTGCAGATGTTGCGCCAGGCGATCTTTGCTGACTACCTGAAGGAGTGGATGTCGGGTCCAGCAGGCTGTAGTGGACGTCTCCCTTAAGTGACGATTAAGTGTCGTCATCCTCCACCTTCCCCTTCCTCCCCCTCAAGCCTTAAGTGACGTCATCCCGTCACTCTTCACTTGTTTCCTGTGTTAATCGTGATTGGGGATCAATGGTTTCCTTTACGACCGTCTGATGGTTGAGACAGGAACTATTCTCGTCCTGCAATCCATCCCCCACTGTCTGTATCGTTACTTAGACGCCAAGAGTTTCCTTCTGAGAGGTTTACGGGCTATTCATGCCCGTGCCACCTCTTGGGTGGCTTAATCTATATCAGTCTTCCGAGAGGTGAAGCCCAACACCACTTACCCTTGTAAGTAGCCAGCTGCAGTGTTTGCCCGCGCTGCTTTGGATTACACACACGTGTGTGTGAGTGTTTCTTCCCGCCAAACACCGGTCTGTGTTGAGTCTCGCGCCGGTCGACGATTTGTAAATATGCAGTGTACACAGTGCCGGCTGAACGGTGCCGCTTGGGCAGCTGAGCCTGTTGGCTAGTGCCAGGGATATGGCAGTGTTACTAGTATGACAGTGTTACTAGTATGACAGTGTTGTAACAGACTAGGCTGTTGTAAGAATTATCCAGAGTGGTTTATCGACAAAAGAGAATGGGAAGCTGAGCCCGCATGGTGACCTGACCCCCAGAGGAATTCGCGGTGGAAATAACCGACGCTTTGTTCATAGCTGCGTATAATGAACCATCCTATAGTATTCAGTAATTTAGAGAAAATTAGCCTTTATTCATTTTGCATTAAAATTGTATTGTATAATAGTACTGGATACAATATCAAGAGTATTCTAATTATTGAGTTTAAGTCACCATCAGTGACGTCACGAATCAGATCTAACTTTTAAGGCGGAGTGACCGGCGGTCATAGGTCAGCAGGGTTGACATGTCTAGTATTTCTCAAAGTTCAATTAACCATTTTGGGGATCGGGAACAGCTTTGCCGTTAGATGTTTGTGTAACTTAATTTAAGTAAAATAATTCAACCAGTCTGGATCAATTCAGTACAAACAGAGGTTAATTGTTATAACTTAACCTTGCTAAAGTAACTGGGTAAGCGATGCGGAACAATACAATGTTCTAGTCTGGGCGAGATCAGACGAGGACAGATCAGTGTGGTCACGGAAGCAGCTGGGAGAGGTCAAACATCTTACCTCTCCCCGAGACCAGCCCAACATCTTAGCTGGAAAACATAGAGGTATAGTTGCTATGGTTATGTATAGAAATAGTCTCATTTGCCACTCAGGTCAAGTAGGGAGTGTTAAAGTGACAGGGAGTGAACATATTTAGATTTTTGTTTTAGTTTTCTTTTAATAAATTAAGTTAATAATTTGCATTTTTATTGCTTCCATTTGGTTATGTGTATACTTGTCCTGGTCACGTGGTCCACACGAGGCAGAGTTGTATTGGGCGCCGATTCTAACATCGAATCGGAATTATCATTACCGTGTAATTTATTCCACACTCAAGGTCATCGTATATAGTGGGGATCAAGCCCCTAGGTTGATTAATTAGCGTGATCGATCCAGACCTCGATCATTGCTCTTCTTTTTACTGGTCTGGTGGTGGCAGCGTAGAGGCGACTCTAGGGTTTTGTTCAGAGCCTAGGTCACGTCATACTGGGTGTAGAATCCTAAGTCGGTCAATCGTCTTAGGACCACGTGGCGTGGAGTTGGCTTTGGTAAAAGTTTTGGAGTCCCTTGGTAGAGAATAAAAAGTAAGAATACGGGTAGAGGGCAAAGAAAGAAGGAAGTAGAGAGAGAGGAAACCAAACCCGTGTTACAGTGTCAACAGTATTCAGTGTGAAACAGTAAGACAGAACTAACAGGAGGAGACAGAAGACGGGCAAGCACTCGTCTTAGGTACAAGTACCCACGAAGATTCGAGATGGAAACAACAGCTGAGCAGCGGAGTTGCAGAATTTGAAACGCGAGTGAAGAACATGGCCTGGACCACTCTCTGAGAGAGCGTAAGAGACATCGGAAATATGTGTAGTGTAGTATGATAATCCCCTCCTACGATGTCTGAGTCAAGATAGCACTTTTTGGGGTAAAATACAGATATCTTGTCCTTAAAGAGTTCGATTCCCCTCACCCGCCCCCTCACCTTTTTTACGTAAGATGAGGTCAATTTGTGGTTAGTAAGATGTTAGTTTCTTACTAACCACAAGACTCAGTAAGACATCACAAGACTCAGTAAGACACCACAAGACTCAGTAAGACATCACAAGACTCAGTAAGACACCACAAGACTCAGTAAGACACCACAAGACTCAGTAAGACACCACAAGACTCAGTAAGACATCACAAGACTCAGTAAGACATCACAAGACTCAGTAAGACACCACAAGACTCAGTAAGACACCACAAGACTCAGTAAGACATCACAAGACTCAGTAAGACACCACAAGACTCAGTAAGACACCACAAGACTCAGTAAGACACCACAAGACTCAGTAAGACATCACAAGACTCAGTAAGACACCACAAGACTCAGTAAGACACCATAAGACTCAGTAAGACATCACAAGACTCAGTAAGACACCACAAGACTCAGTAAGACATCACAAGACTCAGTAAGACACCACAAGACTCAGTAAGACACCACAAGACTCAGTAAGACATCACAAGACTCAGTAAGACATCACAAGACTCAGTAAGACATCACACAAGACTTCTCATCAGTCTTCCTATTTACCCAAGTCTCCCCTCCCTCCCTTCCCCCCCTTCTCTTACCTAAATCCCCTCAGTTCCCTCTTCGAAGTAAATGTTCTTTTCTCCCCTCTTAATTAAACTCCTCATTCCATATCTCTCTCCCCTTACCCTACAGTTACCCCTCACTCCTATTTTACCCAATATCTAATATATATATATTTTCATCTCCTTTCCCCTCACTCTAGCTCTCCACTCTCTCACTCTCTCCCTCATTTTCTCCCTCTCACGTCTCTCTCTCTCGCTTCTGTTGCTCTCTACTCATATTTCCTTATCCTTCCTTTAATCTTGCCTCTTAGCGTGCTATTCCTTTCTTGCCTCGTGATGATATCACTCACTTTCCTCCCCTCACCTTGATATCCTTCCCCTCCCCTTATCAAGATAACCCTCCCTCCCTTTATCATGATATCCCTCCCTCCCCTTACCATGATATCCCTCTCTACCCTCACCATGATATCCTTCCCTCCCCTTACCATGATATCCTTCCCCTTCCCTTACCATGATATCCTTCCCTCCCCTTATCAAGATAACCCTCCCTCCTCTTATCATGATATCCCTCTCTCCCCTTACCATGATATCCCTCTCTACCCTCACCATGATATCCTTCCTTCCCTTTACCATGATATCCATCCCCTTCCCTTACCATGATATCCTTCCCCTTCCCTTACCATGATATCCTTCCCCTTCCCTTACCATGATATCCTTCCTTCCGTTTATCATGATATCCTTCCCCTTCCCTTACCATGATATCTTTCCTTCCCTTTACCATGATATCCTTCCCCTTCCCTTACCATGATATCCTTCCCTCCCCTCACCATGATATTATCCCTACCACTTTCCCCTTCAATTGTCCTCAGCTTAACCCATCTCTCTCTTGATGTTGGCTACCTCACAGTCCTCCATTATCTCCCCCCCCCCCCCTTTCCCTTGATGCCTCTTTCGCCCTCCCATCACTTCCCCTCACCCTCGACCCTTCCCCTCACTGCTTCCCCACCATTAATCCCCTAACGCGGTAGAAAAAAGGGATCTAATTCCTGCACCCAACTATTTTCTCTCCCAGTGGAACAGACAAGGAAAGAGGCATTTTTTAGTGCTGGTCGGCTTGTTGTGTGTTAGCAGGGGGCTTAGTGTATGTGTTGTGTGTGTTGGTGTGTGTTAGTGTGTATGTGTGTGTGTGTGTGTGTGTGTGTGTGTTGGTGTATGTTAGTGTGAGTGTGTGTATGTATGTGTGTGTGTGTTGGTGTGTGTTAGTGTGAGTGTGTGTTGGTGTGTGTTAGTGTGAGTGTGTGTGTGTGTGTGTGTGTGTGTGTGTGTGTGTGTGTGTGTGTGTGTGTGTGTGTGTGTGTGTGTGTGTGTGTGTGTGTGTGTGTGTGTGTTAGCAGGGGCTTAGTGTATGTTTTCACCTAGTTGTGCTTTGCGGGGGTTGAGCTTTGCTCTTTCGGCCCGCCTCTCAACTGTCAATCAACTGTTTACTAACTACTTTTTTTTCTCCACACCCCCTCCCACACACACACCAAGAAGCAGCCCATGACAGCTGACTAACTCCCAGGTACCTATTTACACTGCTAGGTAACAGGGGCATTCAGGGTGAAAGAAACTTCGACCATTTGTTTCTGCCTCGTGCGGGAATCGAACCCGCGCCTCAGAATTACGAGTCCTGCGTGCTATCCACCAGGCTACGAGGCCCCTATGTGTGTTGGTGTGTGCGTGTGTGTGCAGATGGTAAGTGTGTCACTACGTTATAGTTCTCTCTCTCTCTCTCTCTCTCTCTCTCTCTCTCTCTCTCTCTCTCTCTCTCTCTCTCTCTCTCTCTCTCTCTCTCTCTCTCTCTCTCTCTCTCTCTGATAATAATTAACACAACTGTAATAACAATAGTAATAATAATAATAACAATAAAACAATTTTAATACAATTAGAAATACTAAAGACAAACAATTCAGCAACAGCAATTCTACCAACAGTTACAAATATATAAAAAAAAACGTCCATAATGAAAAACAGTCATATCGCTTCGCTTTTTAATATGTCCAGATGAATGGAATAATCCATTTCACATTACCTAAATCACAAACTTTTATCTTTCAATTCCAAAATGCAATGGAATTTGCCAACATGCCATCAGCTGCAACCACCCCCCTCCCTCTTCAATCCTTTTGCAATCGCTTATTTCGTCGACACATAATGTGTTTTTTTTTTTACACACACACACACACACACACACACACACACACATAGTGTATATGTGTATAACAAAAACACTCTCTAGAGGAGAGTATATGGAGTATAACTCTCCATAGTGTATAACAAAACACTGGCAACAGGGGAACTGCCAGATACTTGGAAAGCAGCTAACGTAGTCCCGATATACAAGAAAGGGGATAGACAGGAGGCACTGAACTACAGGCCAGTGTCCCTAACCTGCATACCATGCAAGCTGATGGAGAAGATTGTGCGAAAAAAACTAGTGGAGCATCTGGAGCGAAGGAACTTTGTAACACAGCATCAACATGGGTTCAGGGATGGCAGGTCCTGCCTCACAGGGTTACTTGAATTCTACGACCAGGCAACAAAAATAAGGCAAGAAAGAGAAGGGTGGGCAGACTGCATATTTTTGGATTGTCAGAAAGCCTTTGATACAGTGCCACACAAGAGGCTAGTGCGAAAGTTGGAGATGCAGGCTGGAGTGAGAGGGAAGGTACTCCGGTGGATAGAGGAATACCTAAGCAACAGGAGACAACGAGTCTGTGTGAGGGGTGAAGTCTCAGATTGGCGAGACGTCACAAGTGGAGTCCCGCAGGGGTCAGTCCTCGGACCTATACTGTTTCTGGTATATGTAAATGATCTCCCAGAGGGTATAGATTCGTTCCTCTCAATGTTTGCCGACGATGCAAAAATTATGAGGAGGATTGAAACAGAGGATGATAGTAGGAGGCTACAAGATGACCTGGATAGACTGAGTGAATGGTCCAACAAATGGCTGTTGAAGTTCAACCCGAGTAAATGCAAAGTAATGAAACTAGGCAGTGGAAACAGGAGGCCAGGCACAGGATACAGAATAGGAGATGAAGTACTTAATGAAACAGACAGAGAGAAAGATCTAGGAGTTGATATCACACCAAACCTGTCTCCTGAAGCCCACATAAAGAGAATAACGTCTGCGGCATATGCGAGGCTGGCTAACATCAGAACGGCGTTCAGGAACCTGTGTAAGGAATCATTCAGAATCTTGTACACCACATATGTAAGACCAATCCTGGAGTATGCGGCCCCAGCATGGAGCCCGTACCTTGTCAAGCACAAGACGAAGCTGGAAAAAGTCCAAAGGTATGCTACTAGACTAGTCCCAGAACTAAGAGGCATGAGTTATGAGGAAAGGCTGCGGGAAATGCACCTCACGACACTGGAAGACAGAAGAGTAAGGGGGGACATGATCACAACCTACAAAATCCTCAGGGGAATCGACCGGGTAAACAAGGACGAACTTTTCAACACTGGTGGGACGCGAACAAGGGGACACAGGTGGAAGCTGAGTACCCAAATGAGCCACAGAGACGTTAGAAAGAACTTTTTCAGTGTCAGAGTAGTTAGCAAATGGAATGCATTAGGAAGTGATGTGGTGGAGGCTGACTCCATTCACAGTTTCAAATGTAGATATGATAGAGCCCAATAGGCTCAGGAATCTGTACACCAGTTGATTGACGGTTGAGAGGCGGGACCAAAGAGCCAGAGCTCAACCCCCGCAAGCACAATTAGGTGAGTACAATTAGGTGAGTACACACACACACACACACACACACACACACACACACACAAACACACATACATACACACACACACACACACACACACACACACAAACACACATACATACACACACACACACACACACACACACACACACACACACACACACACACACATGATAGAGCCCAGTAGGCTCAGGAATCTGTACACCAGTTGATTAACGGTTGAGAGGCGGGACCAAAGAGCCAAAGCTCAACCCCCGCAAGCACAATTAGGTGAGTACAATTAGGTGAGTACACACACACACACACACACACACACACACACACACACACACACACACACACACACACACACACACACACACACACACACACACGTCCTCCCCCTCTCTCTTTTTCTTCAACCACTTCCTCAATCTTCTCCTCTCTGCTTCCTTATCTTCAAACATCACCCTCTC
Source organism: Procambarus clarkii (assembly GCF_040958095.1). Taxonomy (NCBI): domain Eukaryota; kingdom Metazoa; phylum Arthropoda; class Malacostraca; order Decapoda; family Cambaridae; genus Procambarus; species Procambarus clarkii. Next base: position 15,133,060 of record NC_091173.1, read on the forward strand.
GCTCGAAAATCATTGGAGAAATCTTGAGCTTCAAATCAGCGTTCTGTGACACTCCCGCAGCGCGACTGTGTATTTGAACAGAGTGTATCCTGGGAGCTGGGGAAGCTTCTACACCCACACCAGAGTCTATACATGTGTAAAAACTTGATTTGGTTTATCAGCTCGGTGCCTGAAGTCCCCGTAATAGTAGTAGATTCAGTAGAATCCCAGGTTAGATTACTTACAGGATATCATGGTCTAGTGGGTTAAGACTCGAAGGCTGGCGTAACCCAGAATGCTGTGGTTCGAATCTCCAGATTGTTCCATATAGTTTTCACTTAATGAGATATATCACGTCATTTGAATTTTTCTAGTGGGTCTCCCCTTCTCCCCCTCCCTCTCTCGTTTTCTTTCTTTCTTTTAAAAATTATATAAATACTGAAACTATAAAATTTATATACAACACCAAAAATATTTCAGACTTCATGAAAATCGCTCGGCGGAGGCGGGCAAGATGTTACCCAGACCTGGCTGTGCACAGCCACAAGCATTTGGCGTATTCTCTTGAACAGACATACAGACATTCTCTCTAATAGATATTCTAGGCGGGGTACCCCGCAGTACCCGGGTCTATTTGGTTCCCAGGTCTTCCCAACGCACACCCTCCTAATCTCTCCAACCCCCCCCCTTCCACACACACACACACACACACACACACACACACACACACACACACACACACACACACACACCTCCCCTAATGGTTGTAGTAACAGTCTCCAATAATCACTGTCTTCATCTCTGTAAACATCTTTACACCATCTACACATTATCCTCTCCCCCTCCCAAAACACTCTCTCTCTGCCTCCCACTCTCCCACATGTCTTCTCCCCCACCCCCCTCCCTTCCACCCTGCCCTTCCCACCCACGCTTTTCCTTTCCTGTCTATATTGACTCTTTTTCCCCCCACCTCTCCCTCTGTGCCCACACACACACACACACGCCCCCGTCAATCTAACCAAACAGTTGCGCCCAGAATGCAAGTCTGTCACCTGAACATATCTTTTGCAAAATCAGTATCTTAATTCACTATTGCTATTAATGAACTCAAGTTTCAGCCCAGCTCCTGTGCCAGGAAAGTCCATCACGGGCTCACCATAGCCCGTGCTACTTGGAACTTTTAGTTCAAAGTAGCTGAATCTTAAACAACAGCTGTTAACAGTGATCAACAGACACACATTCACATACACAGATCATCATCATTCGTACCATATATATATATATATCTACTCTGTCGGATTTCTCACCGAGAGATCATTTAATTATTTTAGACACAGTTGGGGTGGAAATGTAATTAGAACTGATGCTGGAGGCGCTGGGCCCCAACAGGTGGGGCAGTGTTGACAAGTACACCTGCACGAGGCACTCGATATTCACTAATGCTCACACGGCAGTTGCATAACAATGTAGTTATAGCCAAGGTAATATGTGTCAGTGTATATAAAATAGCGGAAAACTCGATCCTGCAGGCACACAGACTCTCTCACACACACACACACGCACACAGACACACACACACACACACACACACACACACACACACACACACACACACACACACACACACACACACACACACACACACACACACACACACACACATACACACACACACACACACACACACACACACACACACACACACACACACACACACACACACACACACACACACACACACACACACACACACACACACACACACACACACACACACACACACACACACACATACACACGTGCACTTCACCTGCGGTACAAAAATCGTGTCGAGTGTGTTTGAGGAGAGCAAAGCAGCCATTGCCATCCTGCGAGCAGTGCTTTTATATGAGAAAACTGATGCTTGGTGGTGTGTGCTCCTGGAGAGAATGGCGTCGTTATGCCTGGGAGAGGGAGAGGGGGGGAGGGGGTAGTAGAGGGGGGCTAACGACCCCCAACTCCCTCCTCCCCACCACGCTATGCATGTCTCTCACGACCCCTCCTACGACCATTCCCAGCTCTTGAATAGAAGGCTCTGCGAGTTTAAAAGAATTTCAAATGGTCACCTTACCCTCGCCTCCCTGCTTCAGAGGAGCAGGGAGGGGTAAACTGACCATTTGGAAATCTTGACTAATTATCTCGGTTATGGTCTCGTTGTATTTCCAGCGAATACTTTCCATCTGTTTTGAAAGTGTTGTTAAACGGCTTTGTTCTGTTTTTTTCTTTTTTAGCGTGAGCTTATCTTTTGAGCTTAAACTTCTGCTTTTCAATAAATAAAACTATCCTGCTTAGACGTGAGGAGATCATATATTCATATATATTAAGTTATGATAGCAGGCGGGCTGTCCGCCTTGCTGACACCATGGTATGATAGCAGGCGGGCTGTCCGCCTTGCTGACTCTATAGCATAATAGCAGGCGGGCTGTCCGCCTTGCTGACTCTATAGCATAATAGCAGGCGGGCTGTCCCGCCTTGCTGACACCATGGTATGATAGCAGGCGGGCTGTCCGCCTTGATGACACCATGGTATGATAGCAGGCGGGCTGTCCGCCTTGCTGACACCATGGCATGATATCAGGCGGGCTGTCCGCCTTGCTGACACCATGGCATGATAGCAGGCGGGCTGTCCGCCTTGCTGACACCATGGTATGATAGCAGGCGGGTTGTCCGCCTTGCTGGCGCGAATGTATGAGTATTTGGTAGCTAATTTTGCTGTCTTTTGCCAGGTGGCCAGTGAGTGTTTATCAGCTTTCACAGGTGCTTCAGGTGTGCTTGTGTCCGTGCTTTGCTGATCCTCTTTGGTATGGCGTGTGTGTGGGGTAGATAGCAGGATAGATAGCGCGTTGTTCCTGACTAAAAAAGATACAATAAGTGCATTTTCCCCTCACCGCCGAGTCCGTTTTAAAGTGGCCTTTCTGATCTGCATCCAAAAACCTTACCGAATTCTCCTCAGCCCTGAAAATCATCAATAACAACGCATTTCTGATTTTCGAACTCCACCGTAAATAAAATCCAGGGCAAGAGGAAGCAACCACAGCTATAAATACAGAGGAGTGGGGGCGGAGAGGGGCGGGAAGAGTGTGGAGTAGCGGGCAGCATAGTGTGTATATCAGGGCTCGTCGCCCCGGGCTGTGGGGGGGGGGGGGGGGGCTGGGAGCCCGAGCTTGGAGTAGTGGATGTAGACGCCGCAGGAAAAGCTCTGATCCCTTATTCCAGGCGGGATAGAGGCTCCTGACAGCGGCTCTCACTACCCGGATCCTCGAGACGCACGCCTCGTCGGAGATCAAATCCTTTCCAGGGAGCGTCCTTTCTAGGGAACGTCTGTAGCAGAAGACACAGGATTCTCCTTCTGCGCTGCTCATGGGTACTGCTTGAGTGAGAGAGAGAGAGAGAGAGAGAGAGAGAGAGAGAGAGAGAGAGAGAGAGAGAGAGAGAGAGAGAGAAATTGTGTTTTTTGTCTCTCTCGCCTCGACAGACTTTTCTGGTTCCTTTAGCAGAGTTTCTACAGTAAAAGTGTTCGATCATCTTCCAGTTATGTACAGAAGACCAAGACTGTTTTGTACGGGAAGTGGTGTAGCTGTGTGAGTGTGTACACCCTCACACTGGTCACCCCTCACACTGGTCACTCTCACACTGGTCACTCTCACACTGGTCACCCTCACACTGGTCACCCTCACACTACACACCCTCACACTACACACCCTCACACTGGTCACCCTCACACTGGTCACCCTCACACTACACACCCTCACACTGGTCACTCTCACACTGGTCACCCTCACACTACACACCCTCACACTGGTCACCCCTCACACTGGTCACTCTCACACTGGTCACTCTCACACTGGTCACCCTCACACTACACACCCTCACACTGGTCACCCCTCACACTGGTCACCCCTCACACTGGTCACTCTCACACTGGTCACTCTCACACTGGTCACCCTCACACTACACACCCTCACACTGGTCACCCCTCACACTGGTCACCCCTCACACTGGTCACTCTCACACTGGTCACTCTCACACTGGTCACCCTCACACTACACACCCTCACACTGGTCACCCCTCACACTGGTCACTCTCACACTGGTCACTCTCACACTGGTCACCCTCACACTACACACCCTCACACTACCCACCCTCACACTACACACCCTCACACTACACACCCTCACACTACACACCCTCACACTACACACCCTCACACTACACACCCTCACACTACACACCCTCATCTATTCAAGCAAATTATTGCTAACAATAATAATAAATGTAATATGAGCTTCTGTTACATAATTAGTGAGAGAGTCGGACGATATTGTAGCCCCTTGAAGGTCACAGGAGCCGGGAGCTCATCACAGGAATGACCGGAAGTAATAAAATGCCTCGTGGCTGCCGATATTGTCACCGGGTGACTGATAGTAATGTCAGCTAAGCTTCCTGTTGACAACAACGGGAACGGCAGCGTCGCTACGTGTTCTGTTGTGAAGAACGGAAGTGCCGGCAGCGCCTCGGGTCCTGTCGATGGGGATGGTTGCTGGTGGACGGGGCCAGGAGCTGGGAAGATGGACTGAATCACTGATACGATTCTTACTTCTTCAAATCATCCATTTAATTGAAGAACGCGAAAAAATTTGCGTTTCGCTGACTATTCGCGTCGTTCTTCCCTTTATCGCAGCTCCCCCTTTCTGCTCCTCTGCCTCCTCCTTCTCCTACTCCTCCTTCTGGGCCTTATTTACCTGGCAGATGCTGCACGCAGACAACACCTGGTCATCTCCCCCTGTAAATCTGCAGGCATCTGCAGCCTCTCTCACGGCCCCCAGTGGATTCCTGTCCGCAGTGCCCCTTTTTATTAATCCCACAGAGCGGATTTAATGCTCATTTCAGGGGACAAAAATGAGTCTGAGGAGAGGGGGAAGGAAGTGGGTTATTGGGGGACTGTGCGTGCGCGTGTGTGTGTGTGTGTGTGTGTGTGTGTGTGTGTGTGTGTGTGTGTGTGTGTGTGTGTGTGTGTGTGTGTGTGTACTCACCTAATTGTGCTTGCGGGGGTTGAGCTCTGGCTCTTTGGTCCCGCCTCTCAACCGTCAATCAACTGGTGTACAGATTCCTGAGCCTATTGGGCTCTATCATATCTACATTTGAAACTGTGAATGGAGTCAGCCTCCACCACATCACTTCCTAATGCATTCCATTTGCTAACTACTCTGACACTGAAAAAGTTCTTTCTAACGTCTCTGTGGCTCATTTGGGTACTCAGCTTCCACCTGTGTCCCCTTGTTCGCGTCCCACCAGTGTTGAAAAGTTCGTCCTTGTTTACCCGGTCGATTCCCCTGAGGATTTTGTAGGTTGTGATCATGTCTCCCCTTACTCTTCTGTCTTCCAGTGTCGTGAGGTGCATTTCCCGCAGCCTTTCCTCATAACTCATGCCTCTTAGTTCTGGGACTAGTCTAGTAGCATACCTTTGGACTTTTTCCAGCTTCGTCTTGTGCTTGACAAGGTACGGGCTCCATGCTGGGGCCGCATACTCCAGGATTGGTCTTACATATATGGTGTACAAGATTCTGAATGATTCCTTACACAGGTTCCTGAACGCCGTTCTGATGTTAGCCAGCCTCGCATATGCCGCAGACGTTATTCTCTTTATGTGGGCTTCAGGAGACAGGTTTGGTGTGATATCAACTCCTAGATCTTTCTCTCTGTCTGTTTCATTAAGTACTTCATCTCCTATTCTGTATCCTGTGCCTGGCCTCCTGTTTCCACTGCCTAGTTTCATTACTTTGCATTTACTCGGGTTGAACTTCAACAGCCATTTGTTGGACCATTCACTCAGTCTATCCAGGTCATCTTGTAGCCTCCTACTATCATCCTCTGTTTCAATCCTCCTCATAATTTTTGCATCGTCGGCAAACATTGAGAGGAACGAATCTATACCCTCTGGGAGATCATTTACATATACCAGAAACAGTATAGGTCCGAGGACTGACCCCTGCGGGACTCCACTTGTGACGTCTCGCCAATCTGAGACTTCACCCCTCACACAGACTCGTTGTCTCCTGTTGCTTAGGTATTCCTCTATCCACCGGAGTACCTTCCCTCTCACTCCAGCCTGCATCTCCAACTTTCGCACTAGCCTCTTGTGTGGCACTGTATCAAAGGCTTTCTGACAATCCAAAAATATGCAGTCTGCCCACCCTTCTCTTTCTTGCCTTATTTTTGTTGCCTGGTCGTAGAATTCAAGTAACCCTGTGAGGCAGGACCTGCCATCCCTGAACCCATGTTGATGCTGTGTTACAAAGTTCCTTCGCTCCAGATGCTCCACTAGTTTTTTTCGCACAATCTTCTCCATCAGCTTGCATGGTATGCAGGTTAGGGACACTGGCCTGTAGTTCAGTGCCTCCTGTCTATCCCCTTTCTTGTATATCGGGACTACGTTAGCTGCTTTCCAAATATCTGGCAGTTCCCCTGTTGCCAGTGATTTGTTATACACTATGGAGAGTGGTAGGCTCAGTTCTCTTGCTCCTTCCTTTAGAACCCAAGGGGAGATTCCATCTGGGCCTATAGCCTTCGTCACGTCCAACTCTAGTAAACACTTCCTTACTTCCCCACTGGTAATCTCAAACTCTTCCAGTGGTTCCTGGTTAGCTATTCCCTCACTTACCTCTGGAATTTCTCCTTGTTCTAAGGTGAAGACCTCCTGGAATTTCTTATTCAATTCCTCACACACTTCCTTGTCATTTGTAGTGAATCCTTCCGCCCCTATCCTTAATCTCATAACCTGTTCCTTTACTGTTGTTTTTCTCCTAATGTGGCTATGCAACAATTTAGGCTGAGTCTTTGCCTTGCTTGCGATGTCATTTTCGTATTGTCTTTCTGCCTCTCTTCTCATCCTGACATATTCATTCCTGGCATTCTGGTATCTTTCTCTGCTCTCCAGTGTCCTGTTATTCCTATAGTTTCTCCATGCCCTTTTACTTTGCTGCTTAGCTAGCCTACATCTTTGATTAAACCATGGGTTTCTCATCTTCATTTCTCTGTTTTCCTTTTGGACTGGGACAAACTTGTTTGCTGCGTCCTTGCACTTCTGCGTGATGTAATCCATCATATCTTGGGCCGTCTTTCCCCTGAGCTCTGTTTCCCATGCTATATCTGTTAGGAATTTTCTTATCCCCTCATAGTTTCCCTTTCGGTATGCTAACCTTTTGGTTTCGGTATCCCTCCTCGAGTTCAATAACCCTTCTTCAATCAAGTACTCAAACACCAGTACACTGTGGTCGCTCATTCCTACTGGGTCCTCAAAACCGATTTCTCTTATGTCGGAGTCGTTCAGAGTGAAGACTAGGTCGAGTCTCGCTGGTTCGTCATTGCCTCTCATCCTTGTGGGTTCTCCGACATGCTGCGTTAAAAAGTTGCTTGTCACCACCTCCAATAGTTTGGCTCTCCACGTATCCTCGCCTCCATGCGGTTCCTTGTTCTCCCAGTCAATCTTTCCGTGATTGAAGTCGCCCATGATGAGCAGGTGGGATCTATTTCTACAGGCAGCAGAGGCTGCCCTCTCAATTATAGTGTTAACTGCCTTGTTGTTGTTTTCATACTCTTGACTGGGTTGACTGTGTGTGTGTGTGAGTGTGTGTGTGTGTGTGTGTGTGTGTGTGTGTGTGTGTGTGTGTGTGTGTGTGTGTGTGTGTGTGTGTGTGTGTGTGTGTGTGTGTGTGTGTATGTGTGTGTGTGTGTGTGAGTGTGTGTGTGTGTGTGTGTGTGTGTGTGTGTGTGTGTGTGTACTCACCTAATTGTACTCACCTAATTGTGCTTGCGGGGGTTGAGCTCTGGCTCTTTGGTCCCGCCTCTCAACCGTCAATCAACTGGTGTACAGATTCCTGAGCCTATTGGGCTCTATCATATCTACATTTGAAACTGTGAATGGAGTCAGCCTCCACCACATCACTTCCTAATGCATTCCATTTGCTAACTACTCTGACACTGAAAAAGTTCTTTCTAACGTCTCTGTGGCTCATTTGGGTACTCAGCTTCCACCTGTGTCCCCTTGTTCGCGTCCCACCAGTGTTGAAAAGTTCGTCCTTGTTTACCCGGTCGATTCCCCTGAGGATTTTGTAGGTTGTGATCATGTCCCCCCTTACTCTTCTGTCTTCCAGTGTCGTGAGGTGCATTTCCCGCAGCCTTTCCTCATAACTCATGCCTCTTAGTTCTGGGACTAGTCTAGTAGCATACCTTTGGACTTTTTCCAGCTTCGTCTTGTGCTTGACAAGGTACGGGCTCCATGCTGGGGCCGCATACTCCAGGATTGGTCTTACATATGTGGTGTACAAGATTCTGAATGATTCCTTACACAGGTTCCTGAACGCCGTTCTGATGTTAGCCAGCCTCGCATATGCCGCAGACGTTATTCTCTTTATGTGGGCTTCAGGAGACAGGTTTGGTGTGATATCAACTCCTAGATCTTTCTCTCTGTCTGTTTCATTAAGTACTTCATCTCCTATTCTGTATCCTGTGCCTGGCCTCCTGTTTCCACTGCCTAGTTTCATTACTTTGCATTTACTCGGGTTGAACTTCAACAGCCATTTGTTGGACCATTCACTCAGTCTATCCAGGTCATCTTGTAGCCTCCTACTATCATCCTCTGTTTCAATCCTCCTCATAATTTTTGCATCGTCGGCAAACATTGAGAGGAACGAATCTATACCCTCTGGGAGATCATTTACATATACCAGAAACAGTATAGGTCCGAGGACTGACCCCTGCGGGACTCCACTTGTGACGTCTCGCCAATCTGAGACTTCACCCCTCACACAGACTCGTTGTCTCCTGTTGCTTAGGTATTCCTCTATCCACCGGAGTACCTTCCCTCTCACTCCAGCCTGCATCTCCAACTTTCGCACTAGCCTCTTGTGTGGCACTGTATCAAAGGCTTTCTGACAATCCAAAAATATGCAGTCTGCCCACCCTTCTCTTTCTTGCCTTATTTTTGTTGCCTGGTCGTAGAATTCAAGTAACCCTGTGAGGCAGGACCTGCCATCCCTGAACCCATGTTGATGCTGTGTTACAAAGTTCCTTCGCTCCAGATGCTCCACTAGTTTTTTTCGCACAATCTTCTCCATCAGCTTGCATGGTATGCAGGTTAGGGACACTGGCCTGTAGTTCAGTGCCTCCTGTCTATCCCCTTTCTTGTATATCGGGACTACGTTAGCTGCTTTCCAAATATCTGGCAGTTCCCCTGTTGCCAGTGATTTGTTATACACTATGGAGAGTGGTAGGCTCAGTTCTCTTGCTCCTTCCTTTAGAACCCAAGGGGAGATTCCATCTGGGCCTATAGCCTTCGTCACGTCCAACTCTAGTAAACACTTCCTTACTTCCCCACTGGTAATCTCAAACTCTTCCAGTGGTTCCTGGTTAGCTATTCCCTCACTTACCTCTGGAATTTCTCCTTGTTCTAAGGTGAAGACCTCCTGGAATTTCTTATTCAATTCCTCACACACTTCCTTGTCATTTGTAGTGAATCCTTCCGCCCCTATCCTTAATCTCATAACCTGTTCCTTTACTGTTGTTTTTCTCCTAATGTGGCTATGCAACAATTTAGGCTGAGTCTTTGCCTTGCTTGCGATGTCATTTTCGTATTGTCTTTCTGCCTCTCTTCTCATCCTGACATATTCATTCCTGGCATTCTGGTATCTTTCTCTGCTATCCAGTGTCCTGTTATTCCTATAGTTTCTCCATGCCCTTTTACTTTGCTGCTTAGCTAGCCTACATCTTTGATTAAACCATGGGTTTCTCATCTTCATTTCTCTGTTTTCCTTTTGGACTGGGACAAACTTGTTTGCTGCGTCCTTGCACTTCTGCGTGATGTAATCCATCATATCTTGGGCCGTCTTTCCCCTGAGCTCTGTTTCCCATGCTATATCTGTTAGGAATTTTCTTATCCCCTCATAGTTTCCCTTTCGGTATGCTAACCTTTTGGTTTCGGTATCCCTCCTCGAGTTCAATAACCCTTCTTCAATCAAGTACTCAAACACCAGTACACTGTGGTCGCTCATTCCTACTGGGTCCTCAAAACCGATTTCTCTTATGTCGGAGTCGTTCAGAGTGAAGACTAGGTCGAGTCTCGCTGGTTCGTCATTGCCTCTCATCCTTGTGGGTTCTCCGACATGCTGCGTTAAAAAGTTGCTTGTCACCACCTCCAATAGTTTGGCTCTCCACGTATCCTCGCCTCCATGCGGTTCCTTGTTCTCCCAGTCAATCTTTCCGTGATTGAAGTCGCCCATGATGAGCAGGTGGGATCTATTTCTACAGGCAGCAGAGGCTGCCCTCTCAATTATAGTGTTAACTGCCTTGTTGTTGTTTTCATACTCTTGACTGGGTCTCCTGTCATTTGGTGGAGGGTTGTATATTACTGCTACTACTATTCTTGGTCCTCCCATTGTTATGGTGCCTGCTATGTAGTCTCTGAACTCCTCACAGCCCGGGATGGCCATCTCCTTAAAACTCCATTCCCTTCTCATGAGTAGGGCCACTCCGCCTCCTCCTCTACCTTCCCTCTCTTTCCTTATTACTGTATACTCCTGGGGAAACACGGCATTCGTTATGATTCCAGAGAGTTTTGTTTCAGTGAGTCCGATTACATCTGGGTTAACTTCTTGTGCTCTTTCCCTTAGTTCACTTGTCTTGCTTGTGATCCCATCTATGTTCGAGTACATCACCCTGAAACTGACTCTCTTCTGCTTCTTTTCTGGGGGGGACCTTTGGGATCTGGGGTGAGTGGGAGCTGGGGGGACCTGGCACGGGGGGATTGGTGGAGGAGGGAGGGCTTGGGGTGGTGGGGGAGAGGGGGAGGGTACAGGGGGTGGATAAGAGGGGGAGGGTACAGGGGGTGGATAAGAGGGGGAGGGTACAGGGGGTGGATAAGAGGGGGAGGGTACAGGGGGTGGGTAAGAGAGGGAGGGTTGGGGAAGCATGGGGGGAGGAGAGGCTGTGGGGGATAGGGGAGATGGGGGGGCTTGGGGGGAGAGAAAAGGGTGGAGGGCTTGGGGGGCGTGGGGGAAAAGGGAGGGCTGAGGTGGGTGAGGAAGAGGGGAGGGTTTAGGGGAGTGGGGGAGAGGGGAAGACTTAGGTGGGGTGGGGGAGAGTGGGGGGCTTAGGGGGGAGGGGGAGAAGGGAGGGCATGGGGGTGGGAGAGACGGGAAGGCATGTGGGAGAAGGGAGGGCATGGGGGATGGGGGAGAAGGGAGGTCCTGGGGAGAGGGGTGAGGGGGAGAAGGGGGGTGAGTGGGGGGAGGGGGGTGGGTGGGGGGAGGGTGCCCTAGGTGGGTACTTAGTGGGGGGCTGACAGGGGATGGGGCAGGTTGGGTGTCTGTTGGGTAGAATTTGGGGGTGGTGCCCCAATCCCTGTGGCTGTTGCACTGTTTGAGGAGGGTTCTCCACTTCCCTCTGGGATTGTAGGGTTCTGGGTTGTGGTACTCTGATTTCCTTCTCTCTCCCTGCGCTCCTTCCTCGCGTCTGCTGTCCGTATTCTCTCTTCCCTTGTCATATCCCTCTGCAGGAATATTTTCTTGAACTTCTCTACACCTTTTAGACAACACTTCCTTGCTAGCAGTTCCTCTTTCGCGATTTCGCTCATGAAAACCACCTTTATCATTCGGTCTCTGTCCTTGTTGTACTTTCCAAGCCTGAAAACCTTTTCAACATTTCGCTCAGCTCCCTCCATCCTTACCTCTTTAAGGATCTCTTTAATCATGTTTTTGTCCTTGTCTCTCCGCTCCTTTGGTCTGGTCCCTGTTTGTTCTTCAATGCCTGCTACTACTACTGCTCTATTTCTCTCTATCAGCCGGCTAGTACATCTAGCTGCTTCCTGAGAGGAAGCCACTTCCATGGCAACTTCCTTAACCGCAGACCTAGCTTCAGGGCTCTTTTTAAGCATTTCAGCAAATGAGATCTGGGTTGTGGTGGTCCCCTCCACAGTAGCATTCCCATCTCCCTGGGGTACGGTTTGTGCCTGGTATTGTGGAAGAGTCTCCTTTAGGTATCTTATCTCCTCCTTTGCTGCCCTTAAATCATCTTGCAGGTTGGCTACTGTCTCCCTCATTACGGGAGAGAGAGAAGGCATGTGGGAGAAGGTGTGTGTGTGTGTGTGTGTGTGTGTGTGTGTGTGTATGTGTGTGTGTGTGTGTGTGTGTGTGTGTGTGTGTGTGTGTGTGTGTGTGTGTGTGTGTGTGTGTGTGTGTGCGTGTGCGTGCGTGTGTGTGTGTGTGTGTGTGTGTGTGTGTGTGTGTGTGTGAGTGTGTGTGTGTGTGTGTGTGTGTGTGTGTGTGTGTGTGTGTGTGTGTGTGTGTGTGTGTGTGTGTGAGTGTGTGTGTGTGTGTGTGTGTGTGTGTGTGTGTGTGTGTGTGTGTGTGTGTGTGAGTGTGTGTGTGTGTGTGTGTGTGTGTGTGTGTGTGTGTGTGTGTGTGTGTGTGTGTGTGTGTGTGTGTGTGTGTGTGTGTGTGTGTGTGTGCGTGTGTGTGTGTGTGCTCTCCTATATGTACTCACTATTAAGTATGGCATTTACTAGGTGAGCTTCAGCGCCTGGGCCCTACTTTTCAGTCACCGGTCGCCTATTGCAATGGTTTTCAAAACCTCTGACTTCTTATCATACCTTATCTTAATGGTATTATTAAGAATCTTATATGGTGTGATCACGTCTCCTCTTAGTCTCATCTTTTCAGCCGCGGTGATGTCTTCTCACCCTCCATCTCTCTGGCTCAGTTTTCTCAGCTCAGGGAGATTGTCTGGTAGGAAATCCCCAGATTTTCTTTTATGTGTCTTAGGTGAGGCTTCCACCTAAGCTTCCTCATGAAGATTCCTCACGAAGAAGGACAATAACACGTACTGTTCCCGGCGTTGCATACGCCGCTGATACTATCTTGTTAAAGTGTTCCTCCTGTGATAGGTTTTTTATATTTGTTATGCTATAAATGAGTTTCCTTTCCAATTGAAGCATTTATCTCTCCCTGCGACAGATCTGTCTCTTGCTTGTCTTTGTCTCCTCGTCCTGAAACCAACCACATATTGGTTCGAGTCCCAGATAGGCTCTCGAGTTTGTTTAGGTCCACCAGGAGGATTTTGCAATCCTCCTGTCATGTGAAGCCTCTTATCACTTTGTGTTTTTTTGTATAAAGCATTGCCCAACCAGCTCCTGTTTTCTCAGGCGTGTGATTAACATGTATGGGTCTTAGTGCGGGTCCCTGTGGTACCCCGCTCCTGGTTTTCTTCCATTCCGACTTTCTCCTATCACCCTACTTTATCTTCGCTTTTCGTTGACTGTGTTTTATCACCCAGTTCAGCACACACACTTCCAGCTCGTTTCTGATTGTAATCATTCCTCATCCTTTCAACGCGGCCCACTTGCTCCCTGTTCCTACCTCCTCACGGCCCTGCCTCAATGGGTAGAGTTTTTTTCACCCCTGATGGTCCTGTTCACCTAGCAGTAAATAGGTACCTGGGAGTTAGATAGCTGCTGCGAGCTTCTACAAAAAAAGGAGGCATGGTCGAGGACCGGGCCGCGGGGAAGCTAAGCCCCGAAATCATCTCAAAATAACCCTGCGGTTCGTTTGGTTCTCAAATTCTTGATAGGGGTGTTATTATTGTTCAAATTAATAATTTAGTTTATAAGCTATTATGTTAATTAATTTAAGATTCTTGTCTATTTGGGATTATGTTACCTCTAGCATATTTATTTTTATTTTCTAGGTAGTGAAGTCATATGCTCTTTCAGCCTTTTTTGCATGGCCTAGTTCAATAAGTTCATAGATCAATTGTCTAGTTTAGTTTTATGTTTGGTAGAGGTTAGGATCCCACACTGGAGCTGCTTATTTTTGTCTGGTAAACATACAGCAGAGTAACCTGAAGCATTGGTATTTAATTGCTGCCTTGCCTTGGTATAACCAGGGCAAGGCAGCAATAACCTTGGTATAACCTTGGTATAACCAGGACAATGCCTTGGTATAACCAAGGCAAGGCAGCAATAACCTTGGTATAACCTTGGTATAACCATGACAATGCCTTGGTATAACCAAGGCAAGGCAGCAATAACCTTGGTATAACCAAGGCATTGTCCAGGTTCATGAAGGATTCATTGTCTAGATTCTTGAAAGCATCAATTTGTCCAGGTTTCTGAAGACGACTTGGATATGTCGGCTATCTTTTTGCGTACGTTTCTGATGTTATCCCTGTTAATACGTGCTTCCTATGTTAGGATTGATGGTATATCAGTGATGGTGAGGATGAGGATAGATGTCCTCATCTATCCTCATCTATCTCATCTATCCATCTCCCATCTATAGGGAGATGGAATTCATATATTATGCTGGATAGACTTCTTGTCCTCAGACTCACACAGCTGTTCCCCCTGTCATCGTATAATCTATGTTGATGCACGTGTCCACTGGTAGTGTTTTGCACTTTGTGCTGCTACCATATACCGTCTTTTTAGTGACGCCCCTTAACAAGTCCTGGTGAATTGTGTGTGTGTGTGTGTGTGTGTGTGTGTGTGTGTGTGTGTGTGTGTGTGTGTGTGTGTGTGTGTGTGTGTGTGTGTGTGTGTGTGTGAGTGTGTGTGTGTGTGTGTGTTTCTGTGTTTGCTGTACTTGATTAAATTTCACACAACGCAAAACAATTGTTTTCAAGGGAAACATAAATTGAACGAACTTTAAATGTATAATGAAGTTGAGAGAGAGAGAGAGGGACAGAGACGAGGCGAAAAGATGGGCAGACAGACGGGTGGGAGATGAGATTGACAGACGGACCGGGATAAAAAGACAGATCAAGATGAGTTGTAGCGAATGATGACGTCAAGAGTGTCACCATTATGGCTCTGATAAGAAGCAAAGGGGTGCTGGGTGACGCAGAAAAGTGTCTTCAGACGTTACTCCACAGTAGCTACAACACTGCAAGTCTTGCTTCTGCAATACCTTTGATTTTCTTGCGGGGGGGAATTCACTATAACGGTCTCGTGGGCCTGCATCACGCGAGTGAATGATGCATCATCCATCGTCTGCTTGGTGTCGTTTTGTGGGCGAGTCGTTTTGTGGGCGAGTTTCGCATCACTTGCAACTTCCTGTTCTCCTTCTGTGTTGCACTAAGATGGTTACCATGTCTTCATATGGTAAGATATATTTGCGCAGGACTGCCCACATATGGGCGAATAACCATGTTATTATGTATCTTCTTGAGGTTATCTTGAGATGATTTCGGGGCTTTAGTGTCCCCGCGGGCCGGTCCTTGACCAGGCCTCCACCCTCAGGAAGCAGCCCGTGACAGCTGACTAACACCCAGGTACCTATTTTACTTGGGTGATGTAACTGAAAATTATCAACTGTTTCTGTGGCTTGGCCAAGATTTGTATATATATGATTATCAAGGATTTCAGATAGATGGTGCCTGGGTGGAGTAATCTGACCAGCATTCTGAGTTCCAGGGCACTGATTGAGACGTCCAGGGGGAGTCCTGATGGTGACACGATGTAGAGGACCTGATCCCCTGGATCCCAGGGCACTTCAACTGGAGGTCAATTGGTGCTCTACTTTCGTCCAGGATGAGACAGGGAGAGACCTGTCTCTGAGTTCCAGGACAATGCAGGGGGGAGGCAGGGATGGTATCCTGTTGGGGGGGCTATCGCTTTCCAATTACTGCTATCTCCTCTTTTATGGGTTTGTCCATAATTGAGCAGGAGCCTGGCCCAGCCTCCTCTGGCGACCACCTCCCCGCATCCGGCAATCTCATCCAGCATCCACCTCTTACAATTCTCTCTCTACGAAGGACAGTCGGCACATACTAAGACTGAGTGACGTCAGTGACAGGAACGAGACGATGCCCGGAGAAACCTATAATTGCACCTATAATAAGCCATAAGGATGAAAGGGGGGGGGGGCATAGTGGTATAACCAGGGAGTAGTGGAGGCACTCCAGTACGGATTGTGGAGTGGTGGAGGAAGTCCCCATATACAATCAGTACTCATGATTCTCATGATTGGAGGCTGAGGAATTCAACCAATGTCAGCACACACACACACACACACACACAGACACACACACAGACACACACACACACACACACACACACACACACACACACACACACACACACACACACACACACACACACACACACACACACACACACACACACACACACATAGCCTTACCTATCAGCAGGACAACACATTCTATATATTTAAGAAAACGAGGAACAATTTTCCTCTTTGTGTTTTTACATCCTACTGATCTTTTTCCTCATTCTTCCCCCTCCTTATCTCATCTTGTCACGTGATCCTCCTCCTCCTCCTCCTCCTATCTTTCCTTCCTATCATCCTCCTGCGTCAGACGCCGACCAGAAGAAGGGCAGCCAGAGAGTCCGGATGACGGAACATAAAGGCAATAAGCAACTCTTTGAGAGGTGTGTGTGTGTGTGTGTGTGTGTGTGTGTGTGTGTGTGTGTGTGTGTGTGTGTGTGTGTGTGTGTGCGTGTGTGTGTGTGTGTGTGTGTGTAGTGTGCAGTTTCTTAGACTGTATGGGGGGCCGTGGCATCGGGCGAGATTCGTCTCCTGGGGCCAAAGGGCGCGTCTACATTCCCCTTTTCTACCTCTCTACCTAGGAGGAAAGGGAAGCCCCTCTTCCTCAATCCTCCCTCTACTGATGGAGTATCTGGGGTGGAAGAGAGTAATGGCTTCTATGCCGGCAGAAGTTAACAAATTCCGGTGTGGGTGGGGGGCTTTAGTGAAAATAAAACACCGTAATATTTACTCTTTTGCGATTACTAAACATTAATTCCGATGGTCAGAAAAAAAGAGCTGCCTAGACTCGAACGCTTTTTTGCTATCAAAACCACCTCAGTTATGGCGATTGGTTTAATCAAGAGAGCGTATAATGTTGCGGTTTTCGGGGGCCACTTCCTGCGGTCTGGCGAAACGGAAAACTGGCGTCTTTGTGAGTTTCTTGAAGTCCTTTTGGGTCTCCTGGTGTCCTTGGCGTCTCCTAGACTCGTTGTTGGTGTGGGGCGTCGCTGGAGGTCTCCTGGTGTCCTTGGCGTCTCCTTGACTCGTTGTTGGTGTGGGACGTCGCTGGAGACCTCCTGGTATCATAAGAACATAAGAACAAAGGTAACTGCAGAAGGCCTATTGGCCCATACGAGGCAGCTCCTATTCTATAACCACCCAATCCCACTCATATACTTGTTCAACCCGCGCTTGAAACAATCGAGGGACACCACCTCCACCACGTTACGCGGCAATTGGTTCCACAAATCAACAACCCTGTTACTGAACCAGTATTTACCCAAGTCTTTCCTAAATCTAAACTTATCCAATTTATACCCATTGTTTCGTGTTCTGTCTTGTGTTGATATTTTTAATACCCTATTACTATCCCCCCTGTTATGTCCATTCATCCACTTGTAAACCTCTATCATGTCACCCCTAACTCTTCGCCTTTCCATTGAATGCAACTTAAGCTTTGTTAATCTTTCTTCATTTGAAAGATTTCTAATTTGGGGAATTAACTTAGTCATCCTACGTTGGACACGTTCAAGTGAATTTATATCCATTCTATAATACGGCGACCAAAACTGAACTGCATAATCTAAATGGGGCCTAACCAGAGCAAGATATAGCTTAAGAACCACACCAGGTGTCTTGTTACTAACGCTTCGATTAATAAATCCCAGTGTCCTATTCGCCTTATTACGAACATTCATGCATTGATCCTTTTGTTTTAAATTCTTACTAATCATAACTCCCAGATCCCTTTCGCAATCCGACTTCGCAATCTCAACACCATCTAGCTCGTATCTTGTAACTCTATCATCCTTACCTAGCCTCAGAACTTTACATTTATCAGCATTAAACTGCATTTGCCAATCCTTTGACCATTTCAAAACCCTATCTAGATCAACTTGAAGTGATAGCGAGTCCTCCTCCGAATTAATTTCCCTACCGATTTTCGTATCATCGGCAAATTTGCAAATGTTGCTACTTAAACCTGAAACTAAATCATTTATATATATTATAAATTATTTATATATATTATCCTTGGCGTCTCCTAGACTCGTTGTTGGTGTGGGGCGTCGCTGGAGGTCTCCTGGTGTCCTTGGCGTCTCCTAGACTCGTTGTTGGTGTGGGGCGTCGCTGGAGGTCTCCTGGTGTCCTTGGCGTCTCCTAGACTCGTTGTTGGTGTGGGGCGTCGCTGGAGGTCTCCTGGTGTCCTTGGCGTCTCCTAGACTCGTTGTTGGTGTGGGGCGTCGCTGGAGGTCTCCTGGTGTCCTTGGCGTCTCCTAGACTCGTTGTTGGTGTGGGGCGTCGCTGGAGGTCTCCTGGTGTCCTTGGCGTCTCCTAGACTCGTTGTTGGTGTGGGGCGTCGCTGGAGGTCTCCTGGTGTCCTTGGCGTCTCCTAGACTCGTTGTTGGTGTGGGGCGTCGCTGGAGGTCTCCTGGTGTCCTTGGCGTCTCCTAGACTCGTTGTTGGTGTGGGGCGTCGCTGGAGGTCTCCTGGTGTCCTTGGCGTCTCCTAGACCCGTTGATGGTGTGGGGCGTCGCTGGAGGTCTCCTGGTGTCCTTGGCGTCTCCTAGACTCGTTGTTGGTGTGGGGCGTCGGTGGAGGTCTCCTGGTGTCCTTGGCGTCTCCTAGACTCGTTGTTGGTGTGGGGCGTCGCTGGAGGTCTCCTGGTGTTCTTGGCGTCTCCTAGACTCGTTGTTGGTGTGGGGCGTCGCTGGAGGTCTCCTGGTGTCCTTGGCGTCTCCTAGACTCGTTGTTGGTGTGGGGCGTCGCTGGAGGTCTCCTGGTGTTCTTGGCGTCTCCTAGACTCGTTGTTGGTGTGGGGCGTCGCTGGAGGTCTTCTGGTGTCCTTGGCGTCTCCTAGACTCGTTGTTGGTGTGGGGCGTCGCTGGAGGTCTCCTGGTGTCCTTGGCGTCTCCTAGACTCGTTGTTGGTGTGGGGCGTCGCTGGAGGTCTCCTGGAGTCCTTGGCGTCTCCTTGACCCGTTGTTGGTGTGGGACGTCGCTGGAGACCTCCTGGTGTCCTTGGCGTCTGAAGGGAAGAAAGGGAAAAAGAAAGAAGGGGTCGGAGTGGGAGGGGATTAAAAGGAGACAGCCTAAGCATACAGACTGAGTTAGATACATAGAGAAAAAGAGAACAAAGACAGAGCAAAGAAAGAGCTCTTATAGAGCTTATAGAGAAGAAAGAGAATGTGAGAATTGAGCCCTCACATGTGTGGTCACAGTTCTCAAGGGCTTAAATACCAAAAGTAATGAGGAATAAGACAATGGCGGATAAAGAAGCAGTGAAGGA
Organism: Procambarus clarkii; assembly: GCF_040958095.1. Classification (NCBI taxonomy): domain Eukaryota; kingdom Metazoa; phylum Arthropoda; class Malacostraca; order Decapoda; family Cambaridae; genus Procambarus; species Procambarus clarkii. The sequence continues at coordinate 15,152,403 of NC_091173.1, forward strand.
GGAGAAAGGAAAAGTATTTAGAGATAATGAATGTATTGGGGTCGAAAAAGAAGAGAGAAAAGAAGGAATATAAGAAGGTGGCAGAGGAGAAAGGCTGACTGGAATAAGAATGAAGTGAAGAAATAATTAAAAGTATGGATGGCGAGGGGAGAAGGAGAGGCGGAAAGATAGCGGAAGCAGCAAGAAGACTGATAATTAAAGGTAGCTATAACAACCAGGACATAAATGAGAAAGAGGGGAACAGGAAGGGAAAGAAAAAAGACAGAGAAGGCACCGATAAATTACATAAAAAAAATACAAAGAAGAGAAGAGAATAATGGACACACACACAGTATATCAACAAAATGAAAGGAGGATAAAGAGGGAAGAGGTAAGAGAGAGAGATAGAGAGGAGAGGGGAAGTGCAGAGAGCCCCTAGTAAGAGTAATGGATATGGGAGAGTGAAGGGAGAGGCAGGAGGGAGAGAGAAGTAATGGGATGGCACCGAGGGTAGGTATGGGAAAGAGAGAGAGAGAGAGAGAGAGAGAGAGAGAGAGAGAGAGAGAGAGAGAGAGAGAGAGAGAGAGAGAGAGAGAGAGAGAGAGAGAGAGAGAGAGAGAGAGAGGGAAGGAGGTAAAGCAACGTAATAGAAAGTTAATTTATTCTGATAAGTGGAATATATATATATGTATATATATATATATATATATATATATATATATATATATATATATATATATATATATATATATATATATATATATAACCACGAGCTAGGGGCTACACTATATACCGTTCTATTAGGATAGAAAAGCCCCTTGGGGCAAAAATAACTAAACTTGTTCTCAAAAATTTTCGTTGCAAGCTCATCAAACCCATTAGAGATTTAAGAGATGTCAACTTTGCATGCGAGCGACTCAGCATAGCGATTCAGAGGGGGAACGCCCTCTGCCTTATTGGTTCACTCTCGGCCACCAAGGTGAGCAACATTTGTAATTTCAAACGTGTTACATTTATATATATTCTAACAAGAGTTTTACTTATTAAAGCACTAAATATAATTGTAATAACGTTGCAAATGAAAAATGTATATAAAGCTAAAATTACAATTATGTAATACTAATGTTTATTCATTATTGAAGAAGTGAAGTTTATTCATAAGAGAAAAAGTGACGTTTACTCACCATAGAACAAGTAACGTTTACTCACCATAGAACAAGTAACGTTTACTCACCATAGAACAAGTAACGTTTACTCACCATAGAACAAGTAACATTTACTCACCATAGAACAAGTAATATTTACTCTCCATAGAACAAGTAACGTTTACTCACCATAGAACAAGTAACGTTTACTCACCATAGAACAAGTAACATTTACTCACCATAGAACAAGTAACATTTACTCACCATAGAACAAGTGACGTTTACTCACCATAGAACAAGTAACGTTTACTCACCATAGAACAAGTAACGTTTACTCACCATAGAACAAGTAACGTTTACTCACCATAGAACAAGTAACGTTTACTGACCATAGAACAAGTAACATTTACTCACCATAGAACAAGTAACGTTTACTCACCGTTGAACAAGTGACGCTAATTCATCACACAAACTCCAGTTGCAGTTTAATTCCGACAACTGTAAGGTCTTGAAGCTATGTAAAGGTGATATAGAGTTGATGATTGATCAGTTGAACAGTACTGAAGGTGAGAAGTTTGACTTCTACTTCTCGGTCTGACTTCTGAGACTGTGAGAGGTCTTCTGTCTCTGTCCACAATCCTCGGTTGAGAGCGAATGACTTAGTCGCTGCTTGGGCAGCTAAAGCTTCGACCATACTGTGGCAGGTTCCCTGACACTTGACACTTCAGCAAACACACGCACTAGACACTCGCGTGCATAGTAGTGTTGTTCGCGTGTCCTCCCCCTTCCACCTCTGTCCTTGCAAACTGAAATTCAGAATAACGTGTGTGTTGCACGTTGAAATGTGAATTGCAATTTGCATGGACAGGAGTGAAGGGTGGGGGTGGGGGGTCTGTCACACACACACACACACACACACACACACACACACACACACACACACACACACACACACACACACACACACACACACACACACACACACACACACACTCACACACACACACACACACACACACACACACACACACACACACACACACACACACATTCAGAATCTTGTACACCACATATGTAAGACCAATCCTGGAGTATGCGGCCCCAGCATGGAGCCCGTACCTTGTCAAGCACAAGACGAAGCTGGAAAAAGTCCAAAGGTATGCTACTAGATTAGTCCCAGAACTAAGAGGCATGAGTTATGAGGAAAGGCTGCGGGAAATGCACCTCACGACACTGGAAGACAGAAGAGTAAGGGGGGACATGATCACAACCTACAAAATCCTCAGGGGAATCGACCGGGTAAACAAGGATGAACTATTCAACACTGGTGGGACGCGAACAAGGGGACACAGGTGGAAGCTGAGTACCCAAATGAGCCACAGAGACGTTAGAAAGAACTTTTTCAGTGTCAGAGTAGTTAGTAAATGGAATGCATTAGGAAGTGATGTGGTGGAGGCTGACTCCATACACAGTTTCAAATGTAGATATGATAGAGCCCAATAGGCTCAGGAATCTGTACACCAGTTGATTGACGGTTGAGAGGCGGGACCAAAGAGCCAGAGCTCAACCCCCGCAAGCACAATTAGGTGAGTACAATTAGGTGAGTACACACACACACACACACACACACACACACACACACTTACACCCATAAGTCTCTTTAATGGTCTTTATTCCCTGAATCATGTCTAATTATTGCAACTCCGGCCGTTGTTTTAGATGTATTGTAATTGCTTCTTCTTAGGCTGCAAGCTGTTTTGTTTCTGTTTTTAACAAGAAAAATAGTTGTCCTATATGTAATTGTTGCTCTCTCTCTCTCTCTCTCTCTTCTCTCTCTCTCTCTCTCTCTCTCTCTCTCTCTCTCTCTCTCTCTCTCTCTCTCTCTCTCTCTCTCTCTCTCTCTCTCTCTCTCTCTCTCTCTCTCTCTCACTCTCCCTCATAGACATAAATATCTCTCAGAACAATATAAGATGGTTGGGGAAACAAAAAATATTAACATTAACCGTGCCGGGGAAGCTAAAGGAGGAGGAAGAAGACAATGTAGAAATGCAATAGTGGCAGGTGAAAAAGCCTGGAAGAAACACGAGAAGGAAGACATGAATAAGAAAATACAGAAACAGAAGGAAGAACCAGAGCAAAGAAGGACTACAGATCTGTCATGCATGAAAGATGACCCATACTAAACAGATTTTAATAAATAATCAAGAAATTTTAAATGAATTTATATCAATGGGATAAGAATTACAGAAACTCAAAAGTCGGTCGAAGCATCCATTAATGAAAGACAATGGCAGGTAAACTAGTTACCTAAATAGATAACTAGAGGAGACTCATTAGTTAGTGATTTAGAACTAGTGATCATACTCAAACTCCAAGCTGTGAATACGAACTGTCAGGCTTGGGAGGCAACCTAAGGTGACCCCAAGTACCAGGAGATGATAAATGGTATAAAGCCTCGACTGTTGTATGACTAGGGTCATATACGGCACCACAAGATAAAAAGCGGCCATTAAAGGTGACATTTGCAACCATGAGCTCTCGGTGATATAACTGGCATTGTAAGATCTTTCCTGGAACGTTACTTTGGGAAACAAATATAGAGGAATATATAGCAAGGCAGGAGAAGTGGGAGAAGGGATGGGAACTAGAGGCCGATTGAGAGAGAGGGAAGGGGAGAAAGAGGGCAGCAAAGGGGGTAAGAACTCTTCACACACACACCAGGGGGCTGCAAAAACAAAGGTGCTAAAAATAAACTAGACAATGAATTGTAAGAGATTGCCAGTATATAACAAGACCAACCAGTAAGAGGCCTACGAGCAACAATCAGGGATGATAGACAACATATGAAATCAGTGTTCAGCCTTTGGCTCATCCACTTACCTACACCTACCATACCCCCCCCCCCCTCCACGCGCCCATAAACCATCCCATTTCATCAGTATTAACATTCCCTTTCATACCTCCAACACCCACATCAATTCCCCCACACCACGCTTTACTTTCCCATTGCTTTTCCCCTCCCCTAAGAGGACAAAAGAAATCTAAAAAAGCTCCTGATATATATATATATATATATATATATATATATATATATATATATATATATATATATATATATATATATACCACGGAGATATATATATATATATATATATATATATATATATATATATATATATATATATATATATATATATATATATATATATATATATATATATACACACAAAAATGCCTGTTCCTGAGCTGACAGAAGAAGCATGAGGGAATATTTTAATGATATATGAAAATCTGATGGAAAATTAAAAAAAAGTAGAAACGATTTATAATAAGTTGTGAGTGGAATGAGTTTCACGAAGAAGTCACAGTCTTCAGTTTCAAATATAAATAAGATAATAAAAACGATATAACGTAGTCTTTGCTCTAAACCGCTAATAGTTAGAAAGATGAGGATTAGATGATACGCGACCCCTTCAAGCAGATTTTGATGAGTACAAATAAATACACAAATTCCTTCAGACGTAATTAGAGACGGAACGTGAGTGAGAAAGGAAGAATCAAGTGGGTCCTGCAAGGCTCAGTCCTTGGACTCTTGCTGTTCCTGATAAAAACAGTGAACCTAAAAAATATTACAAGGTTTAAGACAGGCTGCCTGCTGCTATTGAGGCTTCTGAATAAATCGCAGTTTTGGACAAACAAATGGTTACTAGATTTAAATCACAGTAACTGCATAGTATTGAGAACTGTTGGGAGGGGGGGGGGGTGGAGTAGTTGAGGCCAGCCTACATTCATAGCTTTAAGATATGGTATGACGAAGCATTAAATAATTTGGAGTACCTGATATGTAACTTGGATACGCCTTAGGTACCACATATCTAAGAGGCGAAGCCCGAGAGCTAAATCTCGCCCCATGTAGACACATATCAGCACACATATCGATACAAATATCCCCCACACCAAAGCCGGGTTTATCGCTAACCATCAACCAGGGAAAGGGACTCCAGGATCGAGCAAGAACAAACAATCAACAACCAACAACCATCACCACAACGAAAACAACATTATCCCCTTCCACAAAAATGAGTTCCCTTCCGCCTTTCCCTTCCTCTCCCTCCCTTCCATCCCGCCTCTACCCTGCGAGGAATCCGGATTTGCTGGATTTCTATCGCCGCGAAATGCGAGCTGTGGAGGTTTTGTTGACAAGAGTCGATTGTCAGTTTGGCTCTCGTGTCCGCTTGTCTTGTCAGCCTGACGTGAGGGGGGGGGGGCAGGAGAATGTACATGAAGATCTGTATACCTGCTTAGAGTCATCTCTCTCATAGAAGGTGAAGGGACGAAGATAGAAGGTGAAGGGACGTAAATAGTGCCAAGGGGTTGACCTTACACCAAGGCCTGTTACAGGAAGCATTAGTCAACAGGATAATATCGGCGACGTCTGTTGACAAATATAAGAAATATCATCAGGAATCTAGCTATGCTGGAAATGGGTTCTTTATTGTAAATGGGTTCTTTATTAATTCTGTTCACCACCTATGAGACCAGTGCTTAAGCATGTAACACTAACATAATCCCTGCATCATATGCGCAAAAGAAACTCATCATTATTTAGAGTTATAGCACATGGCTGGTTCAAAACAAAACAAGAAGATTCTTTTCTCAAAACGCACTACGGAAAATGAACGTCACATCACTTGAAAATACGAGAGCATGAGGGGGACATGATTATGATGCGAAAGATACTTAAGAATATAGCCAGGTCACAGATAAGCAATGGAGACCTAAGTCACCATTCTCTCAGATTACGGATAGTTAGACAAATTTACTAGAAAGCATTTGCAGCTTTGAAAGAAAGAGCAGCATTTGAAATTTATTCAGTTTACAGTTCACAAGAAAATATAATAGAAATCTTGAAGGTTTAGATAAATTTGATTAGACGACTAACAGCTGTATCTGGAGGAGCAAATGGAATGGGTGAGAGTGCCTAGCAGGCAAACAAGAGACAGTGAGGGGTGAAAGGTCGGCCAGGCGTGGGGGTAACAAGTGGAACTTTCCTAGTACCCATTCTTATTTTTTTCGAATTTTACCCATTCCCTCTCTCCCAATCTTCTCCCTAAACCCCCTCTCTCATCTCTCCTCCCTCTACTCTCTTCTCCTCTACTCTCCTCTTCCACCTGCTCAGCCTTTCTACTCCCCTCTCCTTCTCACCTTCCTTCCCTCCCCCCCCCCTCCATCCCTTCTATTTCTTCCAGAAAATGTAATATTTCGAAGAACTAAAACTGCTAAATAGATGCCAATATTTCCTTAAAGAAGTCTATAGCCTATGACAGCCCCATACACCCCATGATTCATGTTGGAGGTGAGGCTAACCCCAAACGTCTGGCCAGACATTGACAGACAGACAGGCAGACTGGCAGACAGACAGGCAGACAGGCAGACAGACAATCATTCTCTTATATAGATATGACAGTGGCAAATAGGTCGGAAGTCAGTACTTTAAAGTTTAGACAGCTGACGGTTAGAGAGGCAGGGCCCAAGAGCTACCAGCTGTAGACACAATTAGAATACAAATAGGAGAATACATATACATATACACGGTGTATATAGCCAGCTATCTGACCGGTTGCTCCCACCGGCTTATACAAACACCGGTCTTGGAGGTTATGTATTGGTAAGATTAAGGGGGGAGGGTGGTGATGGTGGTAGTGGTGGTGGTGGTAGTGGTGGTGGTGGGTGAATGGTGGTGGTAGTGGTGAGAGGTGGATGAGTGGTGAGAGGTGGATGAGTGGTGATCGTGCAGGTGTGAATGATTACTGGTAATGGATGAATGGTGCTGGTTGATGGTGTATGAGGGGATAGTGGTGGATAAGGGTTATGGAGGATACTTGGTAGAGGCGAGATAAGTCGTAGAGGCCGAATGAGTAGTGGTAGAGAATGGTAGATGAATAGTGGTAGAGAATGGTAGATGAACAGTGGTAGAGAATGGTAGATGACTGGTTGGAGACCATTCAGGCCTCACACTTCACCCACCACAATTATGACGTTATCAGTATCTCCACCTCAGTACTGACACTTCCCTATGCTAATAACCATCGGACTCGATAGTTTAGCTGAATCGCCTCGTTTCGTACGCTTCTGGTTAGGCAAAACCACTTCAAAATGTACGTTTGTCTAATCATGAGAACTGGCTGTGTGGGAGAGTATTAAAAAAAGGTGGAAAAGTTTTGGTATAGAAGATAGCGTGATGTATTGACTTCTATAAGTGTGGGTTGGGGTGGGAACTGGGATTGTGAGGATGAGGGAGGGATTGTGAGGATGAGGGAGGGATTGTGAGGATGAGGGAGGGATTGTGAGTATGAGGGGAGGGATTGTGAGTATGAGGGGTGGGATTGTGAGTATGAGGGGTGGGATTGTGAGTATGAGGGGAGGGATTGTGAGTATGAGGGGTGGGATTGTGAGTATGAGGGGTGGGATTGTGAGTATGAGGGGAGGGATTGTGAGTATGAGGGGTGGGATTGTGAGTATGAGAAAACATGATGGGGAGGTCTAAATAGGCCTAACAACTGAACACCGGAAGGAACATTTTAAACTGTATCTCTCTCTGTCTCACCCTAACCAGACTAGAGCAACTATGGCTAGAGGAGATGAGCCATATTCAGAAGCCATGGCTCCTTCTATTCTCCCTTCTAGCATATTTTTTTTCTCTCTCTCTTTCTCTCTCTCTCTCTCTCTCTCTCTCTCTCTCTCTCTCTCTCTCTCTCTCTCTCTCTCTCTCTCTCTCTCTCTCTCTCTCTCTCTCTCTCTCTCCACGTCTCCACACTGCGCTAATGAAGGCCCATAATAAACAAAGGGGGGCGGCGCGCCATTTCGACGGTATGGGCCAATATTTTCATATCAAACACCCGGATGTCGTGAATGTGGCGCCTCCTGGAGCCCTGTTTCCCTTCCCCCTCTCTGTTTTTTGCCGTTTCCTGTAGAGCGTCAGCCTGGCGATGCTCGTTTGTTCTAGGCGATCGAGAGTTTGAAGTTGCGAGGTCAACTTAGCGCACTTGTTTCGTTCTAAAGACCTGATTAAACGAGTAGTTAATTGCTACACAAAATTTGATTCAATTCTCGACAAGTTTACTGGCTTGTTTAGTGTTCTACCGATCTGTTGACTTGTTAAAGGTTCTTTCAACCTGTTGGCGTGTTAAGTGCTCTACAGGCGCCGGAATATGTTGAGTAGCGTAAGTGTTGGCAAGCGTGGGAAAGTGTTGGCAAGCGTGGGAAAGTGTTAGCAAGCGTGGGAAAGTGTTGGCAAGCGTGGGAAAGTGTTGGCAAGCGTGAGAAAGTGTTGGCAAGTGTGGGGAACGTGTTGACAAGCGTGGGAAAGTGTTGACAAGCGTGAGAAAGTGTTGACAAGCGTGGGAAAGTGTTGCCAAGCGTGAGAAAGTGTTAGCAAGCGTGGGAAAGTGTTAGCAAGTGTGGGGAAAGTGTTGACAAGCGTGGGAAAGTGTTGGCAAGCGTGGGAAAGTGTTGGCAAGCGTGGGAAAGTGTTAGCAAGCGTGGGAAAGTGTTGGCAAGCGTGGGAAAGTGTTAGCAAGCGTGGGAAAGTGTTGGCAAGCGTGGGAAAGTGTTAGCAAGCGTGGGAAAGTGTTGACAAGCGTGGGAAAGTGTTGGCAAGCGTGGGAAAGTGTTGGCAAGCGTGGGAAAGTGTTAGCAAGCGTGGGAAAGTGTTGGCAAGCGTGAGAAAGTGCTAGCAAGCGTGGGAAAGTGTTGGCAAGCGTGGGAAAGTGTTGGCAAGCGTGGGAAAGTGTTGGCAAGTGTGGGAAAGTGTTGGCAAGCAGACACTATCGTTGACGGTGCTTCATTTTAAGTCACACTTAACATGTTTTCGTTCTCCGGCCGCTAAAAGCAACTTTACCTAAAAGAATAGATAACATACTGTTTTCTCTCACTTATAAACAAACAAACATGGATTCTAGATACACAGAGGTACAGGAACTTTCAAAAGCAGGGTTCGAACCCTTGGGGGGGGGGGGGAGGGGGGATATAATGAAGCGGACTTCCGTGTGTGCTTTTAACTGTCTAGTTTTTTTCTTCTAATTAATTGAGGGTGTTATTTTTAGAGTGCGTGCGTGTGTGTGTTTGTCTCTCCGCGCTAACAACCCCGGGTGAGTAAGATCCCTAGCACCAGCTGGCGATACACTGGTAAGATCCCTAGCACCAGCTGGTGACACACCTGTAAGATCCCTAGCACCAGCTGGCGATACACTGGTAAGATCCCTAGCACCAGCTGGTGAGACACCTGTAAGATCCCCAGCACCAGCTGGCGACACACCTGTAAGATCCCCAGCACCAGCTGGCGATACACTGGTAAGATCCCTAGCACCAGCTGGCGATACACTGGTAAGATCCCTAGCACCAGCTGGTGACACACCTGTAAGATCCCCAGCACCAGCTGGTGAGACACCTGTAAGATCCCCAGCACCAGCTGGCGATACACTGGTAAGATCCCTAGCACCAGCTGGTGACACACCTGTAAGATCCCCAGCACCAGCTGGCGATACACTGGTAAGATCCCTAGCACCAGCTGGTGACACACCTGTAAGATCCCCAGCACCAGCTGGCGACATACCTGTAAGATCCCCAGTACCAGCTGGCGACATACCTGTAAGATCCCCAGCACCAGCTGGCGACACACCTGTAAGATCCCCAGCACCAGCTGGCGACACACCTGTAAGATCCCCAGCACCAGCTGGCGACACACGAAACACTGAACCAGGAAAACAACAACAACAACAACAAGAGAGAGCACCGGGGGAGGGGGAGAGAGTGTGGGAGTGGGGAACCCCTCACCAGCCAATAGATGTTCTTGCAATACAGTTTTATCTCCCAGCGTGATGCTTGGGGCCCCACGCATCACAGACGCAGCATCATCACCGCCCTCAAGATGATGAGTGTAATCCATCTTCCATGCGAGGGAGAATCTTCGCCAAATATCGTGCTAAATAACGGTATTTCTTCCTGCTGAGCATCCCTCTTACTGGTCAAGGCGTGAGGAGGGCTACATTATCTCAAGGGAGGGGTTTACCATGGGAGGTATACAGGGTTTACCACGGGAGATAGATTAGGTTAATCACGGGAGATAGATTAGGTTTACCGCCGGAAGTGCATGGGGGTGTACCATTGGAGGTATCTATATACAGGATTTACCATGGGAGGGGCACATGGGCGACTATGGGAGCAACATATATTTTTTAAGGACAATTATATGTGTTTCCAGGTTTAGTCTTTTGACATGGTGCCATATTTGGGGTCTCAATGAGACAGCAATCAGCTGGGTTTTGTCCTAGGTGCAAAAAATATTTGTATTATTTTATCTGAATGTATGTATGTGAGGTTATGTCTGTTTATCTAAGGTTGGAGACCAGACGCTTTGGGCTAGTCTCAACCAGCCTCGCCGTAGGAATGATCTGGGGGGTTCTGGATGCTTGTAATAATGGTTAGTCGGGGTCGGCCCAAGTTAAATATTTTAAGAAATATTGGCATTTATTGAGACAATGTGATGTTCATAGAGTCGTGTGTGTGAAATATATGGTGTGTTTCCCATAGAGTACTTTCATTTCTACGTAATAATTCATTTTCTGAAACTCATTGAGTTGTTTCAGAGATTTTTAATAATAAATTTTCAGATAGAGGGGATGTGCAGGAGGGGGAGGAAGAGGGAGGGGAGGAAGAGGGTGGGGAAGACGAAGTGGGGGAACCAAAGGGGATGGGAAACGAGGGGAAGAGATGGGGGAAAAAAACAGTAGGGTTCAGCCAGGACAAAGACAACACCATTGTAACTATTGTTGATTTTCTTATATTTTTTTAATTCAATCTACAGTACAAAGAAACACCAAATCATTTAATCTTTCCATTTGATTTCTTAAACATTTCGTCAAGAATGTGACATCTTCAGGAATATCTTTTTTGACACTAGGGACACAGGTATACAGATTTTGCATGCTGAAAATGTTAACATTTGTAAGTGTAGAAACACCTCATCCTTACTATTCCTTAATGGAAGAGAGCAACAAAGAATCAGGATGTGGTGGCTGTTGTCTATTTTATCTAATAGTTGCTAACCGGCTCCATTATCTTCATTCTGGGTCAATGGAGGACCATCAAACAATTGTATGCTCGAAGTCGATGTTGATTTCTGGTGTCAGGTCTCGAATGAACACAAGTGCTCAAGTGTTCGGCGGCGATCACTGGTGCATGGGATTATGGTGGCGCCCTCCACTATAGCCTGGCGGATCAGAATGGTGTTATTTTTCCCCTCGCTTTATCGCTTTAAACAGTTAAAAATCTTTCTCCTATACTCTTTAGGCTTTCATCAGTACTAATTATGTTTTTATGCATACTATTTAAGCTTTCATCTCTATTATTTTAGCTTTCATCTCTATTATTTAAGCTTTCATCTCTATTATTTAAGCTTTCATCTCTATTATTTAAGCTTTCATCTCTATTATTTAAGCTATTATCTATTATATTTCAGCTTTCATCTCTATTTTTTAAGCTTTTATCTATTATATTTTAGCTTTCATCTCTATTATTTAAGCTTTCATCTATTATATTTCAGCTTTCATCTCTATTATTTAAGCTTTCATCTATTATATTTCAGCTTTCATCTGCACCACTTAAGACTATATACATAATTTTCAACCGGTAAACAAAAGCGTGTTGTTCAGCAAACTACCCTCTCCTATCTATCCAAAGCTAACAGGGAGATTCCTATGGCTTTTACAGGTCATTTCTAAATCCGTTAATTGATAGTTCCGTAATCCGCTTCCTCCGTTCGAATCTGGCTCGGGGCCCCTCATATCCTCCGGCCAACACGTCATCAACTCGTCAATCCTCGTCAATACTCGTCAATCGTATAAAATGGTCGTTGGTGAATGCACTTAACCGGTTTACCCTTGCAGGCACACAGGTGAGAGACGACTAGAGGATCAGAATGGTTCCAATCACTTGGTTTTTGAACTGGGATACGGGTTCGAGGCTCCCAATTATCAATGGAGGTTGTTGGGCACCGCAGGATACAGTTGCTGGATGATAGCAAGAGTTGCAGGAGACTAACACGGCATCATTGCATGAGACCGTTGCATGGAGAGACTAACAGAAATAATTACTTGTAACAACGTTCAAATACATCATAAAAGCGTTATAATAACATGTAACAACTTAATTACAAGTTGTAACGGAACATATGGCCAGTTAGGTTGTCATCCACCACCAAGCCAGGTGGTGTCATCCACACCCAAGCCAGGTGGTGTCATCCACCAAGCCAGGTGGTGTCATCCACACCCAAGCCAGGTGGTGTCATCCACACCCAAGCCAGGTGGTGTCATCCACCAAGCCAGGTGGTGTCATCCACACCCAAGCCAGCTGGTGTCATCCACCAAGCCAGATAATATCGAGGGTGTGTTGGTTGTCTCTTGTTTCAACAAAGATCTAAACTATGATCAGAATGTGTTAACAATATACAATTTAGCGAGCTTTTAGAGTGAACCAATTATAACGACAATTTGCGATACCAAAAGTCATGTGTCACCTGATTAAACAATGCATTTAAACTCCCTTTTTTTCATTAATCAAAAAAAAAAATATATAACCAAAAAAATCTTTTGTGTGCTTCAATTTAGAGATGGCAAATGGATGTGTGTCCAAATGTGTTACCTAAATATGTGCATCCCCCACACATGATGTATACCAACACAGTGTGTGTGTGTACACGAACAGCCGTGTACACTAACATGTGCAGGAAGATGGTGCGCGCCAAGGAACGATGTGCACCGAGCTGCGACCCCCTCACACGGCTCCTAATGTGATGTGAAAATCAAGCCTTAATCAACATTTGTTTGACAAACCTAATTAAACAAACCAGGATGATATTGTTTGAGTTATACGACACGTTGTGGCGGCGTGTGAGTCTTTGTGCAAAGTGTATATATACACACGCTACCAAGAAGGTGTATACTCTCTGGAATTAACAGTGTAGAACAGTGTGTATGCGTATTATGTCCTTATGTATGTTGTATGATCTGGATGAGTATTGAAAGCGTTAATATGTATGGTTTTAATACCTTACATCCCATATTTATACGATTTATTTCATGTATTCAGAGTTACAATTTGGAAATAAGTAAAAATTGACATTTTAGCGTCAGTTATAGACTAAATTAATATATATGTATCAATGACGCACGAAGTATCATAGGGCAATGGAGACAGTCATTTTCAGCACTTCCTTGCAATAAAGTCACGAGTTTATTTATCGTACTCCTGTGGAAGTTGCTTGGTGAGGGCGTTGTGTATACGAGAGACCGAGTCCCCTGACATGCTCCTACGTGACTATCACCTCCCAGAACCCTTCTCTCTCACATGCATCTTTAATCTACCCATCAGGTCATCAGTGATCAGATCATCTCCCTCAGATCATGACAAATCAGGCGCCCACCATCAGAACGTCACCTGAACGCCCAGGTGTTCTTCTTCACTCACAAATAAAGCACAGCCAAGATAAATCCGAAGCCTCCCCCCCCCTCCCCCGACGCCTCTATCATCAAAGCGTTACTGGTGACCCCGGTGAATCCCTGTGAATCCGACTTCTGCCGTGATTCAGTTACGCGAACGGTAACACAAAACACAAACTCGGGCGGGGTGCGACCAGCAGGCAAGAGAGCAACCCAGTGCCAGCGGTTTAAAGGTGCCAGAGTGTTTGTCGTGGTGCCTGGGAGTGGCACTCTGCTGCCTTCTAGACAGGGTCGATCATTGTGTCTTTTAAATATAGTCGATTGAAGATGGAGGAGGAGGTTAGAAAATGGCACTCGTCGTCAAGGATATAAGCTTTGACCCCCTGGCGTCACAGCTAGTGTTATGGTCTGGGGGGGGGGGGAAACACGTACGCATATTGGGGTATGGAAATGTGTGTGTTGCTGGCCGGGTTCCTAATTGTTCCATTAGAAATTGTAATGTAAGGGGCGTTGGCAGCTCTGGGTTAATGCACGCACGCACGCATTCACGCACACACACGCACACACATACACACACACATACACACACACACACACACACACACACACACACACACACACACACACACACACACACACACACACACACACACACACACACACACACACACACACACACACACACACACACACACACACACACACACACACACACACACACACACACACACACACAGTATGCGGCTTCAGCATGGAGTCCATATCTAGTCAAGCATAAGACTAAACTGGAAAAGATTCAAAAGTTTGCCACCAGACTAGTACCCGAGCTGAGAGGTATGAGAAGACGTAGTACGAGGAGGGACTACGGGAATTAAACCTCACTTTGTTGGAAGACAGAAGAGTTAGGGGGGGACATGATCACCACATTCAAGATTCTCAAGGGAATCGATAGGGTAGATAAAGACAGGCTTTTTAACACAAGGGGCACACGCACTAGGGGACACAGGTAGAAACTGAGTGCCCAAATGAGCCACAGAGATATTAGAATTTTTTTTTTTAATGTCAGAGTGGTTGACAAATGGAATGCATTAGGAAGTGATGTGGTGGAAGCTGTCTCCATACACAGTTTCAAGTGTAGATATGATAGAGCCCAATAGGCTCAGGAACCTGTACACCTGTTGATTGACGGTTGAGAGGTGGGGACCAAAGAGCGAGAGCTCAACCCCCCGCAAGCACAATTAGGTGACTACACACCGAGCGACGAGAAGTGAGACTATGTTAGGGCAACAAGCGGAGTCCCTCAAGGCTTAGTACTACCACTAGTCTGTTCTTACCGCTAAAGATGCAACTGTTTTACCTCTCCAGAGAAGTAGTAACCCACCAAACCTTCCCTCCTGGCCGACGCTCAGGAGACGTCAGTATCACAGTGCTCATACAAACAACCCAGCACTGTAGTTTGGTGAAACTACTGGCCAAACACTGAACTACAGACTTAAGGAACACAAAAGAAAGATTAAGTCTGCAGACACAAACAGTGCTCTCTTCTTTCACTTTAGGGACTCTAAGCATCCTATAGATTGGTGTTCAAAAAGGATCTTTCCTGCCTCTACTCTTCACAGACGCCGTCTTGTTGAATCGGTTCTGTTGCACTATATGCTGAACGGTCTTCTTTAAAGTACGAATAGCTGATCAATATTGAGCAGTGAAACACTATCAATCACGAGAGTACTCCGGGTATATATATATCTATCCCAAGGCATATGTACGAGCTACGAATGGTCACTGGAGCAGCAGCAGCAGCAACAGTAGCAGCAGCAGCAGCAGCAGTAGCAGTAGCAGCAGCAGCAGCGGCAGTAGCAGCAGCAGCAGCAGCAGTAGCAGCAGTGGCAGCAGCAGCGGCAGCAGTAGCAGCAGCAGTAGCAACAGCGTTCAACACCATCATGAACTCATTATAAACGAGTTATTCTTTTAATCTTTAAACGTTTAACGAGGACGCATGCGCTGAGCACCGCCACGACCCGGGAAGCTGCCTGCGAGTGAGTGTAATATCCAATCATTACGACGCTCTGTTGAATAAATGATGCCTCGCAACTCTGCCCAATTTATGCAAACCTTTGTAATCAGCTGAGCGTTAGTCATCGTCAAAATTCATTTACTTGGAATAATGAAGAGTAATTAGTTGAAACTGTCACTCTGAATTTTTAAAAAATGCTGCATATATTTGGGCTTTACCTCTCGCTTTCTCTCCTTCGCTTTTTTTAATGACAAGAACACTACCTAAAGAGACCCGCACATCACAGCTTTCTTGAGAATATAATTGGCTAGAGAGGAGGATGTAGGAGCATGTTGATAATTATGTGTTTTGTGGTTGTTTTGGGAGTGTATATTGACCTTGTTGACACGAGCTGAGGATTGACAAGGCAAGAAACGAGTTGGTTTGATAATTGTAGATATCATCATTATTCTTGAGATATCATTGTTATCGTAATCTTATAATTGTTTGTTACTCGGCACTAAATTTTGCTGTCAAGTTTGCGGACTAGATCTGCACTTCTCTCTACAGTTACCTGTAGTAGTATTAGTAGCAGGGGAAGATGCTGTAATTTTAGTTAACGTTATTTTTGTGTGTTTTCAGTCATTTTAGTTTCGAAACTTTTTCATTGTCAATATGATTTGGTCGCGAGCCTGTTGCCAAAACGCTTTCTATAATATTGCGTATTTCGGGTAGTAAGAGCTGCTCGTACCAAGAAAACACCTTCCTGGGCGTTAAATATCGCATCTCTTACATGGTAGATTAAGTGAGGAACTTGTAGAGAAGCTAAATAGAGAGGTATGCAAATTGTGGACATGTAGATCGCCCTCAGACCAACCGCATGTCCTCTTGTGTCGGAGAGTCTAGATATACCTCTTCTGCCTCTTTCCTCTAGAGGAGGGGAGTAGAAGAGTGTTATATGTTTCCCTTAACACCCGAGTGATGCGCTACCCACCGTAGATAAGGTCGTTCCTCAGGGGATTCACAATGGTTTGGGCTCCGGTTGGCAGCCTTTAGGACTCCTAGTGGATTCAGCTGAATTTCAGGTTGCATTGCTTGTGACCGTGTCGTGGTGTAGTGGTCTAGGGCGCTGGCTTGGGAGTATACCAAGTGAACGGGTTCGAATCCTTCTCGTTGCTCCTATACTAAATTTCTCATTCTGCACATGTCATGTGAAAGTCAGATTTTTTGCAAGACATTGTATTATTATTATCATTATTATTATTATTATTATTATTATTATTATTATTATTATTATTATTATTATTATTATTATTATTATTATTTCCAAGGTGGTGAATACAATAAAATACAATATACATCTTCCTCCTACTTCATGAACGAGAAGAAATATGACAATATTGTTAAAGATCTTCAACTTGTATTCTCAGGAACTGGAAAAAAAGCTGTCCTGATGATTGGCTTGCCATTTGTATGTTGTGTATATTAACATTTGTATCTTGGGTGTATAATTACAAGGCTTATGATACGTCTTATCAGACTTGGTCTCAGTAATCGCAAAGTTAAACTTGTACACGGACAAGTTGCTGACGCTTCTGACACACTGAGAGCCAAGTTGGTGTGAAGCTGAGGTGTGTGTGTGTGTGTGTGTGTGTGTGTGTGTGTGTGTGTGTGTGTGTGTGTGTGTGTATTTGACTTATAACATGTGTTTGAGAACGGGTTGAATGCATGTACTTGTTTATATGTACAACAAACTGTATCTATTAAGAAGAATCTTTGTCTGTCTGTTCAAGGTTCAAGTACAGACGCTTAGGGCTAGCATAATTAAACTTTGCAGGATTAATGGGATTTTATCAGCATTGTCGTAGGGGAGTCGGGGTCGACCCCAATGGCCCCCCCCACCTTCAATCAGTCTGTGGATGTGAAATGTTCAGCGCTACGTCCATAGAATTTATCATTACTGTAATAGTGAGGGAAGTGTTGGTGGGAGATGGGGGAGGATAGGGTGTGTGGTGGAGACCTGGGCACCGCTGCATACCCCCACCTAGAATAGGGTATACATATCTATGTATTACCTGTATGTATGTATACCTTCAAGCTTGAAAATGGACGGTCATTTTTTTTTACTATATATTAATATAACTTTAAAATATTACAATAACATAAACAGACTGGTCTTGGAGCGAGCGTATAAAGGGAAATGTTAACCGTCGTTGGCAACTCGAGGTCTAAAAGGTAAACAAATACATCATAACATTTTTGGCGGGAATAATATTTCGCTCGCATTCGCACACACACCCTACCCCCCCCCCCCCCCTCAACCCACCCAAAAAAAAAAACCTAGTCACATTAATATATGAACCGCGTGATTTACGATGTGTGTGTGATATATAGTGTATTTTCAATTATTTTGGTTTATCATTCATATTATGAATTTGCCCAGAGAGGGAATATTGTTCGCGAATTAGGTAGCGAACATTTTTGGCTGCCAATAAAGTTGGCTTGCACTACTACTTTCTTGTCAAGTGATGAATGAATAGTAAGAATAACGATAGCGATAAGAATAAGGAAAAGAATAACGATAATGGGGGGGGATTGGGGGGGGGGGAGGTCTATGAGTAATCTTTGGCTGTCTCTTCTACGTAGAATATCCCCCCAGACTGCTTAAAGTCAAACGACAACTCCCGTCTTACTGTCCCGCCTTACTGTCCACTGTTGCTAACCCAGCTCCCGTCTGAACCATAATCTTCATATATATATATATATATATATATATATATATATATATATATATATATATATATTAGCTCCTCTGGGGCCAAGAAGAGACGCCGTTACCTCACGGGAAGACAATTGACTACAGTTGATAACACCGAGATGGGAGAGAGAGAGAGAGAGAGAGAGAGAGAGAGAGAGAGAGAGAGAGAGAGAGAGAGAGAGAGAGAGAGAGAGAGAGAGAGACGAAGCGGGAGAGACTAGACGGGAAAGGGAAGATGGGATGGGGACTAATTGATGGGAGAGAGTGGGACGGGTTGTCTCACACACACACACACACACACACACACACACACACACACACACACACACACACACACACACACACACACACACACACACACACACACACACCAACTAACCTACTAACAGTGACGTTGTGCTCCTCTGTACAGCCACGCCCACTTAACTGGTGCCACCAATGGTGGCTCTGCGCCATTATCATCAAAGTGTCCCGGCTGACAAGGTGAATCCCCGTGAATCCGACTCCGCTGCTATTCGGTAACGCGAACGGTAACACAAAACACATACTAGGACAGGGCGGAGGGGCATGGAGAGGGAAGGTGAGAGGAATAGATGGTGGGACATGGGGAGGGAGAGCGTCCCACTAGAGAGACTTAAAGGTGCCAGAGTGTTGGTAGTGCCTGGGAGTGGCCCCTATCCTCCTGCTCCTCCTTCATCTCTTCCTCATCCTCCAACATATCATCCTCATCCTTCCCCCCCCCACTCCTTCTATTCATCCATGTGTTACATACAAACCAACGCAATAGCAGCTTACTTCATAGATATTCGTGTGAAAACTCTTAATTATCCTAATCACCTGAGGCGGGTTCAGAACAGGTGTTAGTGTTGTGATGAGAGGCGTCCAGAGGGCACTGTAGCACCCGTCATCCTTCACCGATATCACCTCTAACCTGTGGAGATGCAACGTGCAAAAATTGGTGCAACCAAGTCCACCTTGTGTACTGATGGTGTTGTAGAGAGAGAGAGAGAGAGAGATATAGAGAGAGATATATAGAGAGAGGGATACAGAGTTCCTGTCATTGTTTAGAATGACTTTCTACCTTCCCCTTAATATCTCTCTCTCTCTCTCTCTCTCTCTCTCTCTCTCTCTCTCTCTCTCTCTCTCTCTCTCTCTCTCTCTCTCTCTCTCTCTCTCTCTCTCTCTCTCTCTCTCTCTCTCTCTCTCTCTCTCTCTCTCTCTCTCTCTCTCTCTCTCTCTTCTCTCCTCCCCAATAATATTAATAATTCTCCATTAGCTTCGAATCTGCGAGAGGATTGGGGAGGGGGGGGGGGATATTCATTCAGTAGGATGGGGGGGGGCAGAAGAGGAGGCTGTGTTACGTGTGTGGAATTACGTGTTTTATAATGTTACGGTCAAAGTATGAATAGCAGAAAATTTGTGTTAAACTTCCCGAGCTCATTAAATAATGTTGTATAGGCATGTTATAGTTTTGTTTACAGTACATTGATCCAGGCATAGGCATTGATCCAGGCATAGGCATTGATCCAGGCATAGGCATTGATCCAGGCATAGGCATTGATCCAGGCATAGGCATTGATCCAGGCATAGGCATTGATCCAGGCATAGGCATTGATCCAGGCATAGGCATTGATCCAGGCATAGGCATTGATCCAGACATAGGCATTGATCCAGGCATAGGCATTGATCCAGGCATAGGTATATATATATATATATATATATATATATATATATATATATATATATATATATATATATATATATATATATATATATATATATATATATATATATATATATATATGCATTAGTAAGATAACGTAACACAATAATAAATGTTAGAGGTCGTAGAGTTCCTGGAGGTCGTGGGAGGTCGGGGGCAAGAACGAAGGATATTTCAAGCTTTATGGTTTTCCAATGATTGACGGGAGCACCTGGTCATCAGGGAGCCGGGTATCCTTGCTTCGGTACAGGTGTCGTACCTCACACCTTGGAGTACCCTGGCTGAGGTGTAACCTACACCTTGGTGTCCAGTAAGCAGGTCTCTAAGAGCTTCTAATTGGTCACATGATGAGCGGTCACCAGTTGCCTAGGACTGATTGTCCTAGAGAATGTAGTACATATTCACACGCTGCTCTCCTTGATTAGGATAGCCTGTCATCCTACAGCGTCTGAAACAACGCAGCATCTTAACACTGTCTTTAAGAGTCGGATGGAAGACTCCCATACCTTTCTCCATGGCTTCCAGGATGATATCGGACTGAGGTGAGAAGCTGGACACTGATCTGTACACTCTACTACCGGAAACCACCTTGTTCCTCCCTCGGCCAGTTGCTACCACCTGACGCAGAGTTTAGAATAACTCGGTATGATTTGCCGTTGGGTTTCGCGCGGGACATTTCGGTCAATGTTCGCTTGCTGTGTACTTTATCCCCCTGTCAAAGCCAATATGTGAATGGCATATGTGAAGTCTTGTTGACGGTCAAATGCTCTCCCACTGATGCGATGTGTTTATATTTATTCACAGTAGTTTACTTTAAATAAAACATAATTTGCCTATAGTGATTTTAATGGTGAGTAAAAACACTAATAGAAAACAAAAAATATGGAGAAAAGTCATGTATAATTCAGAGATAAACTAAAGCATTTGAGAGTTCTGTTTGAAAACACAAACACTATCGCTGGTATAGCTGGCATGTGCTGTGCACCACCACCCCTATCACTGTGCCTTAATGTGGTCCCTCCGAGCAGTGCACCACCACCCCTTCACTGTGCCTCAATGTGGTCCCTCCGAGCTGTGCACCACCACCCCTTCACTGTGCCTCAATGTGGTCCCTCCGAGCAGTGCACCACCACCCCTTCACTGTGCCTCAATGTGGTCCCTCCGAGCTGTGCACCACCACCCCTTCACTGTGCCTCAATGTGGTCCCTCCGAGCAGTGCACCACCACCCCTTCACTGTGCCTCAGTGGTGTGCCTCAGTGGTGCCCCAGCCAGCTGTTGTCTTAATACCAATTCTGCTGTTTATACGGCTGTGTATCACTCACCTTGGTCGCGAGCCCTTGACCTTATTGACACAGTGGAAGAAAAGCTCAACTCACACACACACACACATGAGCTGAAGCAATTGGTGGAAGCACAGGAAGAGTGTTCTTTGCCAATGCCAGGATAAATAGGTAACAGTTTCATCCATAACTCACTTAGCCATTGGAATTAATCGATCGTTGAGTTGTGTTCGAGTTCTACAAGATCTTTCTGGAGACCTCACAAACGTCTCATGGGACTGGATTGCTTGTCAGAGAGATGATGATTTGATTGGTACTTATATCTGGGAATTATCCCTGCAA
The DNA here is from genome assembly GCF_040958095.1 of Procambarus clarkii. Taxonomy (NCBI): domain Eukaryota; kingdom Metazoa; phylum Arthropoda; class Malacostraca; order Decapoda; family Cambaridae; genus Procambarus; species Procambarus clarkii. The sequence continues at coordinate 15,174,121 of NC_091173.1, forward strand.
CTCATTAATGAATTTGTCTTAAAGAGTTGCAATATCAATGTACTGATATTGTCTGCACGGTGAATGACGCTGCTCTGACAGCTCTGAAGATTTATATTAAGCACATTTAAGAGTGTGGAAGATGTCTGCCGAGTATGTCAAAGGAGTTTGACATTCTGATGTTGTCATGTTGACGAGAAGTTCGTAGTTATTGTCTCATATACATACATATTTCATATATATATATATATATATATATATATATATATATATATATATATATATATATATATATATATATATATATATATATATATATATACATATATATATATATATATATATATATATATATATATATACATATATATACATATATATATATATATATATATATATATATATATATATATATATATATATATATATATATATATATATATATACATATATATATATTTATTTATTTATTTATTTACACATAAAACTTTATTGTTATCAGAAAATGACAACAGTTATCGGTAAATAAAACTATCGATCAATAACAAATTCATTTGCAATAGCAAAGAGCCAGAGAAAACTGCCCCTAACGACATCACAGCATAACGGCCATAATGGCGCCTCCCATCCACTGCCATTCGCTACCTGTCACTAAAGCCTTCACAACATGCAAAACAAATAACAACAAAAAGACTCGACAAAAACACATCCAACAATAGCCGTCCGTTATCCACTGACCATCAAAAACATAATGATTGAAATCGACATTTTTTTTGCAAATAAGGCAAATAGCTAAAGTGACAATAACGGAGGCTTTAACCCTGATGAATATATATATATTTTTTTATATTTTATAAGGGGAAGGGGTTGTTTTTTTTAGGCCTGAGAGAGAGGTGGATATAATGTAACATTTACACATCCATCGCGTTCCTTTGATGTTTACTGGTTATTTTTTTTATTAATTTGAAGCTGTTGTAAGTGTAAATCAAATCTTCCCCCTGCAGTGCAGTCTTTTGTTTACACTTGCCTTTTTGTTTCATTGTTAATGGAAAAATGGCTTGGACGAATACAAATAAATGAGGGTTTTTTGAGTGCATCTGGCGGGTGGAGGGCGTGGCTGGCTGCCAGCGGCTTGTCTTTGGCGGCTTGTGATTGGTTGATGGGAAGGTTTGTGTTAGACACTCTTCTACAGGTATGTCTGGTCCTCACCCTTCTACAGGTATGTCTGGCCCTCACCCTTCTACAGGTATGTCTGGTCCTCACCCTTCTACAGGTATGTCTGGTCCTCACCCTTCTACAGGTATGTCTGGTCCTCACCCTTCTATAGGTATGTCTGGTCCTCACCCTTCTACAGGTATGTCTGGTCCTCACCCTTCTACAGGTATGTCTGGTCCTCACCCTTCTACAGGTATGTCTGGTCCTCACCCTTCTATAGGTATGTCTGGTCCTCACCCTTCTACAGGTATGTCTGGTCCTCACCCTTCTATAGGTATGTCTGGTCCTCACCCTTCTACAGGTATGTCTGGTCCTCACCCTTCTACAGGTATGTCTGGTCCTCACCCTTCTACAGGTATGTCTGGTCCTCACCCTTCTTCAGGTATTTTTGTATTATTGTTATTATTAGTAGTAATTCTATTATTATTAATAATAGTATTATTTTTAATAATTTTATTATTATTATTATTATTTTTAATATTTTAACATTAGAATAGATGTTATTATTGTAATAATATGACATTTATGTGTATATGTTTGCGAGGACGGAGAAGCTCGCGGCTATTTTGACACACTTTTGCTTTGATAATAATTTCCGCCCTTCTTGAGTGAGAATTTTCGTAGCTTATCCTTCGCTTGACTTGTGTAGGTTTTTGTTAAGTGAGGCAGCGCGAGTCAGCTTTTATCTGCCAACTTTGTGTGTGGTTGGTAAAGAGAGAGAGAGAGAGGGAGAGAGGGAGAGAAGGAGGGAAGGGCAGAAGAGTAATAAGGAGAAAAAGTGAAGATATATTGAAGGAAATTCACCTTCAGAACTCCTTCCCAAGGTCCTCCATGCCTCCATCTTCATGTCTCCATCCCAAGGATTCCGTCACAAGAGTCCCTCGTCAGAACTCCTCCTTCTAGACTGGTCAAAGCTTTAGTTATGTTTCTTCATGAAAATTATTGGATTATAAGGTGCTCCTCCAAAACGTCTTACTCTGACTTCTCCAAAACGTCATTACTCGCATTACTCCTCTCCCACAGCGTCTTACTCTAAGACGCCTCCTCCAAAGCGTCGTCTTGTTAGACCCCTCCAAAGTGTCTTCCTCTGACTTGTTAATCAAGAAGTCCAAGTTGGACTTGTAGCGAGTGAAGCTTCACGTGTCGCCAGCTCTTGTGAGAGTGTCAGCACTAAGTTGTGGAACATTGTGTGTTGGCGCTGCCACCACCCTCTCTGTCTGTCTCTGTCTGTCTGTTAGTCTGTCTGTCTCTGTCTGTCTGTCTGTCTGTCTGTCTGTCTGTCTGTCTCTGTCTCTATTAGTCTGTCTGTCTCTGTCTCTGTCTGTCTCTCTCTCTCTCTCTCTCTCTCTCTCTCTCTCTCTCTCTCTCTCTCTCTCTCTCTCTCTCTCTCTCTCTCTCTCTCTCTCTCTCTCTCTCTCTCTCTCTCTCTCTCTCTCTCTCTCTCTCTCTCTCTCTCTCTCTCCTCTCTCTCTCTCTCTCTCTCTCTCTCTCTCTCTCTCTCTCTCTCTCTCTCTCTCTCTCTCTCTCTCTCTCTCTCTCTCTCTCTCTCTCTCTCTCTCTCTCTCTCTCTCTCTCTCTCTCTCTCCCTCTCTCTCCCTCCCCCCCCCGTCTCTCTCTTGTCCAACCTAAGCCAGAGACCAGGGTCGAGGGTCGCCCCTAGAGGCTAGTCATGGAGCCTCTACTGAAATAACGCATCTCCACTATTATGCTCTACTGGAATGCTTAAAAATTATTAATAGCTGAGCTCTGGCGCTGGTGAGGCTCATATGATGTGTTCACGGTAGGATGGTGATCAACCCACGATGATACAGTGAAGTATTTTTCACAGTAGAATAGGTTGATTGTAGTTTAATACAGTAGAGTATAATAGAGTGGGAGATGGAGTGATGGATAATGCTATACAATAGAGTATAAGGTGAGGTTAATTAATTACCTGGTAGATAATGTTAACTTTGTCTCTGAGCGCCTGGAGGAATCTTAACCTAGAAGGAAATGTTTAATGTTGAATTACAGCCACTCAGTATACACCTTTGAGTATACGACATACACAACATAAACCCCCAAAACCCCCCTCTAAGACCACCACAAGAAGGTAAACCACATAAAACAGTAATTCGTGGAAAGCGCCGGTTTTAGTATACAAGAAATAACATACAATAGTGTTCCGTTTTCACTGAGGATTATCTAGAAGAGGTTTGTCAAGCTTCTTTTAATTGGGTCATCGGTAGTGAAGACTTTTAACTGGTTGGAAGGTTTTTTTTATTTTTTGGTTGACTGACTCTCCCTCCAGTCAGGGCCACGTTATGTCACTCGCTGACAGACTCACTGACAGACTCGCTGACAGACTCACTGACAGACTCGCTGACAGACTCGCTGACAGACTCGCTGACAGACTCGCTGACAGACTCGCTGACAGACTCGCTGACAGACTCGCTGACAGACTCGCTGACAGACTCGCTGACAGACTCACTGACAGACTCGCTGACTGACTCACTGTCAGTCATTTGCCCAACCTGACCTCATAATAGCATGATAGGTGACCCAAGTTCCTGTTTCCTTACCACAATTTGTTCCTAATTAATCCTACTGTTTTCCTCGCTATTGATTGACTGACTGACTGGCTGAATGAATGACTGATTGACTGGCTGACTGACTGACTGGCTGACTGACTAACTGACTGACTGACTGACTGACTGACTGACTGACTGACTGACTGACTGACTGACTGACTGACTGACTGACTGGCTGACGGACTGACTGACTGACTGACGGACTGACTGACTGACTGACTTACTGACTGGTTGACTGACTGACTGATTAACTGACTGACTGACTGACTGACTGACTGACTGACTGACTGACTGACTGACTGACTGACTGACTGACTGACTGACTGACTGACTGACTGACGGACTGACTGACTGACTGACGGACTGACTGACTGACTGACGGACTGACTGACGGACTGACTGGTTGACTGACTAACTGACTGACTGACTGACTGACTGACTGACTGACTGACTGACTGACTGACTGACTGACTGACTGACTGACTGACTGACTGACTGACTGGCTGAATGAATGACTGATTGACTGGCTGACTGACTGACTGGCTGACTGACTAACTGACTGACTGACTGACTGACTGACTGACTGACTGACTGACTGACTGACTGACTGACTGACTGACTGACTGACTGGCTGACGGACTGACTGACTGACTGACTGACGGACTGACTGACTGACTGACTTACTGACTGGTTGACTGACTGACTGATTAACTGACTGACTGACTGACTGACTGACTGACTGACTGACTGACTGACTGACTGACTGACTGACTGACTGACTGACTGACTGACGGACTGACTGACTGACTGACTGACTGACGGACTGACTGACTGACTGACGGACTGACTGGTTGACTGACTAACTGACTGACTGACTGACTGACTGACTGACTGACTGACTGACTGACTGACTGACTGACTGACTGACTGACTGACTGACTGACTGGCTGACTGACTGACTGACTGACTGGTTGACTACCTTGCCGATAAGCAGACCGGTGGATAAAACCTTAACGATGCCTATCTCCTCTCTTTCTGCTAAATTAAGTTCTAACTTGTACCTCGATACAAAGATTAGTTAAGTTCCACCAACGCTCAGAGACACTGACCATGCTAACTCCTTGACCAGGAGAGATATTTAACAACATTTTCTATAGTGCTGGAGATTTAGCAGATGTTAAATATCAAATGAATATTCAAGCCTACTTGATATTTGTTTCATTATAATTTCAGAGAAATATTCCAGAATGTAGTTGCACAATTTTCAAAGTCCACCCTTGCTCGAACTAACCCCCCCCCCCCCTATCCCCCAGGATGCAGCCAACAGCACTTGGTTAACTCGTGTGTACCAATTTATTGCTGGGTGAATAGAGGCATCAGGTGATAGGAAAGGTGCCCAACCATTTTTGTCCCATCCGGGGTCATCGTATTGTGAGTCGAAAACGTAGTGTTAGGACACTGAGGGGCCACCATCTCTCTCTAGGGGTTTCGACATCGATAAGAACACTTTTTCTGATTATTTTAAACCGTTGGATTTTGAACTGCACTATTTGTCTTGGCACTTACAGCTTCGGCGGGTAAGCAGTTCTATGGGTTTATAACCCCATGGGCCAAAAAGCCTCTGTTGTCTGTTCTTTGTTGGGATTTGTTGAGCTTGAAGTTCCTTGTATGTGTTACAGTTGACCTTTTCAATAAGTGACTTGGATAAATATCAGCCAAATTGTTCAGTTTTTCGAATTTCGATGAGATCAGCTCTGTCATGTCTGGTTTGTAGTGATGTTAGTCTTGTGGCCCGCTCCTGGTATGAAAGCCGAAATAATTCTGAGATGATTTCTGTCGCCCGGCGTTGAACTTTTTTCCCAAAGCAGACATATCCTTCTGAAGATGAGGTCTCTGTGCTGCCTCCTTCAGGGCCTTAGTGAGGCAATATGAAGGTAAGATGCATGCTGCATTCTTGGTCCCTGCCCGGCAGCCGAGGAGGACCTTAAGGAGCTCTACAACTTGGAGTCCCAGCCAGAGAAGGCCCTCAGAATACTCATATACAGGTACGCAACGTTACCCCCCCCCCCCCCCAAGATATATGTATATATGTAGCTCCTTATAGTCATATCACGTAGAGGGTCCTCCAAGAGCCTGGCATAGTTCGGTCATCTCTCCACCAATGAGAAGCCTCATAACAAATCAATCTTCAATTTTACTTATCAAGCTGCTGTTTACTGCTATATTTTGTTCAGAGCAATATGTGTATATATGATAATATTTCCTTAACTTTCCTTAACTTTCCGCGGTGTTCTCTATTACACAATAACATCAGATTAAGTGACTATCACACTTTTGAAGATCCTACAAGGAAAAGTCTATTAATTTTAATCCTCAAACATTAATTTTATTCCTCAACTTGTTACCTTTAAAACTTAAAAATTAAACACAAAAATAACTCAAAAAAACTTTTGCATTTGTTCAGAATTAGCCTATTTATCACTATCTCTTGTGGCACCCTTAGTAATATTATATTACATATTCTCGAGATAATGTATTCACATTACATCCATTGTAGTGTAAGGGTTACTCAGCATTAAACGATACAAGTTTCCTTCTAGATGTGGAGTAATTACGTTCCATATGTACGATGATGCCTAACGAGGGTACTTTAACATAACACTGAAATCATAAAGCAACCGGTATAATACCCAGGCTACTTATTGTTATCTCCACACAGGAAGGCGCAGAGGATATCTTAACCAGAGTTGCAATCAATTTCCCCCCTCTAAGATATACGCTTATTTCAGGTCGCGTTTATCAAAGCGAATAGTTGACGTCGCTGGCAACTCATGGCCTTGCTACCGGATGTAAACAAATACGTCAGACGAATTTTGGCGCGAAAATGGTTTGGTTCTGGATGCGTCTTAATGACGTCTGTTTGTTTTCGTATTTCTTTGGAACATATTGTTCATTGATATTAAATCATATGTAAACATTTTCAAATTAAACGTCAAGCAGAAATGTTTACTTATATTATTAACAGTCCCCGTGGCGCAACGGTAAGACATTCGCCCCGCGCCTCGCAAGCGATTTGGCCTGGGTTCGTATCAATAAGGGGTCACCATAGCCCGTGCTACTTGGGACTTTTTGTTCCAGATAGCGA
>NC_091173.1:15183529-15311029 GCF_040958095.1 Procambarus clarkii
TGACCCGTTTACAGGTATAAGAGAATTCAGCTTTTTCCCCATTTTTCACTGAATGTTTGATGATTCTATTATGGATTATGTTTTCAGGAATATGATGAATGTGTACTCATCTAGATGAACCCAGATGTGTTTGCAGGGTCGGGCATTAGCTCTCTCTCTCTCTCTCCCTTCTGTCCCATTCCTGGTCAATTAATGGCAATGGGTTTTTATTAATCTTGCTTATCTGCCGTAGGTACGTTTTCAAGATATTGACCCTCACCCCAAACACTTTGGTCTTGTAGTTCATTCTGCTTGTTCCCAGCTCCTTCTCTAGAGAATTATGTGTTTTCTCTTCCCTTCGTATCATCAGGCGTCTCCAGCTTCCACCTTATGTTCTCTGGTCTCACTATTTCTAATTCGTAATTTCTCTCCGTATCTTATACGTCGTTACCATATCCTCTTGGTTTTCGTCTAGCTGGTGGGGTTGAGTTCTCTCGGATTTTGGTGTAACCTTGGAAACACCAAAAAATTTTTGGTGTTTCCAAGCTGCATAGTTCCAGCTGGTGTAAACATCTCAGGTGAATGCAGTTTCTCTACTATATTATTGTGCTTAATTTGGAGATGCTCTCTCCTTACCGTAGATGCATACTTCAATATAGGTTTGATTAAAGTTGTGCATAATCTCCTTGGAATTTCCTACATTGAGGTATTTGACGTTTTTACAATTTTTGCGAACAGAGCAAATGATTCTTCCGTCATCACCTCTGTTGCGCTCTTTTTGGCAACAGAAATTTATGATCTATCTCAATTTTTCTTTGTCTAAGGCGATGGGCAACGTAGTGTTTACTCGTCTTTATATCCTAGCTCTTTGTCCTCGTGTCCTAGCTCTTTGTCCTTGTGTCTTAGCTCTTTGTCCTCGTGTCCTAGCTCTTTGTCCTCGTGTCCTAGCTCTTTGTCCTCGTGTCCTAGCTCTTTGTCCTCGTGTCTTAGCTCTTTGTCCTCGTGTCCTAGCTCTTTGTCCTCGTGTCCTAGCTCTTTGTCCTCGTGTCTTAGGTCCTTGTCCTCGTGTCCTAGCTCTTTGTCCTCGTGTCCTAGCTCTTTGTCCTCGTATCCTAGCTCCTTGTCGTCGTATCCTAGCTCTTTGTCCTCGTATCCCAGTTCCTTGTCATCGTATCTTAGCTCTTCATCCTTGTATCCCAGCTCCTTGTCCTCGTATCCTAGCTCTTTGTCCTCGTATCCCAACTCCTTGTCCTCGTATCTTAGCTCTTCATCCTTGTATCCCAGCTCCTTGTCCTCGTATCCCAGCTCTTTGAACTCGTGTCCCAGCTCTTTGAACTCGTATCCCAGCACACATTTGGAGTTTTAAATTACGACTTTTTATACCGAAAATATGCAAATTAGTGAAAACGGCGATTGGTCATATTTTGCCCAAATCTCCCTGCAGTTTTCAAAATACGATGCCTATCGTAAATATGACTTTGAGCGGAATTCTGAATGATTTCATTTTCATTCACATTTTAACCTGTTCCATTTCCTTACCATTTTTAAGCTAATAAGTTATCTTTCTGCCTCGATTCTTCCTTCTGTCTCAAAGTCTCTATCGTTGTTATTCCGTTAAGCTGCTCCTCATTTTGAATCTTACTTCATTGTCTTTTTGGTCGATTCTTTCTAGAATCGTATATATCGCTGTCATGTCTCCACTGTTCCTCCTTTCAACTAGTGTGGTGATGCTCAGTTCCTGAGCTTAATCTCGCACTTAAAACTCCTTAGCTCAGTACTAAATATTTGTTCATATCTTTTCTGCTTTAATTTTTAAGAATATGAAAATAGGTGATATATGAATGGGATGTATAGGCTGTATACAGCGTTCGGATGGCTTGGTGAAGTTCCTAAAGGTTATCCGAACGCTCACCAGTGTAGAATACATTAGCAATGTATATTATACATTCTTCCTCTTATACCAGGTTTGACTCCTGGCGTTTACTAACGTATTCGTAACAAACTAGAATTTCTAAATACTCTCCGATCACAAATAGTACTAAATACTGAAATAATATTAATTTCCAGTTTTGTTCAATGGTAAACCCCCAGATGAACGTTCCTCCCGCGCCAGCCGTTCACAGGAAGAATAAATAGTCGTCCGCGTGAAGAAAAATTTGTGGTATGCAAAGCAGATTGATCCAAGGTGAGAATTATTGCCCGGAGCAGTCGCCTCTCTCTCCCACCCCAGGAGTCTTAGCAATGGAGGAATTTGTTCGAGGACCACTCCTCCTTCCTTGTTTCTATCCCACCCTTCTTGTCTCCATCTATCCATCCCTCCTTGTCTCCATCTATCCATCCCTCCTTGTCTCCATCCATCCCTTCCTTCTTCTGTTTTAAAGGAATGATCTTGGTTCCTTTCTTCCTTCCTTCCTTCTGTGTCTTAGTATGGTCCCTTTTCGTCCCCTTTTCCAGTTATTCTGCCTCCATCGTTCCTCCTCCTGTCGCTTGATCCTTCGTAGCTGTGACGAGGTTACCGCCATCTGTCGAGCGCACCTGACCCGTTCCCAGTGTTCACCTGTGGAAGGCTGTTGTGGTCTCACTGAAACAGGTGTAGTTTCCCCTTCGTGCTATATGATTTGCTTTCCTGGGAGGTGATGTGAGAGGCACGGTGGAGGGCGGAAGGCAGTCCGCCAGGGAGGGGACCAGTCAGGACACTCTTCCAGGAGTGGCCAGCCAGGAACACTCTTCCAGGAGTGGCTAGCCAGGACACTCTTCCAGGAGTGGCCAGCCAGGACACTCTTCCAGGAGTGGCCAGCCAGAACACTCTTCCAGGAGTGGCTAGCCAGGACACTCTTCCAGGAGTGGCCAGCCAGGACACTCTTCCAGGAGTGGCCAGCCAGAACACTCTTCCAGGAGTGGCTAGCCAGGACACTCTTCCAGGAGTGGCCAGCCAGGACACTCTTCCAGGAGTGGCCAGCCAGGACACTCTTCCAGGAGTGGCCAGCCAGGACACTCTTCCAGGAGTGGCCAGCCAGGACACTCTTCCAGGAGTAACCAGCCAGGACACTCTTCCAGGAGTGGCCAGCCAGGACACTCTTCCAGGAGTGGCCAGCCAGGACACTCTTCCAGGAGTGGCTAGCCAGGACACTCTTCCAGGAACACGAGGAACAAGAAGGACCTGGTGGTCGAGGGCTGTACCAACCTGTCTGTTGGTAGCCAGCGAGCTACTGGGGCTGGAACGACGTATCCTGGGATGGCCAAGTTGTGTTCGTAGGTGGAGTGAACGTCCGTCAATCCTCTAGGTCAGGATTGCTTGTTTGCGGTCAAGCCTTGAGAGGAGGCCAGCCAGTAGCTTTCTTACTCCATACCACTTCCACCTTCTTCCTCGAGCCTCTTCCTTCTACAATGCTCCCTACTCCGACCTTCCTCTCCCTCCTCCTGTCCCTTCTGGACTCCCCTTGGGTCGCGTCTCAGTCTCACGCTAATAAAGTATACTTGACCCTCAAATTAAAATGACGAAAAAGCTAAAAACGAAGATAAAGGAAGAGAAAGAATGAAAAATAGACAAAAGCAAATATAGCAGATAACAGCTAAGACAGCAGATAAAAGATAATATATCAGATAACAGCTAATGTAACAGAGTAAAGCTAAAATAAGAGATACAATCTAAGACTGCATATAACAGCAACATGAACAACAACGAGGAGAAAAAACAACACTTCGCACGAGGACACGAGAGCCAAAGGCCTGCTTGCAAGAAAAACACGAGGAAAAAAACGCCAAGCAGCGATAAAACAACAAAACACACACACACACACACACGCTTCAGGCGACCCAGATGAGCTGTATTAAAGCACCAAGGAAGGAGACGAAGGCTCCACGGGAGAAAATTGACCAATCACAAGCCAGAGTATTGGCTGAGAAAGAAGTTCCCTGTTTTTTTATTGGCTTCATGAAAAATCAGCTGAGTTAAATATGAACACGTCAGCAAAACATCAACAAAACAATTCGTAATAAAAAAAATAATAATGTCAGTTATCACCCAAAGTCTAAAGTAACAAAAACAACATTAAAAAAATGACGTAACTGAAAATTGTCAATAAAACAAAAGAAGAATAACAACATGACGAAAGTGGGCGTGGCTCATCTGATCTTTATTTACCTGGGGGCCAGATGGTGACGTCACCGAGCAGGCCACCACCGCTGCCCTCCGCGGGGCGCGGCTGCTGACACTAATGTCCTCGGGGCAGTGGCGGGGGAAATCTAGCGGGAAGGTGGGCGGTTTTTCCCCCCCACCACCAGGCAATATGTGGCGAGCCCGACGTTGGTAGTGGGGCAGCGAGCACGAGTGATGGGAGGCAGGAAGAGTAGTGGGGATGGATAGGGAGGAGGGGAGGGAAGGGGAGAATGGGGTAATGGGATGGGTTAAGGGGAGGGAGGGAAATAGGTGTGATGGGAGGGAGAATGAGTAATGACTGAGGGAGCGGATGGGAGAGGGGTATAGATAGGAAAGGTAATGGGTTGGCGGAAGTGGGTTGAGAAACGAGGAGGGGAGGACATGAGAGGATAAGGATTAAAAGAGAGAAGTTAAGAGAAAAATAAATATATAAAAAGAGGAAGAAAGAGAGACAAATAAATCATTATATATATATATATATATATATATATATATATATATATATATATATATATATATATATATATATATATATATATATATATATATATATATATATATATATGTCGTATCTAATAGCCAGAACGCTCTTCTCAGCCTACTATGCAAGGCCCGATTTGCCTAATAAGCCAAGTTTTCATGAATTAATTGTTTTTCGACTACCTAACCTACCTAACCTAACCTAACCTAACTTCTTCGGCTACCTAACCTAACCTAACCTAACCTATAAAGATAGGCTGAGAAGTGCGTTCTGGCTATTAGGTACGACATATCTATATATATATATATATATATATATATATATATATATATATATATATATATATATATATATATATATATATATATATATATATATATATATATATATATATATATATATATATATATATATATATATATATATGTTTTCCATACTTGCACACACACACATTTACAAGAACAAACAGAGGCTATCATGGTGGAGAGCAGTGAACGCCCTTTACAGATAACGCAACACACTATACGATGACCGTTCGCATGAATACATAGCAGATTTTAGGATCGTCATCGCCACTCAAATCCGGCTGCCACTCGTCTAGAAATATACATACATACATACATACATACATACATTCATACATACATACATACATGCATATATATCTCTCCATGGCAACACTGGCTCTTCTGTATTCAATTCCAGCGCGTTCAGGTCCTCAGCTCGGTATGACGAATGCTCGGAGCGAGATTGGAATGCAAACACGATTCGAGACTCTACGGACCTGGGCTGCCACGTTTCACTTAGTTGCATTCCACGGCTCTTGTGGCGCCTTGTTGTCTAATAGCCAGAATACACTACTTGGCCTACTATGCAAGGTCAGATTTGCCTAATAGGCCGAGTTTTCCTGAAGTTATATATTTTTCTAATTTTTTTCATATAAAATGATGAAAATGATGAAATGATTTTTCTTATGAAATGATTACATTATAGATGATTTAATGTTTTTTTAATATGAGTTAATTAAAACTAATGTAGAAATAAGACCAAACCTAACCTAACCTAAACTAACCTAACTAAGTCAGTAATTCATGTTCTGAGTATAATATAATAATATTAATTTAAATAAACCAACTTGATTTTTTTTAGAGAAAATAACGGAAATCACTCTGCCTATTAGGCAAATCAGGCCTTGCATACTAGGCCGAGTAGTGCGTTCTGGCTATTAGGTGATATATATATATATATATATATATATATATATATATATATATATATATTATATATATAATAGTTCAGTATAAAAGTCAAAACTATGGCAACTTCAAAATTATCGTAAAAATATAAGTTCATTAAAATATTGTGAAAACAAATATGCTATCATCATCATATCTAAACTGAAGACCAAAAAATTAACGCAAAAACAAAATTCTGAAAATGAAAGTTAAAAACAATATAACTTAAAAAATGCTTTAAAGTTTCATCAAGAAAAAACAACAGATCAAAACTGTCATAAAATATAACAAAAGCTTAAATTATTTAATAAAAACAAATATAAATTACTTAATAACATCATAATAAACTTCAGAAAGCGATGGTTTGGTCACTGGTAAACCGGTTCTGAATGATATACCTTTGTTCTCCATCTGATGTTCCTGATGGAACTTCCGATGTATCCAGCATCACAGCTGGAATATTTGTAGCTGATGATGCTGGAACTTCCGATGTATCCAGCATCACAGCTGGAATATTTGTAGCTGATGATGCGAGAACGTAGAATCTCAGGATGGCTGTTCTTAAATACAAACCACTGGTATTAGTGCCCGAGAAAATATATGTAATTTTAATCTGATGATAGTACAGCTGCAATAGTTTATCTAGTGGGTTTCTTATTGTAAAGTTAATATCCCCATGATATAGTAAATTAATATCCATAATATCCCTCCTATTCGTCTCTCAGTGAGGCATCCACTGAGAAAAGTGTGTCAGCAGTATTATCCTCACATTAATTGCAGATTTATTTTTAAGTCGAGACGGAAACTGTACTCGGAATAGTGTGTCGTGATGACGAATACAGTAGTGGGGACGACGGGTGATTGACGACTGCTGTAGAAGCGTGTTACAGGATTCTGTTCGTACTCGAAATCATCCAAAACTAAGTACCCAGAACGAGGTGTGCATTTCTGTGTAGTCTCTGAGGGAGATGCTGAAACACTTTTGTGTCGACACCACGTGTCAGAGATCCTTCTGCAGAACGTCTTCAGCCTCAATGACATCCCCGTCACCGCCATATAGACGTATACAACGCCGATCTCCCTGGCGACGGACGAAGACGACCTGATCCCTGTGATAACTGGATGGCAGACGATATCGTCGCACTCGCGGCTGATCCATTGTCCAGATTCCATCTACACGATGCCTTACCGTGAGCCCTCCGGACTGATCCTTGACTCCCTTGGAGGCGTCACTCCCTGGGGGGGGATACAATTTCAATAAGCCGGATCAGTCCATGGAGCTCGGCGGATGGGTCGAGCCATCAGTGCTATCAAGATGTGACGCTTCCGGAAGGAGGTCTCCCTGAAACAGCGGCCGGAATCACCACGATTGTGGGGAACTACCTCCATTACATCTCTTCATCACGACTATCAACATCAAATATGGCTGCCAAAGTCCCGCTTCTTTGACAGCTTCAATAAATGGCCAAAATCTGCTCCGCGCTAACACGGTCTTTTGCCTTGCTGGACTCTGCTTACTTCACCTATACCGTACTAATGGCTGAATAAATGTAAATGCTAACAGCCAAAAAGGGCTAACCTTATCTAACCTAACCTAGCCTAACCTCACCTAATCCAACCCTGAGGTTCATATATCATAAATCATGAAATAAACTAAATAGATAATTGATGAAATTAACAAAAAAATTATCGATGCAAATTAGGATACAAAGTGGTATCTAAAACACTCAAAGCAAAGATGCTTCAAACGTCTGTCTGGGAAGAGACAGATGTACGTCTCGATGACAGTATTGACAGTACCGATAGTCTCCTCAGGCTGTCTTCCGGTAGATGGCGTCAGGATACCTGCGCTCAACCAAACATTATTTAAGTAATTTGGGGAACCCGAGTTAAGTAAAGGTAGTCACAGTTACCATGTTGTCACTCACAGTGTTACTTGAGTCATGGTGTTTCGCAGTCACATTGTTTTCATAGTGTTGTCACAGTCATGTTGTCACAGTCACAAAGTTGCTAGTCACCGTATTTCTCTTGTACGGTGAGAAATTTCTCACCGTATTTCTCTTGTACTACAATCACACAGCAAATATCGACACACTAAATACTGTATGATAGATGATTTGAGACAAACTACCTTAAGTCTTCATTACTTTTGTAATAATCTGAATGATTTTGTAGTTAGCTTTCATTGCCATATTTTGATAAATTCCTTATATTGTTCCATCGATAAAAAAAAGAGGAAGGGAATGAAACTATCAGGGAAAACCGCCAAGCTATTACGACTATATAGCACTTGGAAGGGGGTTAGCATAGGGATTTGGGATGGGACGGAGGGAAGGAATGGTGCCCAATCACTTGGACGATCGGGAATTGAACGCCAACCTCCATGAACGTCGCAACCTGTTCTCAGGCTATACTCGACCCTAATGACACCATCATCGGGTTTAACATAGTGTGTGAGGCCTTAAACACGACACCAATCCACCGTCGTGTGTTGAGCTGTAGTTCAAATAATCAACAACATTTAACACAACCTTTCAGATATCTGAATTCCTGTATAAACGCGAGGATGTATAAGCGCCTTGAATAAGCGCTTGGACATTTGAAACAAATGAGCGTCACTCTCAAGCTCCCGGGATGAGACTTTTCTCCTTACATGGCTACATGGCTTAATTCGCAAATATACCTTTTGACAGATTTCCTAATTAAGCCATCTTATTGCGCTTTCTGATTAGCTAATTAGGTATAAATAATCTAATTGAGGCAGCTAATGAGATCCGGACCTCTTAGGAGCAAACTCATGCAAATTCCAATCCTCTGGAGAAGGGATTAGAGCGTAGCGACCGATGCTGTTTTGTTGTCTCGTCGAATGCCTTGTCACGCAGGAAATGGTTTGTACACAGTCGAGATCCTCCAACACACATCTCCGATATCAGTCTTTGACTGACATGAAATCTGCAGCAACCTTTAAACCTTGACAACGTCCTCACGTAGTTAGTTCTTATATTATTTTCAGGCCGAGTCTTGTTGTGAATATATATATATATATATATATATATATATATATATATATATATATATATATATATATATATATATATATATATATATGTCGTACCTAGTAGCCAGAACGCACTTCTCAGCCCAGTATGCAAGGCCCGATTTGCCTAATAAGCCAAGTTTTCACGAATTAATTGTTTTTCGACTAACTAACCTACCTAACCTAACCTAACCTAACTTTTTCGGGTACCTAACCTAACCTAACCTATAAAGATAGGTTAGGTTAGGTTAGGTAGGGTTGGTTAGGTTTGGTCATATGTCTACGTTAATTTTAACTCCAATAAAACAAAATTGACCTCATGCATAATGAAATGGGTAGTTTTATCATTTCATAAGAAAAAAAAATAGAGAAAATTTATTAATTCAGGAAAACTTGGTTTATTAGGCAAATCGGGCCTTGCATATTAGGCTGAGAAGTGCGTTCTGGCTACTAGGTACTATATATATATATATATATATATAATATATATATATATATATAAGAAGAAGAAGGTCCAGGTTACTGCTGGAAGCAACCAGCTTCTCTTTAATGACGTCAATCCTCTGGAAGTGCTCACCTGACCTTTCAACACCTGCTTCACCTGACCTTTCAACACCTGCTTCACCTGACCTTTCAACACCTGCTTCACCTGACCTTACTCTCCCCTCGCCTTCCCCCGTTTTCCCCTCATGTTGCCGCTGGAAACGAGGCAGCGCTCCTTGCAAGCTTATTCATAGGAAAGGACGAAGCTTACAGCAGATATTGGAAAACCCGGGGATGTGTTAGGGGTGGGGAGAGGTGGTGGGGGGGGGGGGATGGTCGCCGCTCCGTGAAGGAAGAAGCTGAGCGGGATAGACACAAACTCATTGCAAATGGTATTGAGTCTGGTGATGCCGAGCGGACCCTTTTGTGGGTAGGGAATTGCAGTGATGACGGGAGGTCTCTTTTGTGGGTTGGTGGTGGTTGGGGGTGTTATGGAAGAGGAAGGGGGGGTTTTGTGGTGGTGGTTGTTGTTAGTGGAAGAGGGAGGGAAGGAAGGTAGGTGGGAGGGAGGGAAAGAGTAAGCGAGGGAAGGAATGAAATAGTGGAGGAGGAAGAGAGAGAGAGAGAGAGAGAGAGAAAAGGAAATGAGTGATAGGAAGTGGAAGATCACAGGTGGAGGCTTCTTATCCCTTTCTTCTGTGCTGACTCAGTCATTAATTTTCTCACGTAGTGTTCTGGTATTGTATTTTATTTTTTCTTAGCTCTCTGGTGGTTGTGATTTTAAGTGTTTCTCACTCTCTCTCTCTCTCTCTCTCTCTCTCTCTCTCTCTCTCTCTCTCTCTCTCTCTCTCTCTCTCTCTCTCTCTCTCTCTCTCTCTCTCTCTCTCTCTCTCTCTCTCTCTCTCTCTCTCTCTCTCTCTCTCTCTCTCTCTCTCTCTCTCTCTCTCTCTCTCTCTCTCTCTCTCTCTCTCTCTCTCTCTCTCTCTCTCTCTCTCTCGCTCTCTCTCTCTCTCTCTCTCTCTCTCTCTCTCTCTCTCTCTCTCTCTCTCTCTCTCTCTCTCTCTCTCTCTCTCTCTCTCTCTCTCTCTCTCTCTCCCCCTCCCTCTCTCTTCTCTTTTTTTATTTTAACTACGGATAAGGTTCATTAGGAATGGTGCTGATATTCCCAATGAAACTGCCAGTTAAGAACAGTTACCCAACATCAGCTCATCAGATGCATGTCCCTAGAAACTCATTTATTTGATGAGATGTTTATATCCATTCGTAAAGAATAAACTAACATTTAATGGTAACACTCAAGTAGGGAACAGGGTGAACAACAAGACAGCTGTGTGGTAAAGCCTTCATATGGACGGTCGACTTGATTTCATTTACATATACATGTCGAGCAAACATGTTTCAAATGCGAACCAGTCTAGGAATAACTGGTCCAAATGCGAACCAGTCTGGGAATAACTGGTCCAAATGCGAACCAGTCTGGGAATAACTGGTCCAAATGGGAACCAGTCTGGGAATAACTGGTCCAAATGGGAACCAGTCTGGGAATAACTGGTCCAAATGGGAACCAGTCTGGGAATAACTGGTCCAAATGCGAACCAGTCTGGGAATGAATGCTCGCCGATGGAGGGAAGGTTATCTTGAGGTTATCTTGAGATGATTTCGGGGCTTTAGTGTCCCCGCGACCCGGTCCTCGACCAGGCCTCCACCCCCAGGTAGCAGCCCGTGACAGCTGACTAACACCCAGGTACCTATTTTACTGCTAGGTAACAGGGGCATAGGGTGAAAGAAACTCTGGGGAAAGAGGGAGAAAGCCACAGTCAGCATGACGCTGACGATTGCTGAGCGTCTTGTGTTGTAATTGCCCATATCTGGTTGTCCACGCAGTCAGGCCAGATTGGGAATCTTGAGAACTATTTGCCTTGTACATAACATTAGCTCCTTCAACATCTCTGTAGTGTCGAACGCTCTGATACGCTGACCACTCCAACCAGAACGGTTCAAGACTAGAAATGAATTCTCTCACTCGGTTCTGCGCCTTGTCCAGTACTTTGATAAATGGGGACGGTCTTAGTCCAAGAGTGAAGTGCGAACTTAGGTATGAGGGAGCCGGTCGGCCGAGCGGACAGCACACTGGATTTGTGATCCTGTGGTCCTGGGTTCGATCCCGGGCGCTGGCGAGAAACAATGGGCAGAGTTTCTTTCACCCTATGCCCCTGTTACCTAGCAGTAAAATAGGTACCTGGTTATTAGTTAGCTGTCACGGGCTGCTTCCTGGGGGTGGAGGCCTGGTCGAGGACCGGGCCGCGGGGACACTAAAGCCCCGAAATCATCTCAAGATAACCTCAAGATAAGATGAGTGAACGTGGGCTTTATATAAGTTTTTTCAGCCTCAGCTGTCAAGAAAGTGTGTTTGACTGCAAGACTGTAAGTTTCATGGCTGCCTTGTTTGTTAGGTTAATTACGTGACTTTTCATATGTGTTTGTACTCACCTAGTTGTACTCATTTAGTTGTGCTTGCGGGGATTGAGCTCTGGCTCTATGGTCCCGCCTCACAGCTGTCAATCAGCTGATATACAGGTTCCTGAGCCTACTGGGCTCTATCATATCTACATTTAAAACTGTGTATGGAGTCAGCCTCCACCACATCACTGCCTAATACATTCGATTTGTCAACTACTCTGAGACTAAAAAAAACATTTAATGTCTCTATGGCTCATTTGGGCACTCAATTTCCTACCTGTGTTCCCTATTGCGCATACACATTGTGTTAAATAGTCTGTCTTTATCTACCCTATCAATTCATCTGAGAAGCTTGCATGTGGTGATCATGTCCCCTCTAACTCTTCTGTCTTCCAGCGACGTGAGGTTTAATTCCCGTAGTCTCTTCTCGTAGATCATACCTTCAGCTCGGGTACTAGTCTGGTGCCAAACCTTTGAACCTTTTCCAGTTTAGTCATATGCTTGACAAGATATGGATTCCATACTGGAGCTGCATACTCCAGGATAAATTTGTGTGTGTGTGTGTATGTGCGTGTGTGTGTGTGTGTGTGTGTGTGTGTGTGTGTGTGTGTGTGTGTGTGTGTGTGTGTGTGTGTGTGTGTGTGTGTGTGTGTGTGTGTGTGTGTGTGTGTGTGTGTGTGTGTGTGTGTGTGTGTGTGCGTGCGCGTGTGTGTGGGTGCGCGTGCGTGCGTACGTGTATGCGTCTGAGAGTGTACCTGCTCGCGCACGAGTCAGAAATCATGAGAAATCGAGGAACATATCTCAGAAACGCAAACAAGCATGAAGGATTTACCTTGAAAATCCTCCTTCAGTTCACGGGAGACTGCCACAAGACGCCATCGCAGATCACAAGAGGATTATTTGCTAAAGCCTACTCTCCCACCCCCACCTCATAAAAACTTAACTAATCACTTACTTTCACGACGGCTCCTGAGCGTTGGCGAGGACGGAGACGCGAATTTTTTTGGGGGCGGCCAGCCGGTTGAAGGGACTTGCCATCCGGCCGAATCCGCTTTGAATGGGTTAATGCTAATGGAAATTTGAGGGCCCGCCGCATAAAGCATTAGGGACACGCGGTTCCTTACCCCCAACTTTTACTACAGTTCCAGCCCAAGACTGGTCGTCAATATTTGATAGAGCAGGTCAGAGCTGGATCACCTCCTGGAAGACGAAATGCGAGTGGGTGGAAAAATAGAGTGGGAAAATAGGTTTCCTCTTAAGTTTTTGTACTCGCCTAATTGTGCTTGCGGGGGTTGAGCTCTGGCTCTTTGGTCCCGCCAGTATATCACTTGGTGTGTTTGTATGTATGATACAGTGAGACCATTGATTTACTGAGACCATTGAGAGAGAGAGAGAGAGAGAGAGAGAGAGAGAGAGAGAGAGAGAGAGAGAGAGAGAGAGAGAGAGAGAGAGAGAGAGAGAGAGAGAGAGAGAGAGAGAGAGAGAAAGAGAGAGAGACAGAGAGACGAGAGAGAGAGAGAGATGCTGAATTTCTTATCACCTTATCTAGACAATTCTCCCTGCCCTTCAGACCGATTCACATCATTTCCATCGAAGACTGTGACGAGGATCTCGTCTGCGGCCATACATGCATTTCCAACTCTGGGAAGCAAATCAAATCAGCAAGTATTGCAGGGACTGTGTCACCTGTTCAACCCTTTGGAAAGAGAATCAGCAGAGACGCCGAATAGAGATCTAAGCTCTTTGACACTATAAAGGAACCATTAACGACCTACCAGATTCCTATTCCAGAGCCCCAGTTTGGTAATCCAAAGGGGTGGAACCTTTTGTATTAGAATTTGACATTATTGACCTGTAATCTTCTCTTGTATTCTTCATTATATTTAAGGACGAGAAATGAAGTAGTAGGATAAGATATCATTTTATGTGCATTTATGAACCTCAAATGTTTCTTCTGATGTTAATTATTCTTATGTCCGAGGCTGAGGGTTCTTAGCAAGTCAGCCAGAAGTGCTGCCACTTCATGTGTCAACAATGTTCTTCATATTCTTAATGCTTGAAAGCTCTCAGATTTTTATTTTATCCTTTCTTGTGTATATTAGTACATAATTATAACTCATATCTGTGATTATATATATATATATATATATATATATATATATATATATATATATATATATATATATATATATATATATATATATATATATATATATATATATATATGTATGCATGTATGGCCCAGTAACCAGGAGCTCCAGTAGGGATCCCGCCCACTCCTTGCAAGAGGTCGAGGCTTAGACAGAGCCTGGAGGGCTCCGCCTCCTCCCTCCCTCAACCACAGTAATTGAGGCTCAGCTCATGTAAACAACGTCTTAAGGGTCCGAGCTTCGCTCTGAACGAAATGATTTGTTGGAATAATTGTGCCATCTATGGTCGCTGAAGCGGGTAGTTAGTGCATTATGTATCCTGAATGATTGTGGTGAATTATACATGTATTCTGACACTGACAAAGTTCTTTCTAACGTCTCTGTGGACGTTAGATGAGTGTGTGTGTGTGTGTGTGTGTGTGTGTGTGTGTGTGTGTGTGTGTGTGTGTGTGTGTGTGTGTGTGTGTGTGTGTGTGTGTGTGGGTGTGTGGGTGTGGGTGTATAATTAGCACAAATAGAGAGATATTCGTTGATTCGTTTAGTAATTATAATTTAGAATAAAGTGAGAGTGTAAAGATAATTAGATATTATAATGGGAGTAAAAACCCAAGAATTAACTCCAGGAATCTGAAGACGTTGCAAATGAACAATTTTCTGGCCATTATTAGTTAGACCGATGAGAGACGCTGGGGAACTAATCAGCTCATCATAAAAAGTACGATACATCAATCTCATCACCAGAATTTTTATTAAAAATATTATGACGTCGAGTATGATCAACGATCCCTGAGGATTATCGGGGGAAGAGAGGATTATTTTATTATACCGGATAATACAATAAGCTCGGAACCGCTGCATTGTTTCAAAGCGCAGGTTTAGACATGTATGAAAACGTTTGGGGAGTGAATATGAATATTGAGCAGTTTCATATTGGTCAATAGTTTACTTTAGTCATTCGGTCTACATCGAGTTTGAGAACATTATTTGAGCGGCTGAAATCCAGAACACTGTAGGAGCAGACAGATTGAAAATAGGAGACCCAATCAACAGTCCAGTCCAACACTAGACACAAACAAACACACACACTCACAGATGATATAAACACTACCTCAAGGTGTAACTCGCTTCTCGTTTTATATGCACTTGAGTTTACAGTACTCCTGGACTATGTTCAGGACAAAAGTAAACTGACTTGTTAGTCAGTAAGAAATTATAACTGATAACCCACTCATGGAAGTTTGGTGTTTGACTTTCAGCCCAATACCAAACCAGATATCTGTCATCTCCAGTTCACAGATGATGTTAGGGGATGACATCGGCTGTAGCGAGAGACATCTTACACGACAATATCTCGTTACAGAAGCTCAGTCATTCACCGCGGTGGTTCCATATTCCTTCCTCCATGAGGCGTGGGTGAAATGCTTCTGTGGCGGGTGAGAGTGAGAGAAACGGACGAAGAATTCCTCCCAGTGTAGAGTATTTCTGTAAAGGAATTTCATTACCACAACAAATGTGACAATTATTGGTATTTTAAGTTTTCATTATTTAATATTACTTATGTTTATAGTTATTTATTTGTTGCTTTGTGTTAAAGGATTAAATTGAATATGCAGACGTCGAAGATTGTATTTACGTCTGTGGAGGAATGCGAGAGAAAGAGAGACTATAGACATTTAATTTAGATACTCTTTAGGTGTACTAATGAAACTGTTGGTATACTGAATGCACTGTAATTATACTGAAGACACTGCAATGATACTGGTAGCACTGTATAGGGATACTAGTAGCACTGTAGGGATACTAGTAGCACTGTAGGGATACTAGTAGCAGGTCGCGCTCTGAGTGGCGTGACGAGCGGTTGTTCCTCGTCTGCTGTCCAGTTGTTGCTTGCCCGGGGTAGTTGGCGGACCGCAGGTGGCGTGTTGACGTGGCCTGAGTGATGGGGGGTCCCCCCAGTTTTGCGAGCTCATTCGGTGGGTCTGGAGTGTACCGGCCGGGCTGGTGTTGCGTGACATGCTACGAACTGATGTGGCTGCGATCTCTGGGGTGGAGTTGGTGTCTTCCCATGGAGCTATTGTGAAGTTTGCTGCAGATTACCAGGTATTTCTGCGCCGTTACGAGAGACGGTCGTTTCCGCTGCCGGTACGGTCGTTATCTCCGACCTGAGTGGTAGTCCGAGTGTACTACGCACGTCAGCCGCGCACTTGTTTTCGCTGTAGTTTGTTGGGCCACCTGGCTGCTGGTTGCTTGGCGGATGTAGTAACTTCGTTGATCTTTTTTCGTAAGGAAGATTTCCCGCCGCTAGCTGTGGAGGAGGACTCCGTAGATGATTCGCAGTCTCCGTGGTGTAGTGGTAAGACACTCGCCTGGCGTTCCGCGAGCGCTATGTCATGGGTTCGTATCCTGGCTGGGGAGGATTTACTGGGCGCAATTCCTTAACTGTAGCCTCTGTTTAACGCAACAGTAAAATGTGTACTTGGATGAAAAAACGATTCTTCGCGGCAGGGGATCGTATTCCAGGGACCATAGGATTAAGGACTTGCCCGAAACGCTACGCGTACTAGTGGCTGTACAAGAATGTAACAACTCTTGTATATATCTCAAAAAAAAAAAAAAAAAAAAAAAAAAAAAAAAAAAAAAGAAAGAGGTTGTGGGCGACCTTGTGGCTGCTGTGTCGCATCCTGAGTCACACGGTGTGTCTGATGTTGGTGGGGCTTGTACTCCGGAGGGTGTGCCGGAGTAAGCTGGTGCGAGTCGAAGCCTTGTGGTGGTCTTGAAGAAGGATAGCCGCCGTGGGAAGTCTGTGCCGGTGCCCGGCCCTGTGGATATTATCCCGTCGGGGGCCCCTGTGGTGATGCCCCTGACGTGTCGCCTATCGTGGTGATACCCGCTGTGTTACCGCTGGCTGTGTTGCCGGGCCTCCGTGCTGCCACCCCGTTCCAAAGGTGCGGTTGCCCCTCAGGCGGGTGCCGTGCCTGGTGCTAGTCTTCAGCCAGTTGATGAACTGACTGTTGTTTTGACTGCTGACTGGATGCTCCCGTCGTGTGGGAGCGGGTGGCGCCGCTTACCCTATGCCCTGATACTATTTGGGTCCCCCGAGTACATGGCTGTGTGTCCGAGGGTCCGAATTATATGGAGCCCCCTTATCAGCGCTCTCGTCGTGATGAATATCCTGGTGTGTGGCACCGCTGAGAGGCGTACTGTATCCGGCTTCCGAGAAAACAGTTTCCGGACAAATATTTGTAGGGGGCGCTTGTGTTGTATGCTGTGGGCCCATCAGGTCTCTGATGGTGGTGTCTTTCTGTACTTTTGGGTTTATGTCAATGTACTGTTCTGTGTAATGTGATATGTGTTTATGTCTTGTGTGCCCTTCCGGCCTGTGGTTCTGTACTTTTGTCTTAGTTTTTCTTTTGTTTGTTTTATTGTACAGTTTAGCATGCTCTGCATGTAAATATATAACAACAAAAAAGTAGCACTGTAGGGATACTAGTAGCACTGAAAAGATATTGGAAGACACTGTAGGAATACGGATGTCACTATAGATACTTTGCTGGTACTGTATGATTCTGAGTAACAGTGTAGGTACACTGCTGGCACTGTATGGCCTTCAATGACACTGTATATACACTGTTAGCATTGTAAAGACCTCCATTATACTGTAGAGAGCGTGAATTAATTTAATTCAATCTTAGTCTACGATTTTATCAAATGAACGTTTTTTTGGTATCTCCAATAATACAATTCGACGGAAATTTCATGAGATTCCTTAGTGAGCAGATTGAGGTGAGTGTCTTCTTGTATTGCCATCTAGTGGCAGAATATAGTACTATCAATAGGCCAGCAGCGTCCCATAAGACTGGGTGTTGTACTGGAGGACACTTTCCCGCGCTTGTTTCTTATTGGTGGAAACTCAATGTTTACATCCACCAGGACAACCAATCACCAGGTGGGTTCTCATTTATTTCAATCCATGGTTTGTTCCATCAATAGCAATTGGTTATATTTGAATATAAACATTAGATCTAGCCAATGGGATGCGGTAGCAACCCTGTGACGTCACCAGAGGGCGGAACTAAGTTACTATCAATTTGTTCTAAGCTCCGCCCCTTTGATGACGTCATCTCGGGTGGTTGGAACAACAACCTGTCTTTAGGGTCGTGGTTCGAGCTCAGCTCCGTCCCGCGGCCTCACTTGACATTTTAACATAACTCTATTTCTTATTTAATAGAAATGTGTAAATATATTTGAAATTTGGACTATTATAGACATAACAGAATTAATAAGCTAATTTATAATATTAATTCCAAAGTAAATTTTGAATTAATATATATATATATATATATATATATATATATATATATATATATATATATATATATATATATATATATATATATATATATATAACCACTCGTACCAACACGACCGGTCAAAAAGAGGATGGTAGCCGAGGCTAATTCCCCATCCCCCGCCGGCACTCTGTTGGTAATCTTGGGCATGGTATTTTATCAAATCACCTTATATATATATATATATATATATATATATATATATATATATATATATATATATATATATATATATATATATATATATATATATATATATATATGTCTGTCACACGAGAGGAACAATAAAACGAGTTCACTTTATACAAACATTTTATTACATCGTAAGTCAATAATATGTAGCGATATTTACACGTTTCTTGGCACCAAAACATATCCTCCAGAGGCGGGTAATTAAGGCTATTTACACTTCTGACTTTCTGTTATAATCCTTCGTTACCATCACTATGTGTCGAGGGGGAGCCGTGCACCGTCCACCAATCACACAGGTGCTGAGGGGAAATGGCTCACGTGTGATTGGCTGAACACGTTCGGTAGAACCTTTTCAACCAATCACGTCAATGGCGTATGTTCTTTACCGCCATTCATCTCCCTATGCTGATTGTTGATTGGTGGATTCCTCCTCCCTCCTCGCACACCTAATGAGTTCGTACTGAAACTATTTCTAAGTCAAAAAACATTTTGATTGTAACTATTAACTTACATGTAGTGCTTAAGTGTCTACAAAGGTGACTAAGGAAAGCCTTTATAATGGATTATATATGAAATACAAAGAAAACAACTTTTCGAAAAATCTTGAATATAGTCTCATTATTAATTACTTTTTTGTCTAAATACGGTACTATGAAAATATGGGTGAGGGGGGGGGGAGAGGAAAGGGTGGAGATGGGAGGAGAATGGTTAGTGATGAAGGGAAGGGATGGTAGTGATGGGAGGTGGGGGGAAGAGGAGGGATGGATTGTAGTGATGGTAAATGGTTGTTATGAGAAGGCTGATGCAGGTTAAATGCGGTGATTAGACGGGAAGGGGGCGGGGGAGTGATTGTGGGAAAGGAGGAGGAGGGGTGGTAGGGGGGGGACATTTGTGACAGCGATTGCAAAAGTGGTAGAGGTGACGATGGTGGTAGTGGTAATAACAGTGATTGTAAAGGGTTAAGTGGTAGTGGGATTAAGTGGTAGTGGGATTAGAGAGGAGGTGGGAGGGAGGGTACCAATGCAGGAGCGAAGGTGGTACTTATAACTGTGACAGCTTTAGGGATGGTGGTAGTGACAATGCGGTGTTGGTAACAGTGATGAAGGAAGAGTGGTAACGGTTACCAATAGAGTTGTGGTAGTATTAGTGGGGAGGGGAGGGGGAGGGGTAATAACTGTATGATAACAGTCGTGTAGTAACGCTAGTGGTACTGCTGGAAGCACTGGGAGCAATAACAGTATCAGTAGAAGTAACATTAGTAACAAGAGAGTAGTAATAGTAATAGAATATGGTAACAGGAGCTTTTGAAACAAGTATTGGTTGAAGAACTTAACCGTAGTGATATTACAGATCACATTCGATAGAAATATGATAGAAATATAGAAATATGGGCTACAGTTATGGTGGTGATGGTGAGTGTGCATGTAGTGGTAGTAGTAGTAGTAGTAGGGAAGGATATGTGACCTTAGGGAAGGATATATGACCTTAGGGAAGGATATATGGGCCTAAGGGCAGGATATAGAGGGGGGGGGGTGGATATATGACGCCATGGTAATGGTGCAAAGTATAACACTCTGGACAGGACACAAAATATATATATATATATATAAATCGTAAGGATCTAAAAACAATTTACCTAAAATCAGACCGCTGTTGTTCCTTCATAAATACGCATTTTTGCTCTTTGTCTGAATCAAGGAGAGCTAAATTACGCCCAGCTGTGTGTGCGTGCGTGTGTGTGTGTGTGTGTGTGTGTGTGTGTGTGTGTGTGTGTGTGTGTGTGTGTGTGTGTGTGTGTGTGTGTGTGTGTGTGTGTGTGTGTGTGTGTGTGTGTGTGTGTGTGTGTGTGTGTGTGTGTGTGAGCGCGTGCGCGCGCGTATTACTGAAATATTCCAAGCTATAATTTTGCTTCCCTTGAACAAGCCCAAGAGTTTATGAACACCTGTTCTGGTGTACAATTCTCAAAAGCGTTTTGGTGTTCCTGTGATATATTAAAAATGGTTCACACACAGGTGACGACATGTGTTGTGCACATCTCAACACCTGTGTCCTCGCTCGGACATCTGTCGGCTACACTAACCACCAAAGAAAAAAACAAGTTACGCACATTCTCTGTACAATATTTGAGCTGTATTCCCACAAGCGGGTCTAAGGGGGATTTATTTCTGAACAGATGTTTGTGTACAGGTGTAAGCACATGTCTAAGGGGGGAAGGGTGGGGGAGGGGGGGGGGATCTAAACACCTGTCATCCTACTGATGGCTGCTTGGGCTAAAACACATGTGTGCCAGTTGGACAAATATATATATACTCACAGTCTCTCTGTCCCAAGAACTTAAAATAAAGAACTACTTCGTTGTAACAGTTTCACCAGACACAACAAACAGGAAGTTTTTTTTAGCGATAAACAGGGATTTATACAGAATGTGTTACAATATCTAAATTGGACCAATTGTGTTCTCCACGTAGAGACTAAAATGATTCTGTGATACCAGCAGCCAAGCTGTGCCTATTAATGAAGCTGTGAACTTTAAGCTTTTGATCTTATATAAATGTCAACACTTGTACATACATCAATAAATATTTTTGCCTTCTCAATTAAATGATTAAAACTGGGAATCTTGGTTAGGTTTAAAATAGGGCGTTTTTATGGCAATGGTTTCGTTTTTATAAATGAAGCTCAAATGGTCTCCTAAATAAGAGGAAATGGGCTTCTCACACTGACAGTCAAATAGGGTTGTTAAAATAAGTTGTGATAAACGGAGACTATTAACTAGGAAGCTGATTTATATGGGAGAAGTGGGTTGTGAGTGATAAGTGGTAGAAAGTGAGATATGAGAAAAGTGTAGGTGGGAGTGGAGGATGTTGTGGCAGAAAGTGTTGTATGAAGGAAGTGGGTGTTGTATCAGGATGGTTGGAAGGGGTGGGGGGGGGGGGGGGTGCTGTGAGAGGAAGTGAGGTATGTGCTGTGGGAGGGGAAAGAGAGGTGGGAGAAATGAGAGCGACCATGGGAGGGGTGTTGCCCGACACCCACAGTCTGCAGGTATATAGAAGCCGGCGCCCAACTCCTTATTCTGACAGGCCAAGTGATCAATTAAATATTAAGTTTCAGTCATCAATTTATCAACTTAAGATGTGAGAACGCTGAACATTTAATATAAATTCGAACGAATACAAAATAAATAGGAAACAATTACAAAATAAATAGGAAACAAATTGTTACAAATAAATAGGAAATGAATGGTTACAAAATAAATATACGAATGAATGAGCTCCCATTATGAAATTTAGATTTAATGGGTGGATATTCTTATGAAGATGAATTTAATAGGTATATATTCTTGTTATGAAGATGGATTTAATGGGTGTATACTTTCTATGAAGGTGGATTTAATGGATCTATTTTCTTGTTATGAAGGTGGATTTATTGGGTATATTTTCTTACTATGAAGGTGAATTTAATGGGTCTATTTTCTTGTTATGAAGATGGATTTAAAAGATGTGTATCTTTGCCATGAAGATGGATTTAATGGGTGTATAGTGTGGACAGTTACCTACACGTGGCAGCTCCGTCGCGCTCTGGGGTCCCAGCGGAAGCTCGTAACACAACACTTACCTTCGCAGAGTTGGAACCTACGGGACGCAAATGCAGCGAGGAGCATCGTGGGGAGGAGGGAAATGGGGGGGATGGGGGGGGGGGAGGGAATTGGAGTGAGGGTGGGGGATGGAATGAGGCTAGGTGGCGTGGGGGAAGGGTGTGGAGGTGGGACTCGTGGTGTTGGGGAGAGGAATGGGGGGGGGATGGGGGCGGTGGGGGAGGAATGGGGGGTATAGAGGCGATGGGGGGGGTATGGGGGTCTATATTCGTCGTGTTTAGCATCGACACTAATCCTAGACGCTTCTAAGTCCACTCGTTCCGGTCAGGAAAGCGCCTGGCTAATGTGCTTGCGTTAAGACATTCTAGTGAGGGGGGGGAAAAAAAAAGGCAAATATATCATTTTCGTTAAAAGAATCGTTTCCGTTAATGGCAAGAAAATGGCCTCTGATATGTCTAACATTCAGAGCTTTCGCGTCTAGTCATTCATAGATCCGGTCTACTGCTCTCGGCCAAAATAAGCATTCGGTTGAGCAGTTTCTGGCTGACTGACAGACAGTCCGGTTGGTTAGTATCTCTCCTACTAAATCTCCAAGCTATGCGGCTACGGCCTATCGCTGTTGCCGTGATGAAATACGCGATGTAGATGCGGGCAGTGAAACTTTAGACAACTATATTATAATGAAATAAAACCAAAAACAATAATGACGGGATTTGTGGGTGCCTGAACAGAGCATCCTCGCTTGTCTGATATGTTTAGCATTCCTGATTGTCTTAAGCACTCACAATCTCACTTTCACTCGCGCTTTCACCAACACTTTCACTCTCTCTCTCTCTCTCTGGCCAAGGAAGAATTATACTGATCATTTTGAACACAGTATCTGAGGGAGGAGGCGGAAGGGGCGTTGACCTGAAAGGGAAGCTTATGTTGCCAGAAAACCAGTATTGGTAACAACACTGAGTCCGGGCTGTAGTTGACCAGGTTGGTAGTGACAAGGTACAAACACACACACATGACAAAGGTGTATGTATATCAAGGGCAGAAACCCTGACCAATGTGGTATTGTGTAAAGGAAAGAAGATTTCAGCGAGCCAGTTTGTGCAACTAACTAGCGGTGCCTCGTTACACAAGCATCACAATAACGAGGCACCTCGGTGCCATAACTGCCACATAAGGTGCCAACTATCCGAGGTGACCAAGCATAGAGGTGCCGAAGGTTCCTATATATATATATATATATATATATATATATATATATATATATATATATATATATATATATATATATATATATGTATATATATATATATATATATATATATATATATATATATATATATATATATATATATAATATATACCAAATTCGTAGATACCCAAGATTCAGAAAAAGTACAAAACCTCGTGTAACCAGACAACGCTGTAGGAGCGGACAACTAAATATTAGTCAACAGCAGATTATAATATAACCAAAAATATTCATTTTAAGTACGTAGACTTTATTTCGCTATTTTGACAAATTTGTGCAAATGATTCTAAGAGTCAAAAAGAATATAAAAGGCGTTCGTTCGGATCTTTTTGGAGGCGGTCTCGGGATTTCAGTATAATCCTACTTCTAAATGTACTTAACTGTTGCACAAGACTGTAAGTACTAACCTCATTGACTTCAAGCACATGGCATTATCTTACCCCACGGTGGAGGCCTGGTTACTTAGGTAGGTAATCTGGGGGGTAGAAATAGCCTAAGCTACTCTATCCCTTTGAGATGTATTTCTTGCTTATCTCAATAAACATACTTGAACTTACTTAGATATCCTAGTTAATTAATTGCATCTAGTTGTTTATGTGTATGTGTGTTGCCGAATAGTTTGTCGCCGGCACCTGTGTTGGTAATAAGGCTTTAGTTGTGTACTAACTAATCCTTCTCTTTCTGGTCAAAAACTTCGGCCCATGTCCCATGTCGAATACACGTACGCTGATACAAAGCTTGAAACCCCCCTACCACAGTGGAGCCTTGTTGCCAATTAACCAAACTACAGTACAACCCTATTGAGAATTAACTATATAACAGCTGAACCCCATTAAAGATTAACCTAATTACAGGTCAGCACTATTACAGGTGAAAGATATTGCCGTTTAACACTGTTACGGGTAACCCAAATTTAATTTGGAACCTATTACAGATGAACCAAATAAATGTTAATTCAATTACTCTGGTATTTCATAACAATTAAACCCTCTTTTACATCTGAATCTTACTACACCTAATTCACAGACACAACTCTTAGGAAAATATCTGCTCGCATGTTTATCTTTGTTGGTCCTTCGAGTCAAGACAAATAAGTAGAATTATTGTTTGGTCACACTTAGACAAATTTAAGGGCACAAGACGGGATTAAAAGTTACCACACGCTAAACCGCACTCTACTACACACTATTATAGGTTCAACTAAAATAAATGGGTAGAAAACAATGAATGTTGTTGTTTTAGATTTAGCTACTCAAAACGTCCATGTAGCACAGGCTATGGTGAGCCCGTAAAAAACAATGAAATCTCTCTCTCTTTCTCTCCTCCATTCACACAAAATGGGTAGAAATGTTCATGGCAGCTTGACGAATTAATGCTACGAAAATGAGGTCGAGTCCAGAGTGGGACCAACACGAAACAACAGGAGAGGGATTCGAATCTAATGAACATCCTTGACATATAGTGACAAAAGAGGATCTGACCATCTAAAGAGGCTTTAATAAAATCTGGCACCTATAATATCAGCAGTATAAAAAAAACGTCTCCATAAGATACCCTACTTAAGTGGCACCCTTCTCCTTAAAGCGGTACCCCCAATAAACAGTAGGCAATACCGTCTTAACATCTGATCCACATTAAAAAAATAAATAAATAAGGGTAAATGTTTATCTCACACAAGTTCCATAAATAAGAGGATTTATGTAATAAATTAGAAGCCAAAAGATAAAAGTTAACCTACATCTGTACCACCTGTACGAGGCTTCATGGTTGGAAACCCCGAAGACGAGTCAGGTGTTTAACTCACACCTGATATTCCTTAAGTACTAAAAATATCTTTATATACATGTAAAACACACACACACACACATATTAAATCATTTATCACATTCAGGAGTACAAGAGTCGACGTTCCAGAGTATTACTGAAATCTTTCCAATCCAAAGTGGTTTAAAGGTCGCCTATATCTTCCGGGTGAGTGCCTTAGGCTTACTGGCCACGTATGACCCAATAGGCCTTCTGTTGTTTCTTTAATTCCTTTAAGTGTACAATTGCTTGCTCGTTTAGATTACCTGTAAATTGTTTTCCCGTTTAGCGACGCTAAACATATTCTTTCCCTCTTTGGAGACCTAAAAATATTCTTTCCCCTCTTTGGAGAAGTTAAAATTGTCTTCCCATCTTTGGAGACGTTTAAATTTTTTATATCCTTCTTTCAAGTAAAAGTGTTCTGAGGGGTTGTCATGTATATGTATTTCATATTACAGTTGATCCCAATTACAGGTGAACCATATTACAAATGAGCCCTGTTACATTTTATCAGGATATAAAAATATATCCTGACAGCTGAGCCAAAATACAGGTGAATCCTATTACAAGTTAATCCAATAAATAGCAGTGAACCCCAATTTACAGGTGAATCCTATTACAGGTGAGCTCTATAATAATCAAATGTTATAACAGGTACTTCTTTATACAGGTAAATACAGTAACGAAATAATTATCGATACATATATGCCGTGTTATAGGTGGACTCAGTTACAGCAGAACCCTCATAAAGATGAACTCCAATTACAGATAATCCGTATTCCCGGTAAACCTTCTTGCAACTAAACCCAATTAAGCGTTAACCCTACTGAGAGTAAACCTATACTAAGAATACCTTAGTTCGGGTGAGACGCATTCTAAGTGACTCCTCTTTAACGTGAAACTTATTAAGTGAGTTTCTATTTACGGAAAGCGCTCTATCTCAGGTAAGCGCTCTTACTGTGAGCTCTATCTCAGGTAAGTTCTCTAACTAGGTGATTCTCGTTCATCATGCGAGTATCATTAGTCAAATATACTTCGAAACAAAGTTTTTTTTCCCCTATACTCATACTTGTTCATCAATATAACAAAATTGATTAAGAAAAAAAAATAGTATTTTGAAGCAGATCGACTACGTCTATATTAAAGTCAAACCCAGCAAACAATCAACGTTCTATTCCACGAGATTTCAGAATCAAAATTCGTAAACGTGGCATTACGAACCTGAACTCGTTAACGAAATCAGAGTGCGTCACTAATGAACATGTAAAATATTGAACATTCATGTAAAACATCATATCAGCCATCGTTGGTAACTTTACTTAGGTCCTCTTACAAGCTACAATGCAAAAAGGCAATATAAAACGAATAATATATATATATATATATATATATATATATATATATATATATATATATATATATATATATATATATATATATATATATATATATATATATATATATATATGCGAACAAGCCAGAATGGCTTGTTGAATATATATATATATGAATATATATGAATATATATGAATATATATATATATATATATATATATATATATATATATATATATATATTCACATACAGTCTCAAACATGCATTAGCCAAAGGTAGACCCAACAGTTTAAAGCTCTATATAAGCAAATGAGGTGCAAAAAAAAGTAGTTTTTTCCCTATATATATATATATATATAATCGAAACGAGAAATAATAACACACAAGAAATAGCGACGGAGACGAACAGCACTCAAGACATCGCCAGCAAGAAACATATTAATTTAGTATCACTATACTTAAGTTTTTTTTTTTTTTTTGGGTTGACTAGCTCCACTACACTGTGTATAAGGCTAAGAAAAGGCGGTGAAAATTTGATTGCCTTGTTACTGACCACAGACGCTTGTAATGATGGTCGGTGGCGGGTGAGAGGTGGCTGCTTCAGGCTTTTGTGTGGGAGGGATGGATGGTAGAGGCTGGGTTCGTGTGGTTGTCTGAAGAGGTCACAGTCGGAACACAGCCTTCTTGGCAGCCTTCTTGTTCACGTTCAAGGAATACATTATGTACAAAATGTACAAAAATTGACGTTCTTCTTGATTCGTTTCATAAATGAATTGTGGAGAAATGTTTGTTTTTTATTTTGATTCTGTGTGACTTTGGAGTTGAAATTTGAGATCTTAGATGCTCAGATACGTTATCTGCATTACAGGTGAAGTCTGCTAACACTGAACACAATTACAGGTGACTTGGTGTTAATGGCGAACGCTAATTATAGCTGAACCTTATTAACGTAAATCGTTTACGGTTGAACCCCTGGTAACGTAGATTCTTGTTATGAGACTCCGTTAACAAATCTCATTATCAGTGAACCACGTTATAAGTAAACTTAGTACAAAATGGAACGAAAGAAAAGAACTAATTATAGATTCCCCTATTACCTGTAATTGGAAGGGTCATGTTCATATAATTATGATAACTCACTTCTCCCGTACACATGTGCACAGGTCAACACAGTTCTCCAGTCCACATGTGCACAGGTCAACACAGTTCCCCAGTCCACATGTGCACAGGTCAACACAGTTCTCCAGTCCTCATGTGCACAGGTCACCACAGTTCCCCAGTCCACATGAGCACAGATCAACACAGTTCTCCAGTCCACATGTGCACAGATCAACACAGTTCTCCAGTCCACATGTGCACAGGTCAACACAGTTCTCCAGTCCACATGTGCACAGGTCAACACAGTTCCCCAGTCCACATGTGCACAGGTCAACACAGTTCCCCAGTCCACATGTGCACAGATCACCACAGTTCTCCAGTCCACATGAGCACAGATCAACACAGTTCTCCAGTCCACATGTGCACAGATCAACACAGTTCTCCAGTCCACATGTGCACAGGTCAACACAGTTCCCCAGTCCACATGTGCACAGATCACCACAGTTCCCCAGTCCACATGTGCACAGATCAACACAGTTCTCCAGTCCACATGTGCACAGGCAACACAGTTCCCCAGTCCACATGTGCACAGGTCAACACAGTTCCCCAGTCCACATGTGCACAGGTCAACACAGTTCCCAGTCCACATGTGCACAGGTCAACACAGTTCCCCAGTCCACATGTGCACAGGTCAACACAGTTCCCAAGTCCACATGTGCACAGGCAACACAGTTCCCCAGTCCACATGTGCACAGATCAACACAGTTCCCCAGTCCACATGTGCACAGATCAACACAGTTCTTCAGCCCAAATGTGCACCGATCAACACAGTTCCCCAGTCCACATGTGCACAGGTCAACACAGTTCCCCAGTCCACATGTGCACAGATCAACACAGTTCCCCAGTCCACATGTGCACAGATCAACACAGTTCTCCAGTCCACATGTGCACAGATCAACACAGTTCTCCAGTCCACATGTGCAAAGGTCAACACGGGCCAAAATCCTCAATCAACCACACACATGTGTAATAATCAGCCACAAACTAAAAAAAAAGAAAAAACAGAAGGTATCTCTCACAATATTTATAAAACCCAAACGACAATGATTATATGTTTCGTTTCGTTTTAGAATTAGCTACTCAGAACGAAGTGTCCATGTAGCACGGGATATGGTAAGCCCGATTATACGAAATATTTACGCCTAAATATTCTTCCCCAGTGAGGTGGAAGCAGCCCGAGGATCACCCACCTGATTGAACCTTCGACGTCGTTAGCTCTTGCTAATAAACTAAAGCGTTGAGGTAATTCTTTCCAGTTCTCATAACCACAAAATGTGATGGTTAAATATATATTTTTTTTACACAATGGTGGAAAGTATATATATGTATAAGGTTTTGGGGAGAAGGGTAAAACTGATGGAAGAAACTGTAGAAAATAAATATCTTTTTTCATTTTTTAAATATATAGCAAAGTCGGGTGAGAAGCGATTCGTCCTACCTCACAACGGCGCGTGATTATGGACGCGAGACTTGCGCTATACCCTGCAATGTTGATTGATTGATGAAGATTAAGCCAGCCAAGAGGTGGCACGGGCATGAATAACCCGTAACCTGCAAATGCCCTTCGTAACCTGGGTATGTGTGTGTTCTCCGAGGCGCCAGACTTCCCTTCGCCTCCAACGTCGAGGGGCCGCCCCCCATCCACGACCTCCTGCGTCGGGGAGTATACCCCCCAACGGTGCAGGCAAGAAGGTGTTGTTAAGGAACATCTCTTTGGAACACATCCATCAGTGGGTCCAGCTGGTTGTGTGGGCCCCTCTGTCCGGGAGTGTGGTGTCCAAACACCGGACACTAGCGTCCCTCTCTCTGTGGGCGTCCCTCTCTCTGTGGGCGTCCCTCTCTCTGTGGGCGTCCCTCTCTCTGTGGGCGTCTCTCTCTCTGTGGGCGTCTCTCTCTCTGTGGGCGTCCCTCTCTCTGTGGGCGTCCCTCTCTCTGTGGGCGTCCCTCTCTCTGTGGGCGAGCTGCCCAAACACCAGACACACAACAGAGAAAAGAGAGAGAATTACGCCAAAACTTGTTCCCTTTTCAATTGAATTCCTTCCTTAATTTTGGGCGCTTTTCGACCAATGTTTATCGGCTAATCGGTAAGACACTAGAGAAGCCCTCTTAATTATCATCAGAGAGATGTAAGACCCACGTCGTCATACACGCATACATAATATACACCATCACAACACTAACAAAAACAAATGATCCTTCAAGTATTTTTTTAGGGGTTATTTTTGGCAGGTATAGGAAAGTATCGAGTCTGGCCACACACAGTAAACAGAGAACACCTCAAACACTCTCACTGGGAGAGAGAGGAAAGGCATTGGCGACAAAAATTTATAATGGTTTTTAACATCATTCATCAACATCCTCATTCTCATTCTTGTGCTGGCCACCACAAGATGAGTACACATCATCACTACACCAGGGATGTGGTGGTACACATCCCTGGTGGCGGCCAGCGGGTGCACAATCTATATAATGATAAAAACGTTTCTTTGATTCGTGCTGGGTTTTTTTTTAACAATTAATTTGACATATATATTTTTTGGTTATTGGTCTCATAATTTCCATCAGTTGTCATATATCATTTTTGGATTTCGGCGGATGACCTCAGAGCTCCGTGTGTGTGTGTGTGTGTGTTGTGTGTATAAATATATACACACACTATTTCCTCACACTATGGGGTGGGAGGTGGAGTAGAGCACACGACCTACTGTATGGCGAAAGTATGGTGGAGTATGGTGGATGACAGGAGAGGGGGGGGGGGCACAAAACACACTGTTCCTGAGCGAGTTACACTATTCTGGAGCTTCTTAGTACAGGGGGTCGTATTAGCACTATTTTGATTTGTTTTCCATCTCAAGCGCTGCCTCTATTGCTGAGACTGATTAATTGTTGTCATTAGTCTTTGTTACTAGTTCTATAATACTTGTATTGTCATGTTATTTGTTTTGTTATGTTAATAGTACTGTCACGTTACTTGTAGTGTCATGTCATTGATTCTGTATTGTCATGATTCTGTATTATTTATAGGATTGCCCTTCCACTGGTACTGTGGCACTAGTCCTCCTGCATCGAGGGCACTGTTTGGTCAGTGAAACTGCCTTGTCACGGCCAGGTACGGTGCAGTAACAGTGACACCATTTGAGGGGCTCCACCGCGTCATTCTCAGCAACAAGAAGCTAATAACCATTTCTTCTACAATCATTATCATCACTATAATGTTACTACACCTAATATCCGATACTTATACCTGATATTTCTTATTATCTCAGTGGCACTGTTGCTTGTAAACCTATTGTACTGGAACATATATATATATATATTTCACCAGTGGTACTGCAACTGATGTCGAAATGGCTTCAGCCGTTCTTCAGTGCAATTGAAAAAAAACATTCATCACATAAAAATAGGTCTCATACACTACTGTATCCAGATTTTGTCAGCACTTTCAAGCGATTACAGAACGCTATTTCGAATCCCATACTCATCTCCAGTCATTTCCATAACCCAGAATTAAAAAATGGGTCTACTCAAGGAAGTATTGAAGTCCATAGTATCCCCTCTGTTGTCTGTTTGGGCGGGACCACACGAACACCCGTAGCATCCACAAACGTTTCATAAATTCCCCCCCTCACCCAACAGTTTTATTTCGCCGCTATTCCCAGTTGGAAAAATCGATATCCTCATTATAGGTCTTTCCACCACCACCACCACCACCACATACACACATAAGCTCTCGTAAAACTCTTTTTTTTTATCTCTCTCTCTGGTCTTTATCCGATTCTGGTGACAATCACTTCGTTATCCTTGCCGTACAGAGTCATCCACCTCATCCTTCACGCCTCGGGGGTGTAGCCGTGGTTCTTGCGCTGGAGGAACACGTGGATGTCCCGGAAGTTGGGTCGGTCGCCCTCGTTCCGTCTCCAGCACTCCTGCATCAGGTCGTAGATCTCCTTAGGGCACAAGGCAGGCTGGCTAGGGAACATCTGGAACAGGAGAAAAATTGCTTGAGTGGAGGGAGGGGGGGAAGAAAGTAGTAGGAGGAAAATGGAGGGAAGTAAGTGAGGGAAAAGAAGTATGGGAGTAAAACGTATCCCTGTGGACGACTCAAAGGTGTGGTGGGTAATGTGAACTCACACAGTTATGTTTCGATGCATCTGATATTATTTTTTTTAAATATATATATATATATATATA
This sequence comes from Procambarus clarkii, assembly GCF_040958095.1. Taxonomy (NCBI): domain Eukaryota; kingdom Metazoa; phylum Arthropoda; class Malacostraca; order Decapoda; family Cambaridae; genus Procambarus; species Procambarus clarkii. The sequence continues at coordinate 15,215,387 of NC_091173.1, forward strand.
TATATATATATATATATATATATATATATATATATATATATATATATATATATATATATATATATATATATATATATAATATATATATATATATATATATATATATATATATATATATATATATATATATATATATATATATATATATGTCGTACCTAGTAGCCAGAACGCACTTCTCAGCCTACTATGCAAGGCCCAATTTGCCTAATAAGCCAAGTTTTCATGAATTAATGTTTTTTCGACAACCTAACCTACCTAACCTAACCTAACATTTTCGGCTACCTAACCTAACCTAACCTATAAAGATAGGTTAGGTTAGGTTAGGTAGGGTTTCTTAGGTTCGGTCATATATATACGTTAATTTTAACTCCAATAAAAAAAATTGTCCTCATACATAATGAAATGGGTAGCTTTATCATTTCATAAGAAAAAAAAATAGAGAAAATATATAAATTCAGGAAAACTTGGCTTATTGGGCAAATTGGGACTTGCATAGTAGGCCGAGAAGTGCATTCTGGCTACTAGGTACGACATATATATATATATATATATATATATATATATATATATAAGGCAACAGCAATATTTTAAGATTGATCATCACGAGAACTGAGTAACTTGGCAAGAGACCACCATCAATGCGAACACGAGAGGCGGCGAGGCGCACTGACCTCCGCGCCGTCGTCGTGGTAGAAATGAGCAAGGTTCTCGATAACGCCTTCGTCAGACAGGCGCTCGTAGGGCTGCTGGCGGCCCAGGGTCAGCATCTCCCATAGCGTCACCCCGAAGGACCACACGTCGCTCCGGCTACTGAAGTGACCCTGGAGAAGACAAGCAGAAATAAGCGAGTTATAGAACATTTCCTCAACGTGTAAAATGTATGCCAAAAAAGATGTGTATCAGGAACATTGCAATAAGCTGAGAGAGGTACAATGTTTGGAGATTAATCTCAGGGTTAATTAACGTAAAATTGAACAAGTGACGTAGAGAAAGAATTATGTAAAACATATACACCGATATTATACCATCAAATTAAAGAAGAAATATACATTATAAATAGATATTGTGTCTCAAATTTAATATTTACAACTTCAGCATTAGAGACAAAAAGAAATGTATGGGAATTATTATCAATGTTAACATAGCAAATAGAGGCTATGCACTTCCTAGAGTCGAGGAAGGTAGTTATACAGCCTATAGTCATCTCCCATTGCCATTGTTATAAGCAATGAAAGTATAAATTGTCATCCACACTTACGTGGAAATATACATTAGTCTTTCCTTTTTCAGACTACTCATAGCCGAGTCGATAGAGCGTCGGTCTCACTCGCATGGGGTCCATGGTTCGAGACCCATACAGCCCCGGTGAATGGAAACATTGGGAGCATTTGTCAGCCCGTGGAGGAGGACCCTACTTGCCCATTAGAGCCTGGTGCTGACCTGCCAGAGCTCTGTGCTCACGATATTGAGCACTGGCTTTCATCAGCCAGAGCCCTGGCCTTCGCTACCTAGAACCCTAGCCTTCACCACCTAGAACTCTAACATTTACTACATAGACCCCTCAGCATTTACAATATAGAACCTCAGCATTCACCTACATAGAGCGCCCCAGCATTCACCTTCAAGAAAACAAGCCTTCACCACCCAGCACACACACACACACACACACCATTCACCACCAAAGATGGTGAAGGGGTGAAGGACCCTTCACCATCCAGGGGGACTTACCAGGAACAGAGCCTCCCAGCTCATCCAGCGTATGGGTAGGGGACTGTACTGGGTGTCGCTAGTGTAGTAGTCACCGGCGTAGAGTGATCTACACGACCCCACACAACTGATCTTGATCAGGTGCCCCGCGCCCACGAGCACGTTCCTGCGGTCATAATAGGAGACACTTGGTTAATGATGATTTAGATTTAGATTTAGACACACACAGGCAGGATCTAAATCTATGATTTAGATTTTTTTTACCTTCGATATTGGTCAATGGGGCAATATAAACGTCGTGGTTAATGATTTGAAGACGTTATGGGTAATGATTTAACTGGGTATTTGTTTTGGAATTTAATTTAAAGGAAGGAGGAACGATTAGTGTTATGATAAAGGTCTTGTCTACAGACTGGCGAGAGATTAAAAGTTATTGATATGATCAATGTCCTGGGCGTCATACAGGTGAGAAACATTATAGTCAGCGTTATCAATAACGTCCTTGGCGTCACACAGGTGAGAAACATCATAGTCAGCGTTATCAATAACGTCCCTGGCGTCACACAGGAGAGAAACATCACACTATGATATAATCAACATTCCTGCCGCCATACATGAAACTCTAAAGTCAAGTGTTTATAAAATAAACATTATTGCCTTTATGAACTAAAGACACGTTAAAGTTACACTTAGAAGTTAAGAACATTATTTTTGCAATGAATACGTATTTTAAATGATGTTAATGGCAGAGCTTGGTACAGTGTGCAGTGCGCACAGGCAGGAACTATAATCACTCCACACACAGGCAGGAACTATAGTCACTCCACACACAGGCAGGAACTACATAGTCACTCCACACACAGGCAGGGACTATATAGTCACTCCACACACAGGCAGGAACTATAGTCACTCCACACACAGGCAGGGACTATATAGTCACTCCACACACAGGCAGGAACTATAGTCACTCCACACACAGGCAGGGACTATATAGTCACTCCACACACAGGCAGGAACTAGAGTCACTCCACACACAGGCAGGAACTATATAGTCACTCCACACACAGGCAGGAACTATATAGTCACTCCACACACAGGCAGGGACTATATAGTCACTCCACACACAGGCAGGGACTATATAGTCACTCCACACACAGGCAGGAACTATAGTCACTCCACACACAGGCAGGAACTATATAGTCACTCCACACACAGGCAGGGACTATATAGTCACTCCACACACAGGCAGGAACTATATAGTCACTCCACACACAGGCAGGAACTATATAGTCACTCCACACACAGGCAGGAACTATATAGTCACTCCACACACAGGCAGGAACTATATAGTCACTCCACACACAGGCAGGAACTATATAGTCACTCCACACACAGGCAGGAACTATATAGTCACTCCACACACAGGCAGGAACTATATAGTCACTCCACACACAGGCAGGAACTATATAGTCACTCCACACACAGGCAGGAACCAGTCATTCCACAATGTGCCGCCAGCGCCGTCAAGACCCCCCCCCCCCACAGCAAACTTTGTGTGGTGTCGAGACTTGAGAGCCGTTGGACACGTCCGGGGAGTTAACAGTTAAACTGACTGTTCTCTCCAGTCTTCAACTAAGTTAACATCTATCTCCCTACCCAGCATCTACCTACCTACCTACCACCAACTTAGCCAGTATTTACGTGCCCAACATCTACTTCCCTGGCATCTACCTATTCAGCATAACCATATATTTACCCATTATCTATTTACTCAGTATCTGTTTACCCAGCATGTAATTACCTAGTATCTACTTACCCCAACACCAACCTAACTAGTATCTCTTTAGTATCTCTACCCAGCATCTACCTATCCATCCTCTACGTAGAGACCTTGGTGCTCCACCTGGCCTGCCCATGTTGTCTCAAGGATCGAGTCTGGTGTGATCTTAGAGACTAAGTTTGTGTTGTACCGGGAGGGCAGATCGTCTTTCCTTCTCTCTCAGTGATGGTCCTCAAGAGCCTGTTTAGCATATCTCTACCGCGCCTCCCGCTCTGTGAAGGAATTACTTAGATGTGCAAATTTGGAACGATAGTGCCTCCGGTATTACATGAATTTAACTGAGTCGACACCTCTGGTGGTCTCGATGGGATACAGGAAGCCGGCGGCTGTCTGAAGGTTCTCCCACAATATTCCTGAGAATATTTTCGGGTTGAATTTTTGATCCGGAGTATTGTCTTGGCATTTCCTGTTGTGGCGGGTAGAGGATTTCAAGGGTTTGTGGATGAGAAAATTATCTCCTGTTGTCAACAGGTTAAGTTAAACAAGTTAAGTAACAACAAGTCCATTGTGGCTTGTTGAAGCTAGACGCGGTTGCCCCCACTATTTGGCGTAACATTGGTCCTTTTACAGAAGTGGTTTGGATTAGTATCTCACGAAATTATTTAGTGGTTTAAAGGATTCGATAAGATCAAGCCTCGTGGTATGAGATCTGCCCAACCAGTATCAGATCAGCTTTAGTGGGATGAGTTCACTTAGTCCTGGGATGATTTTTTATGGCTCTGCTATGAACTTTTTTCTCAAGTAGATATGTCTTCCTGCTTGATGAGGACAGAGTGCACCAGAGATTTGTTCAGCTGAATAAACACGTTGTAATCCTTGAGGTCAAAAGCTCGTTGGATTATTCTTAATGTTTGGTTGGGATTTTTTTATGTTACGGTCCTCCCCCAACTTGATAATGGTCTAAGACGGACCGAAACGTCTTCACTCTTTCTTTCTGGTCAGATGTGTGAGGTTCACCGTCTTAACGGACCAGCCAGCAGCGTTATTGCTATTTACTGACTGCAAGTTTCAGTGACCTGGTGGAGCGTAGGTAAGAGCTAGGTTCTAATCTTCATCGATCTGTTGCAGGTTGCTGCTCTTATGTGGTAGTTATGATGTGGGTTGTATATATATATATGCCTTACATGTAAGGTCTGGCAGTTTTCTACACTGAAAGGCATTAATCAACGTTTTGCCCGTTTGTGAGGTCTGTGTGAAACGTTTTCGTTTATGTGAACATTCGCTCGAGTAGTTTCATGCAACAGCGGAACAGGCATCCATCAAATGTTCCAGCCACGCCTCTTAGATTCCCATCCATTAACTCCTTATCCATCCATCAACTTGATATCCTTCATCTCACCCTTCCATTACCGGGCACTATGATCTCAACACCTCCTGGCACTAATCAATCCCCCAACACCCCCTAACCCCCTAAACATCTTATTTCATCCGCCCCGCCCCGCCCCCCCCCATTCATCCCCCCACACCCCCATCACCCCTCCAGGTCTGCCTCACTTCATCGAGAGGAGGAGAAGGAGGAGGTGCAAAGGAAGGGAATGAGGCGGAGAGATCTCAACTCTGCAACACACTCCCTCACTTAACCCCATCAATTCCCCACCATGTGGCTCGCATCAATCCCCATCAAGGCCCGCCCTCAAGCCTTTCCGTGATACCAGCCTTTACATCGTTCCCCGCCCGACGTCAATTGCAGCTTGGCTTGTTAGGACCCAGCAACAGGTGGTGGGTGGAGTGGCGAGTCAATCTTCCCGTCAACCCCCATATCCATCCACGTCAACCCGCTCTTGACGTGGATGTGTGTGTGTTTCCATAGCCACCCCGACATTAGACCGCTTGGACGAGCACTCACCGTCGTCTGGGAGACGGTTCTTGAAGTGGCAATGGATGTCTTCATGACTCTGTTCCCCCCCCACCCCGTCAACACTGACAGCCACCACCCCCTCCAAGGCAGCACAGAGTGAGCCAACTACCTCTCGCTAATCACGGGACCTGAATAACGATTGTACTCTTACGTCTGGCACGGGGGCGGCTAAGGGCAGCCAGCTTACTGTTGCTGGGGAGCTCAATGTTGACGGAGGGCTTACTGTTGCTGGGGGTTCAATGTTGACGGAGGGCTTACTGTTTCTGGAGGGCTCAATGTTGACGGAGGGATTACTGTTGCTGGGGGGCTCAATGTTGACGGAGGGCTTACTGTTGCTGGGGGGCTCAATGTTGACGGAGGGCTTACTGTTGCTGGGGGGCTCAATGTTGACGGAGTGCTTACTGTTGCTGGGGAGCTCAATGTTGACGGAGGGCTTACTGTTGCTGGGGAGCTCAATGTTGACGGAGGGCTTACTGTTGCTGGGGAGCTCAATGTTGACGGAGGGCTTACTGTTGCTGGGGGTTCAATGTTGACGGAGGGCTTACTGTTGCTGGGGAGCTCAATGTTGACGGAGGGCTTACTGTTGCTGGGGAGCTCAATGTTGACGGAGGGCTTACTGTTGCTGGGGAGCTCAATGTTGACGGAGGGCTTACTGTTGCTGGGGAGCTCAATGTTGACGGAGGGCTTACTGTTGCTGGGGGGTTCAATGTTGACGGAGGGCTTACTGTTGCTGGGGGGCTTAATGTTGACGGAGGGCTTACTGTTGCTGGGGAGCTCAATGTTGACGGAGGGCTTACTGTTGCTGGGGGTTCAATGTTGACGGAGGGCTTACTGTTGCTGGGGGGCTCAATGTTGACGGAGGGCTTACTGTTGCTGGGGAGCTCAATGTTGACGGAGGGCTTACTGTTGCTGGGGGGCTCAATGTTGACGGAGTGCTTACTGTTGCTGGGGGGCTCAATGTTGACGGAGTGCTTACTGTTGCTGGGGGGCTCAATGTTGACGGAGGGCTTACTGTTGCTGGGGGGCTCAATGTTGACGGAGTGCTTACTGTTGCTGGGGGGCTCAATGTTGACGGAGTGCTTACTGTTGCTGGGGGGCTCAATGTTGACGGAGTGCTTACTGTTGCTGGGGAGCTCAATGTTGACGGAGGGCTTACTGTTGCTGGGGAGCTCAATGTTGACGGAGGGCTTACTGTTGCTGGGGGTTCAATGTTGACGGAGGGCTTACTGTTGCTGGGGGGCTCAATGTTGACGGAGGGCTTACTGTTGCTGGGGGGCTCAATGTTGACGGAGGGCTTACTGTTGCTGGGGGGCTCAATGTTGACGGAGGGCTTACTGTTGCTGGGGGGCTCAATGTTGACGGAGTGCTTACTGTTGCTGGGGGACTCAATGTTGACGGAGGGGCTTGCTGTTGCCTGAGCTTTATGTTGACTGGGGGTTTACTATAGCAGAAAGCTCTATGTTTACAGAGGAGCTTACTGTTGCATGAATCTTACTGTTAACAGAGCTTACTGTTGCTCGAGACCCAACCGAAGATGTCCAAACAATCTTGAGTGTACGAATAAGAGCGTAATTGAGGAAGATGCAGTAATGATGGTAACAATGAAATCAATATGATTACAATGCAGGAAATGATGAATATAATGCAATGATGGCGAGAATAAGAGGAGAAATGTTACTTAGAGGAGAACGATGCTAAGCCAGTATTAAGGCCTATGTAACACTCGGTAGGGATATGAGGACAAGGAGCTGGGATATGAGGACAAGGAGCTGGGATATGAGGACAAGGAGCTGGGATATGAGGACAAGGAGCTGGGATATGAGGACAAGGAGCTGGGATATGAGGGCAAGGAGCTGGGATATGAGGACAAGGAGCTGGGATATGAGGACAAGGAGCTGGGATATGAGGATAAGGAGCTGGGATATGAGGACAAGGAGCTGGGATATGAGGACAAGGAGCTGGGTTATGAGGACAAGGAGCTGGGATATGAGGACAAGGAGCTGGGATATGAGGACAAGGAGCTGGGATATGAGGACAAGGAGCTGGGATATGAGGACAAGGAGCTGGGATATGAGGACAAGGAGCTGGGTTATGAGGACAAGGAGCTGGGATATGAGGACAAGGGGCTGGGATATGAGGACAAGGAGCTGGGATATGAGGACAAGGAGCTGGGATATGAGGACAAGGAGCTGGGATATGAGGATAAGGAGCTGGGATATGAGGACAAGGAACTGGGATATGAGGACACGGAGCTGGGATATGAGGACAAGGAGCTGCGATATGAGGACAAGGAGCTGGGATATGAGGACAAGGAACTGGGATATGAGGACAAGGAGCTGGGATGAGGACAAGGAGCTGGGATATGAGGACACGGAACTGGGATATGAGGACAAAGAGCTGGGATATGAGGACAAGGAGCTGGAATATGAGGACAAGGAACTGGGATATGAGGACAATGAGCTGGGATATGAGGACACGGAGCTGGGATATGAGGACAAGGAACTGGGATATGAGGACAAGGAGCTGGAATATGAGGAAAAGGAGCTGGGATATGAGGACAAGAACTCTCTCTCTCTCTCAAGAAAAAACAGTTAAATAATAGAAAAAAGAGAACAGGAACTTCTAACATCTATAAACGGAATGACACAACACCTCAATAAGAGACGAGAGAGTCCCGCGGAGTCATTGCGACCGACAGAGACAAAATCCGTCTTAGTCCGGCCGTTGTAGTATTCGATCCCCCCCCCCCCCCTTCATCCGCCTCCAGGATCCTCTCGGCGCGTAATCCGAACCCACTGAGAGTAATATCAGAGGATTTATTACGGCCCGCCAGCACTTGTCAAACACCGCCCACAAGTCTCATTTTGCGACCATGGCCAGTGGTCCGAGGTTGTGAGAGGGGGGAGGGAGGGGGATTGAATAGTGGTGAGAGAAGGGAAAGAAAAGAGAGGGGGTAGGAGAGAGAGTGAAGAGGGGGTTAGAAAGAAAGCGGAAGGGCGGAAACGAGGAGAGAATGGAACACAGTAGGGTGTGTGTGTGTGTGTGTGTGTGTGTGTGTGTGTGTGTGTGTGTGTGTGTGTTTGTGTGTGTGTGTGTGTGTGTGTGTGTGTGTGTGTGTGTGTGCTCAGGTAGCTGTGCTTGTGGGGGTTGAGCTTTGGTTCTTTGGGCCCGCCTCTCAACTGTCAATCAATCAACTGATTTTTTCACACACACACACACACACACACACACACACACACACACACACACACACACACACACACACACACACACACACACACACACAGCCCAGTCTGGTCTCTAGAACACTTAGCGGAAGCCCTCAGTCTTCGCCAGCTCAGAGACGGTTTCCCTCAGAAATTGAAGGCTTCCGATCTTATTTTTCGGCATGTAAATTTCCCGTGGAGGCGCCTGCCTTGTTTACCTGCACCAGGGTGTTTGTCTTGGTGTTTGTCTTGGTGTTTGTCGTGGTGTTTGTGTCTCCATGTATTTGTTATGCCTTCAAAATTTTATTCAATATCTTTAGTTTTCAGTCTAACTTTTATTCAATATCTTTAGTTTTCATTCTAAATTATATTCAATATCTTTAGTTATTATTCTACATTTTATTCAATATCTTTAGTTTTCATTCTAAATTATATTCAATATCTTTAGTTTTTATTCAAATTTTATTCAATATCTTTAGTTTTCACTCTAAATTTTATTCAATATCTTTAGTTTTCACTCTAAATTTTATTCAATATCTTAAGTTTTCATTGTAAAGTTTCTCTTATATTTTGTCTTTCTTTTTTTTTGTCAGGCATTGCCTTACTATTTTGATCTTTTTATTGAATTTCTGTTGTAATCAAACTTTTGTTTACACAGGAGGTTACAGGAGCAGACGACGTCTGACTCCTGTTAGCAGGCTGAGAACTTCCCTTCCCATACCTCATGGTAAGCCTTACAAGATTAGTTATTCCCTGGAACACGACCCGCCAATCGGTTTACGACCAGTTTACCCATTACTGCTAGGTGAAGAGGGGCGACCAGCTGTGGATCGGTTCCTAGTCAATCCTCCCTGGGATGATGCAGGATCCTAACCTCAATTAGGTTAAGTTCGGGGAATTTAATACATCATATTTGTGACGTTGTAACAACCCGTGAGGACGGGGTCTTGTGATGCTGTCTTCAGCACCAGCTGGTGGTGATCTCTCTCTCTCTCCCTCTCCCTCTCTCTCTCTCTCTCTCTCTCTCTCTCTCTCTCTCTCTCCCTCTCCCTCTCCCTCTCTCTCTCTCTCTCTCTCTCTCTCTCTCTCTCTCTCTCTCTCTCTCTCTCTCTCCCTCTCCCTCTCTCTCTCTCTCTCTCTCTCTCTCTCTCCCCCTCTCTCTCTCTCTCTCTTACTAAGACTCGTTGAAGAGTTGTGTGTATTGTGAGGATCATGTGTGAGTCAAGAAGACAAGCCTAGCGTCTAGTGGAGGACAGTGAGTAAGGGGAGAAGTGAGGGGAGAGGTGAGGGGGAGGAGAGGTGAGGGAAGAGGTGAAGGGGAGACAAAACAGGTGGAAGCGAACAGGGAAGAACGAAGAGGGGGGGGGATGATAGAGGGAAAGACGAATAAAAACGACGTATAGAAGATTGCTGAAGGAATAAAGGTGAATAATAACTAAAAAATCACCGGAAAGAAACAGGAATATTGCAGAGGGGCAACGAAAGAGGGAAACAAAGGAGGGGGGGTAAAGAGGGGGTAGCTTTTGTAGATGAATTCTGGCAACGAATCGGGTTAAGATGATTACACAAAAGTACATTAACAGCCATTTTTCTTGAGTCATCTTAACACACTGGTATGAATACTAGCAGAGTGCCCCCCTTAGTTCCCGTCATACCTAGACGATCAGCGCTGGTATATCGTCATACCTGAACGACCAGCAGCAAACGACCTTCCCGCCCCCCCCTTCCCCTTTCCTTCCTTTCCAATCATCTCCCATCCCTTTTCTCTTGATAATCTCCCTCTCTCTCTCTCTCTCTCTCCCATCTCCTTTCACTTCACTTCCTTCTGACCCGCCAAACCTCTTCCCTCTTCTTTCGCCTCTCCCTCCCTTCTCTCACCTCTCTTCCCTTCTCTTCTCCCCCTTTTCCCTCCCCCTCAGTCGGCACTGTACCTAACCCATCCTCCACACTCTCTCTCTCCCCTCACCCAATTTCTTCTTCTTTTTCTTTCCCTCATCGTCTCTGCCTCCTCCTCCTCTTTTCCCGTACAGGGATTTGGCGAGGCCATTCTTGAACCCCCTTTTTCCCTTCCTTGTGTGTGCTGCTTCTCTTATGAACTTTTTTGTTTATTTCTGGGAGAGGGAAGTGGGGGGGGGGGGTTACTGGTCATACTGTGTCTGTTTATCTTGTCTGTCGGTGGTTCGGCGATTTTTTCCAAAAGCACTTAAAAGTACACAGAAGCACACAAAAGTACACAAAAGTACACAAAAGTTCTCAAAAGCTCAAAAAAGTACACAGAAGCACTCAGAAGCACACAAAAGCACGCAAAAGTACACAAAAGCACACAAAAGCACGCAAAAGCACACAAAAGTACACAAAGCATTGTGTACACAAAGTACATAAAAGTACACAAAAGTACACAAAAGTACACAAAAGTACACAAAAGCACACAAAAGCACACAAAAGCACACAAAAGTACACAAAAGTACACAAAAGTACACAAAAGCACACAAAAGCACACAAAAGTACACAAAAGTACTCAAAAAGCAAACAAAAAAGTATACAAAAGCCTTCGAAAATCACTCAAAAACATCCCTAAAGTCGTAATTAAAATCATACAAATGAAATATAAATGGAACACAATTGGTTTAATATTTATGTTGGTGCTCCCGACTCTCCTCTCCTCTCCTCTCCTCTCCTCTCTCTCCCGACCCAACAGCCTGCCTGCTGCTGCTGCTCCCAGGACCTGTAAGTCGTAAATGAACTCATACAGTCGCGAGCCGATCGCTTTTGTGTGTGTGTGTGTGTGTGTGTGTGTGTGTGTGTGTGTGTGTGTGTGTGTGTGTGTGTGTGTGTGTGTGTGTGTGTGTGTGTGTGTGTGTGTGTGTGTGTGTGTGTGTGTGCTTTTACCGTGTTTATATCGTCTTTCCTTGACCTGGGATTGGGTGAAAATTCCAATCACCGTCCCAGCTTCATTCCCCGCCTTCAAAACTCATAATTATTTTCGTCTGTCTGTATTCTGATTTGCTCTCTCTCTCTCTCTCTCTCTCTCTCTCTCTCTCTCTCTCTCTCTCTCTCTCTCTCTCTCTCTCTCTCTCTCTCTCATCCCAAATACCAACAAACGTTATGAGTCTTTTGGACGACCCTACTGGACACATTTGACCTTGTACGACCCTATTGCTCAACATTGCAGACATATTGCTCCCTAGTTCTGGCCACTCCAATGCCTCCTGCAAGGGTCCAAGCGCTTTGGGGAAAATCCTAGGGAGATTTTTTGGGGGGCGTTGGGGATCTTTTCTTGACAAGAGTTTCCCTGCCGTCGTGTAGTGTAGGATATGTATATATATATGTATGGAAATGTGCATGTTGGTGGGGGAGGACTTGGGGTGGAGGGAGTGGGGTGGGGGGGGGGGAGAGAGGGGTGTGGAGATGGAGGACAGGGTGTAGGTGTGGGGGTGTGGAAGGTGTGGGGGATGTGGTGGAAGGTGTGTGGGTGTGGAAGGTGTGGGGGGGGGGGTGGAAGGTGTGTGTGGGGGGGTGGTAGGTGTGGGGGGGGGTGGAAGAAAAGATGGCGAGGAAGTGGGGTAAATTTTTTATGTCCGTATACGCCAGATGAGCAAGAAAGAGAGAGAGAGAGAGAGAGAGAGAGAGAGAGAGAGAGAGAGAGAGAGAGAGAGAGAGAGAGAGAGAGAGAGAGAGAGAGAGAGAGAGAGAGAGTGAGTGGGGGAATGCACAGAATGCGCAGACTCCATACACAGTTTTAAATGTAGATACTGATAGAGCCCAGTAGGCTCAGGAATCTGTACACCAGTTGATTGACAGTTGAGAGGCGGGCCCAAAGAGCCAAAGCTCAACCCACGCAAGCACAATTAGGTGAGTACATCCCCAGGAAGCAGCCCGTAATAGCTGTCTAACTCACAGGTACCTATTAAATACTAGGTGAACAGGTACATCAGGGTGAAAGAAACTCTTCCCATTTGTATCCACCTCCGTCGGCAATCGAACCCGGGTTTTTAGGACTACGACCCCAGAGCGCAGTGCACTCAACCGCGAGGTGTGTGTGTGTGTGTGTGTGTGTGTGTGTGTGTGTGTGTGTGTGTGTGTGTGTGTGTGTGTGTGTGTGTGTGTGTGTGTGTGTGTGTGTGTGTGCGCGCATGCGACCGCACACACATGAAGAACGGAGAACACTTTTTATCGCTTTTACTTCTTTATATATATATATATATATATATATATATATATATATATATATATATATATATATATATAAGCAGAAAAACAATTTGAATCCTATAAGAAGAACCGATCAAGTTTTCTTTTATACATTTAAAAGTACATACATACATACATACATACATACATACATACATACATACATACATACATACGTACAAGCACATCAATATGCACATACACACACACACATGTATTTAATCTTCTGAAATATACACCGAATACTGAAATTTTCTTCATCCTGTTTTTAGCTCCATTGAATTTGCTAATCCGAGGAAGCTGCGCAGGCAATTCTGGGATTTAAACTTGGAATACGTTTCCATATTCCTGATTCCCATTCCAGAGATCATCATGTTGAAGAGAGACTTGGAACGGGGTCCATTTGAATAGGAAGAGAAGAGAAAAAGAGAGAGAGAGAAAGAGAGAAAGAGAAAGAGAGAGAGAGAGAGAGAGAGAGAGAGAGAGAGAGAGAGAGAGAGAGAGAGAGAGAGAGAGAGAGAGAGAGAGAGAGACAGAGAGAGAGAGAGAGAGAGAGAGAGAGAGAGAGAGAGAGAGACAGAGAGAGAGAGAGAGAGAGAGAGAGAGAGAGAGAGAGAGAGAGAGAGAGAGAGAGAGAGAGAGAGAGAGAGAGAGAGAGAGAGAGAGAGACAGAGAGAGAGAGAGAGAGAGAGAGAGAGAGTAGGAAGAGGAGACAGATGGTAGGAGGGAATAAATGAATAAAAATCAAACAAAATAGAGAGCAGGACGAAGGATGGAGAGGTGGATGACAAAAATAACAAACATATATAATAACAAAAGAGAACAAAAAAACATAATGTAAAGAGACAAAGAGGAGAAGAAGAAGAAAAGGAAGAAGTTGCAAACAAAGACACGAGAACTTATGTGCATCCTGCCCATTGCAAGGATTTGTTTGCACGTGATCAATGTTAGCAACATTGCAGGCCAGATGCAGGTGAGCCAAGTTCTCAAGTGCTTGCTGGTAGGTCTTAAGTTCTTGCTGGTAGGTCTTAAGTTCTTGCTGGTAGGTCTTAAGTGCTTGCTGGTACGTCTTAAGTGCTTGCTGGTACGTCTTAAGTGCTTGCTGGTACGTCTTAAGTGCTTGCTGGTACGTCTTAAGTGCTTGCTGGTAAGGTCTCAAGTGCTTTTTTTTAGGTCTTAGATACTTCTTGGTAGGTCGTAAGTGCTTGTTTGTAGTTCTCGATCGCTTGTTGGCAGGTCGTAAGTACTCTTTGTAGGTTTTAAATGCTTGTGGTTGGTCTTAAATGCTTGTGGTTGGTCTTAAGTGCTTGCTGGTAGTTGTGAAGCGCTGTAATACACTGCAAATGCTACGCAACTAACCACAGCAACAATATCTCGGCGCTGCAATGTGCACCTGAACACCACAATACGCCTCACCCCCCCCCCCACCACTACGTCAACCCACGGCCTGGATGGGTTAGGTGAGCTGTGGAAGCTCATACGCTTCCGGCTGGGCTAAACCGCTTCAAATTTAACGCTTGTTAAATTCTTAGAAAAGGGTTGGGTGTTATATACCATATTATATACGTAGACGATCTGTGGATATACTTTTTCGGTATGTGAGGTGGGGGTGGGTGGGGGAAGGGGGTGAGAGAGGAGGGTGTGGTGTGAGAGAAGGAAAGGGGTGACCCCTGGCACTCAGCTACACACACACACACACACACACACACACACACACACACACACACAAATGTGTTTATTTGTGATGTGTGTCTATGTATATATTAACACGTTGTACTGAATGGGGTGAGAATAGCTTGAGCTACCTCATCCCTTTGTGTGTATTTTACCTCAATAAACTTATTTCAATTTCAATTTCAATTTCACACACACACACACACACACACACACACACACACACACACAGTTAACACCTCCAGACATCCACACACATCACTTCCAGGAGCTGGACAGTTGTCCCACAACAACTGGGTTTTGTTGTTTGGACCCAAAATACCACAACAACAAATTCTTCTGGACGTTCTGTTGACGGCCAAACCTTCTTCAGGAGACCTCAGGACCTCCAGGACAGGTTTTCCCCCTCAGAGCTGTACCAGTGTCTGGAATACTTTAAAACTTCTCTCTTCACACACACCCAAAGAGTTCCAGCATCCGTTTCCATAACCTTGGAGGGGAATTGTAAGGGTTTTTCTTCCCATCAACGGTGGTGATTTCCAGAGCGTTCCTCCAAAAGGAGAAATTGGAGGCGGTGGGTATTTCATGGAAGGACAAGGCTGAGCCAGTGATGCCTGTTTACTGACCTGGAAACCCCAAGGCTCTCTTCCTTGGACTTTGAAATTCCAGGCCTCATTTGCAAGGTTTTGGAAAATCCAATCTTCCTTTCAATGGGACTGGAAGTTTCTCCTCTCCTTTCATGCATTCGTAAGATCCGCGTCTCCTCTCAGTGGTGTGGCGGTGTCGTCCCTCCTCTCAGTGGTGTGGCAGTGCCGTCTCTCCTCTGCACAGAGTGGCAGTGCCATCCCTCCTCTTCATCGAGTGACAGTGCCAGTCATCGTGTCACAGATGCCTGATATATTTAAGATTCCAGGCCGTATTTTCCATCTCCGGCGCTCTTCTCTCTATCAATATAAGCCGGATCACGTTCTCTCGTAGCGGAGATTCAGTCCAGTAGACTGATCTGCAAATTCCGGAACAGGTATAACCCTTATTACTTCAAAGCCTTACGATTCAGAAACGCCAAATAACTTTCCCCTTAAAGAACCCCAGAAAGAGTCCGGACCCCATCGACCTGAGGATTCCAGGACAATTTCTCAATCTCCAAATCTGTCTCTTTTTTCCCCCTCCGATTTACAGATACCAAAAAACCTCTCTCCATGAGCCTTGGGAAGGGAGGGAAGGAGAGTTTGAACTGAGGGAGGGAGGGAAGGAGAGTTTGGACTGAAGAGTCTAAAATGCCCGAGTTTGATTCCAAAGACCATTTTCCACGCTGCCCAAAAGTCCCCTCCTCCTTCCAGACCGCGGGGAAGCCAGTGGCAGCCCAACAAGTCTCTCTCTCTCTCTCTCTCTCGTCACAAATAATGACACGACACACCCGCCGGAGTCCGCCAACTTATATAATCAGGCGGCGCGAAAGAAGATTAAACTAGGTCGAGTCTATCCGAAACTCGCGCACGAGTTTGATTGATGCGAAGGTTTTGGTTTAATCCGCCACTCTCCCCCCCCTTCCCCCCCCCCCACACACACACCCTCACCCCCCCCCCTACCATCCCTCCCTCCCTCCTTCTTCTATACTGGACTGTTCCTCCATAACCTTCCCCCCCCTCTCTGATACACCCTCTTGCTAACTATCCTCCAATTCCTCTTCACTTCTGCACATTGATAGTTCCTTCCCATCCTTTTGACGTCCTCCGTCTGGTGATGACAAGTGACATGCACACATGCACACATCCACGCAAGCACGAACCTTCCAAGCACGCACACGCACACGGGAACTAAACCTCACGACACTGGAAGACAGAAGAGTTAGGGGGGACATTATCGCCACATACAAGATTTTCAAAGGAATGAGGAATTGATAGGGTAGATATCAATTGCCATCTTTTAACACAAGGGGCACGCAGTTTATTTAACACAAAGGGCACTAACACTAGGGGACACAGGTGGAAATTGAGTGTCCAAATGAGCCATAGAGACACCAGAAAGAATTATTTCAGTGTCAGAGTAATTAACAGATGGAATGCTTAAGCAGTGATGTGGTGGAGGCTGACTCCATACAGTTTCAAATGTAGATATGATAAGAGCCCAGTAGGCCCAGGAATCTGTACACCAGTTGACTGACAGTTAAGAAGCGGTACCCAAGAGCCGAAGCTAAGGTAAAAACCTTAACCTCACACCTATAGAACGATGGGGAACCAGAGGAGACATGATCGCAATATACAAGCCACTCAGTAACAGATGACATATGGACAGGATAACCGGGGAGTCATTATACCAAACGGTCGATAGTTAACAGGTGAGCCCAAGAGATGCATCCCAATCCCAACACATGTAAGATTACAACTACGGGAAACAAGAATATTGGCTTCTGTAACACCGCTGTGGAATACAGAGGCGTATAAGCACCAACACCTCCCCCAGTGGGGAAAATGTTGATCCCCAGGGGACCTCTCCAGGGGATGTAGGACCCCTGGGGACACCACCGTCCCTTAGGAAACTCAAACGAAGTGTACACTACCCTTAGGGAGCTGGATACACACTAGGGGGCGACATAGAGGGGGTGACACCCCTAGGGGAGACCTGCAGGGATAAGGGGTGTGGTATGCGGGGGAGGGGGTCACAGGACACACCCATGAGGGGGAAGGGGGGTAAGGGGGGGGGGTGAAGAATCTTTCCGGAATAAACGCGCGTAAAACGGAAAAAATGAAATTGACGAGCCCCGCCGCTTGTAAAGAGCTTGTGGGGGAAGGGGGGGGGGTGGTGGTGGCGGCCAGGTAGAGCGCGACGTTGATCTGACGTGCAGGTGTATGCTAGGGACTGCACGAGGGGAGGGAGGGGGGGGAGAAAAGGCAGGTGTGGGACAGCACAAGGGGGGGGGGGCAGGTATTGGGGGTCCCGCGCTGGGTCCGCCATGAGACCCACAGCACACAGCAGGGAGGGGCAGGTCTGCTCGAGGCTTTAAGAAAACACCCCCTTATGCTTCTCCACTTCCTTCCAGGAGCAGTGAGTGCCACGGGGGGGGGGGGGGGAGGGAAAAGAAGAACAGAGAAATTTAGGACAGCCCCCACCCACTTCCAGGCTACACACACACACACACACACACACACACACACACACACACACACACACACACACACACACACACACACACACACACACACACACACCATTAGTATTAAGCTAAGAGAGATATCCGCACCAACATCATGGAAACAGAAAAGAAAGCAAGCAGGCAGGCAAGCAAGTACACACGCAAGCAGGCAATTCAACAGGCAGGCAAGCACGCAAACAAGGACGGAGTTAACACAAGAAGCGAGCCAGCAAGTACAAGCAGACAAGACCAGCGAGCAAGCAGACAAGCAAGCAGATATATAAGTCTAGCCAGGACACCAAGTGACACGAGGAACACTTTACCGGAACTCAAGAATTTCAGGGGCGCCGCAGACCCCTCTTTCTGTGGCATATAAACAGAGGCTGAGCTGCCCCGCGCGGCGGCTCCGAGGGGAAAGTATGAGACACGTAGGAGACGAGGGGACAGAGAGAGAGAGAGAGAGAGAGAGAGAGAGAGAGAGAGAGAGAGAGAGAGAGAGGAGAGAGAGGAGAGAGAGAGAGAGAGAGAGAGAGAGAGAGAGAGAGAGAGAGAGAGAGAGAGAGAGGAGAGAGAGAGAGAGAGAGAGAGAGAGGAGAGAGAGAGAGAGAGAGAGAGAGAGAGAGAGAGAGAGAGAGAGAGAGAGAGAGAGAGAGAGAGAGAGGTGACGTTTGTATGCGTGTATATTCTCTGACGTGTGCTTTATCTCCCAGTGTGTGTGAGTGTGTGTGTGAGTGTGTGCAGGGGAGGAGGTGTCTCAAGTGAAGAGAAGGGGAGAGGGGGAGGAGGGAGAGAAAAGAAGGAAGAAGTTGGAAGAAAAATGTAACGGAATGTACAGAAAACAGAAAGTTTAGCATTTTTTTTAAGAAAGAAAAAAGGAAATAAGAATAAGAATGTAAAAGGGAAAAAACTGAAAGTTTAAAACAGAGAAAGCTTAATATTATTAAAGAATGAAAGAAGAAAATAAAAAAAAAGAATGTAAGAGAAAGAACCAAAAATAAGAACCAATAATAATAATAATAATAATAATAATAATAATAAAGAGACAAACTTTGATATTTTTTAAGTTCATCTGTTAAAGCATAACCAAGCATGAATGTTCACTAGATAGACAGTTAAGCAAAGACTTACAGTCAAGATTACAGTCAAGAATACAACTGTAGTTCTCATCTAAACGCCTGAAATTAAGATGAAAAGAAAATCAACAAAAGGCTCTCTCTCCCTTCTCACACCACTTCCTTCCGGTTCGCTACGACTCCAGAAATACGTACTCAAGTTATATCTTTGAAAATGTTTATGGAAATCTAATCTAAAATCTAAAATCAAACTCAGTTTCCCGCCAAAACTGTGACATAACAAGCTCAGGCAAGCCCAATCTTCCCGCCAAAACTGCGACATACCTACCTGTCCAAATATAGACTTTCTTTTCACAGCTTTAGTTACACAAAACTATCGACTTAACATCATCTTTCAGCAAAACAATAATTTCTTAAATATTTCAGGTTCCCCGAAGGTATTTCGCATTGTGAGGCGAAATCACTAAGCCAGTACCACGATGCAGCATTTGAAAGGGACATGAGGACAAGGAGTTGGGATATGAGGACAAGGAACTGGGATATGAGGACAAGGAGCTGGGATATGAGGACAAGGAGCTGGGATATGAGGACAAGGAGCTGGGATATGAGGACAAGGAGCTGGGATATGAGGACAAGTAACTGGGATTTGAGGACAAAGAGCTAGGATATGAGGACAAGGAGCTGGGCTATGAGAAAAGGAGCTGGGATAGGTCAGAGGGAAGAAATGGTGCGCAACCATTTTGACCATCGGGGGATCGAACGCCGATCTGCAAGAAGTGACACCTTCGCCGTACCGACTAATCCAAGCAAATTGGCAGATTTCACGAAGAAGACATACAAACTGGGTAAATGATTTTCCAGTGATCTCCAACCGATACAAAATTGGTATTATATTGCTTCCATTATGACCAGATCATATATCCTCCTTGTCCTCATATCCAATTGCATATACTGAGCAATTGCAATTTCTTGCAACTATTTGCAACAATATGCTTCCCACTATTCCACCAGTATGTATCTTCAGGAAAGGAGACAGACACGTGGCATTAAATTGTAGGACTGTGCACTTGACAGTTCTCAACCTCCAACTGCAGAGGTTTGGAGAAAATAATCAAATATAGATTTTTGGGCCATCTGGAGAAAACAGAATTGTCTACGGAGGAACAAGAAAGGTTCAGGGAAGGAAAAGCTTGCCTAACAAACCTAATTGAGTCCTTCAACAGTGACCAGAGAGAGAGAGAGAGAGAGAGAGAGAGAGAGAGAGAGAGAGAGAGAGAGAGAGAGAGAGAGAGAGAGAGAGAGAGAGAGAGAGATAAAGAAAGAGAAAGAGAGAGAGAGAGAGAGAGAGAGAGAGAGAGGAGAGAGAGAGAGAGAGAGAGAGAGAGAGAGAGGGACTGGCGGACTGTAACTTCCCTGACTGTCATATATTTCTGAAGACATAAAAGATGGGGACACAAGCTGGAATTACAGGAAAGGCACCTGACTAGACATGAAATTACCTGAAAAGAAGAAAAATAAAATTGCCACGATGACACAGGAAGAGATATAAGGTAGGCGCTAAGAGCTAAGGTAAGCGCTAAGCACTTGAAAGAGATAGATGGAAAAGTAGCAGCGATATGACGTAGTGATGGAACAGGTGCCCAATCGCTTTGACTATCGAGGGAGGGGGGGGCGGGGGGGGGGGGATGGGGGCGGGATCACCATCGACCCTGCCAGTGAGGTCGTCTCCCTAACAACCGCTCCAAGTGGTTGGAGAAATCAGACAGCATAGAGGTGAAACAATCAGGGTTCAATAGTCTCGGCGAAGCAAGCAGTTCAACGTGCCACTAAACCTCCTCTGAAACTCCCAACCAGAACTACCATGAGGAACTACTAAGGTACATTTCATTCACCTTATGCTGATCTAAACTGATGTAATGTTCTTCAAGTTATGATTGATCTGATGTCACGCTTCGGTCCTCACACTTGACTGGGCGGTGGACTTTCACTCTATTCTCTAAATATCAGAGTGAGGCCACTTGAACCCGATGATCTATGTTAAGTTTCAATTTTAGAGCTTTTAGAGCCCCCGTACACAGGTTCGAAATATTATGTTCAGAAGCGATGGTGGTAGAAAAAGAGACAGATACTGCATGTGCAAGGATACATAATGCATGTGTAAAGGAAGAAATGTATATATGCATCACTCAGAAATGTATATGTGTATCACTGAACGGGGTGAGAATAGCTTGAGCTACCTCGTCCCTTTGTGTGTGTGTGTTTATATCCCAATCAACTTATTTCAATTTCAATTCAAACCGCTAGGGCCCCTCAAGCTTCACTACCACTAGCCCACCACAGTAAGAAATGGGACCAAGCCGTCGACAGCTGAAAACAAATGGTCTTTCCAGGCGACTAGGTGGCAATTCTGCCCGTGTGAGAGTGATTGATGTATTACACTGTTGCCGAACCGCTTTAGTTGTCCTCGAGTACAGCAACTAGTACTCTAGACTTGTTGCTGTACTCACCACACACTGAATGGCACTGTGGTACTATTTCTGAAGCACTGTAGCGAGATTCTCCTGTGTGACTAAGATGGATCATCCTCAAAGCATAGTGAACTATGGTACATTAGGTACTAAGGCGCCAAGTATATTTCTTTATATAATGAATCTCTCTCTCTCTCTCTCTCTCTCTCTCTCTCTCTCTCTCTCTCTCTCTCTCTCTCTCTCTCTCTCTCTCTCTCTCTCTCTCTCTCTCTCTCTCTCTCTCACACTCTCTCTCTCTCTCTCTCTCTCTCTCTCTCTCTCTCTCTCTCTCTCCTCTCTCTCTCTCTCTCTCTCTCTCTCACTCTCTCTCCCTCTCCCTCTCTCTCTCTCTCTCTCTCTCTCTCTCTCTCTCTCTCTCTCTCTCTCTCTCTCTCTCTCTCTCTCTCTCTCTCTCTCTCTCTCTCTCTCTCTCTCACTCTCTCTCTCTCTCTCTCTCCCTCTCTCTCTCTCTCTCTCTCTCTCTCTCTCTCTCTCTCTCTCTCTCTCTCTCTCTCTCTCTCTCTCTCTCTCTCTCTCTCTCTCTCTCTCTCTCTCTCTCTCTCTCTGCGTCGTTGTTTAAAGCTGTAATGTTATGCTCTTCCGTAACCATTTAAGGAACCGCGTCTGTAGATTATATCGTAGACACGATAAAATATACCTTAATATACCTGTATGTCCGAGGCGATGTGGTGCAGGCCCCCCGCCTGTTATATAACAGAATATAACAGGCGGAGGACCCTGTTATATACTGTTATTCATTCCCATCTAAGCCAGCAGCTCAACTTCCCCAGCATATGGAAGGTAACACAGCAGTTACCTATCTCCCAGCTGCTAGGTGAACAGAGGCTTCAGGGGGGGGGGGGTAAAGGAAACGTGGCCCAAACGGCTCCGCTTTGTCAGGGGGAATCAAACCCGGGACCTTTAGACCGTGAACTAACACTACTGACATCTACAAAACAAATTACAAAAAATGGTGCTGGATGTAAATTCTCGCTGGACGGCTGGGGAAATATATAAACCCATAAATGGGATAATTAAGGGTAATTGTGATATTTGAATGAGTGGATTCGTTCGTATACAGCGTACGTTGTTCCTATGTTCGGCCCCTCCCTCATAATCTCGTCATGAATAGGTCATGATTGATTTAAACAAAAGTAGGTATTGATGGCGTCAAGAACAGGTCATAAAAAAGGCCACAGCAAGTCACTAAAAAAAAGTCCATAAAACGTGCTGACGACCCTACCAGGTGACGAGGAGGTAGCATGAGTAAGGTGAGTATATATATATATATACTCACCTGGTGGCCAGGTCTCGGTGGGTGATATTGTGGGCCTCCAGGTACTTCATACCTGAGGCGAGCTGGGTGGCCATGTAGATGATGGAGCCATAACTGAGGGAAGAAGATATGTGGCACTTATTCTCATATGTGCTACAAACAACGGTTGATTAAGTTAGATGTATTATTAGGTGTTAAGCTCATTGCTAGGTACTGTATTAGTTGCTAGATATGTACTATACTAGTTGCTAGGTATATATTATCTAGTCCTAGGTATATAAGTCCTAGGAAGAAAGAGCTAAGGAGGCCTCCTAGACACTGTTGACGCAAACTCGTATGGTTGACGCAACTCACCTGATGGGGACGCACATGAATGACGCAACTCACCTGATGGGGACGCACATGAATGCCGCAACTCACCTGATGGGGACGCACATGAATGACGCAACTCACCTGATGGGGACGCACATGAATGACGCAACTCACCTGATGAGGACGCACATGAATGACGCAACTCACCTGATGGGACGCATATGATTGAGCCTCGGGGTAGTGGTGTCTGGAACATGGCGACGCAGGTACTGGTTGAGGTCCCCTAGAGGCTGGGACTCCAGCACCAGCACCAGCGGGTCGTCCCGGCTCACCACCCCCACCAGGCTCGCCAGGTTGGGGTCGGAGAGGGTGGCCAGGAGTTGCGCCTGACACCACGCCTCCTCCCGCACCTGTGGCACCAGGGCACGGCACCAGGGCGCGGCACCAGGGCGCGGCACCAGGGCGCGGCACCAGGGCGCGGCACCAGGGCGCGGCACCAGGGCGCGGCACCAGGGCGCGGCACCAGGGCGCGGCACCAAGGCGGGGAGCAGCAGCATCAGCAGATTGGGAGATAGAGGGGGTGAAAAGGTGATGGGTAAAACAGAGGTACAGAAAAAGAGAGAGCGCGTCAGTCTATCAGTCAATCAGTCAGTCAGCCAACCAGCCAGCCAGCCAGCCAGATTAGTCAATTATCCACGTAAATAACAATCTTACCAGCCATCTATTCAGCCAGCCAGTCAGGGAACCCACTAGACAAAAAACTAGTGCGGTAGCAAGCCAGTTATTCAGCAACCAGAAAGCCAGTCAGTCACACACTCAGGTGGTAAGACGAGCACTCAGTAACCATTCAACTGCAGTCAGTCAACACAAACAACCCTCTAATGATCTAAATTTTCACCCATACGCCTCAATCATGCTAAGAAACAACAAATCAAACAACCTTGTTTGTAGCATAACATCATCCTCTACCCCTTTAATGCATCTGTTATACGCAGGAACAGACGCACTTCTGACTCCTGTTATACGCAGGAACAGGCAACTTCTGACTCCTGTTATACGCAGGAACAGGCGACTTCTGACTCCTGTTATACGCAGGAACAGGCGCCTTCTGACTCCTGTTATACGCAGGAACAGGTGACTGCTGACTCCTGTTATACGCAGGAACAGGTGACTGCTGACTCCTGTTATACGCAGGAACAGGCAACTTCTGACTCCTGTTATACGCAGGAACAGGCGCCTTCTGACTCCTGTTATACGCAGGAACAGGTGACTGCTGACTCCTGTTATACGCAGGAACAGGTGACTGCTGACTCCTGTTATACGCAGGAACAGGTGACTGCTGACTCCTGTTATACGCAGGAACAGGTGACTGCTGACTCCTGTTATACGCAGGAACAGACGACTTCTGACTCCTGTTATACGCAGGAACAGGTGACTTCTGACTCCTGTTATACGCAGGAACAGACGAATTCTGACTCCTGTTATAGCTCAGGGTGAGCCTTACCTTACTCCTATATTCCCCCTAGAACAAGGCCCGCCAATCGCTTTTATATCCAGGTATCCAATTACTGCAGGGTGAACAGAGGAAAGATTGACGCCCAATCACATTCGTGAAGTCAAACACATCCAATCTTTGTTATGTATTCAGATATTCATATATACATATACCCTCGCGTCTGATAACTCTATGAATGATCCACTGGCTTCTCTGATCGTTTAGAGTGTGGAGGCGTTGGCATCCCAGCCAAGCACTCAGTATTGCCTTCATTTTAACTCCACCGGCATCCACATATTTCCCCCATCAATCTCTCCATCTATCCTGAAAGCTATCAATCTCTCCATCTATCCTGAAAGCTATCAATCCCTCCATCTATCCAAAAAGCTATCAATCCCTCCATCTATCCTGAAAGCTATCAATCCCTCCATCTATCCTGAAAGCTATCAATCCCTCCATCTATCCTGAAAGCTATCAATCCCTCCAAGTATCCTGAAAGCTATCAATCCCTCCAAGTATCCTGAAAGCTATCAATCCCTCCAAGTATCCTGAAAGCTATCAATCACTCCATCTATCCAGAAAGCTATCAATCCCTCCAGGTATCCTGAAAGCTATCAATCCCTCCATCTATCCAGAAAGCTATCAATCCCTCCAGGTATCCTGAAAGCTATCAATCCCTCCATCTATCCAGAAAGCTTTCAATCCCTCCAAGTATCCAGAAAGCTATCAATCCCTCCATCTATCCAGAAAGCTATCAATCCCTCCAGGTATCCAGAAAGCTATCAATCCCTCCATCTATCCAGAAAGCTATCAATCCCTCCAGGTATCCTGAAAGCTATCAATCCCTCCATCTATCCAGAAAGCTATGAATCCCTCCATCTATCCAGAAAGCTATCAATCCCTCCAAGTATCCAGAAAGCTATCAATCCCTCCATCTATCCAGAAAGCTATGAATCCCTCCATCTATCCAGAAAGCTATCAATCCCTCCAAGTATCCAGAAAGCTATCAATCCCTCCATCTATCCAGAAAGCTATGAATCCCTCCATCTATCCAGAAAGCTATCAATCCCTCCATCTATCCAGAAAGCTATCAATCCCTCCAGGTATCCAGAAAGCTATCAATCCCTCCAAGTATCCAGAAAGCTATCAATCCCTCCATCTATCCAGAAAGCTATGAATCCCTCCATCTATCCAGAAAGCTATCAATCCCTCCATCTATCCAGAAAGCTATCAATCCCTCCAGGTATCCAGAAAGCTATCAATCCCTCCAGGTATCCAGAAAGCTATCAATCCCTCCAGGTATCCAGAAAGCTATCAATCCCTCCAGGTATCCTGAAAGCTATCAATCCCTCCATCTATCCAGAAAGCTATCAATCCCTCCAGGTATCCAGAAAGCTATCAATCCCTCTATCTATCCAGAATGCTATCAATCCCTCCAGGTATCCAGAAAGCCACCAATCCCTCCAGGTATCCAGAAAGCTATCAATCCCTCCAAGTATCCTGAAAGCTATCAATCCCTCCAGGTATCCAGAAAGCCACCAATCACTCCAGGTATCCAGAAAGCTATCAATCCCTCCAAGTATCCTGAAAGCTATCAATCCCTCCAAGTATCCTGAAAGCTATCAATCCCCCCAAGTATCCTGAAAGCTATCAATCCCTGCAGGTATACCAATGCTGTGAGAACGTACCTCTTGGGTGGCATCCTGTTTGAGCGAAGCGAGCACCACCTGCCTACTGGTGACGTTGGTAACACTGCTCTTGAGGGTGCCACAGGTGTCAGCGTTGTCACTCACGCTCGGTGCCTCCCCC
This sequence comes from Procambarus clarkii, assembly GCF_040958095.1. Lineage (NCBI taxonomy): Eukaryota > Metazoa > Arthropoda > Malacostraca > Decapoda > Cambaridae > Procambarus > Procambarus clarkii. The sequence continues at coordinate 15,241,468 of NC_091173.1, forward strand.
AGGCTCACCTGTGGGAGCGAAACTTAGTCTTTCTCATATCCTCAAGCCGCCAAACTTGAAAGATGATGTTTGATGAAGCTAAGCTGTACCTATACGTATCATCCCTCCCTCTCCCCTCAAACATCCCTAGGTTGCCTAACTCCCTGGTACTAGGTGAACAGAGACATCGGGTGAATGGACAGGTGCTTAACCTTGTATCGAACCCTGTATCCGTCGAGAACGTCGACCACTGTGCTACAGGACCCCACATTCGTGGCTGGCAATAGTGACTGATTTCATGTATTAAATTTTGGGTAAAATCCGTCCAGTTCTCAACTAACACACTGGCATCCCGGGATCGATCCCCGGTCGGAAGACAGAAATGATGGAGCACCTTTTCTTTCACCTGATGCTTCTTTTCACCTAGCGGTAAACAGGTACGCCCAGGAGTTAGGCAACTGTTATGTGAATTTCATCCCATTTTAGAGGTCAGTAGTTCGGCCTAGGGAAGACCTCGAATAAGACTACATGCAGGCTTACCTGTCCCCTCAAACAACAGAATAATTCCCGTTGTTTGAGGGGACAGGAAGCCTGCATGCAGTCTTATTCGAGGTCCTCTCGTCTTGCTTTCTAAACACAGAAAATGAAAGGTGTCTGCAGCCGTTGCTTTTATGAAAGAAAACGGGGATAAGAGGCCACACTCCTCCAATAAAATATATTTGATCTACTTGTCTGTGCTTGAAAGTTATATCACAGTCCGAATTTTACCTTCCTCTGACAACAGAAATTGGCGTTATTTATACACTTTTTTTTTTTTTAAACCGGCCAAAAGATTAACTATATTACTTTGAAAGAGTTTCTAAGAGCAACTCTTAACATATATATGACTGAAAATGCGAAAGCATTTTAGCAGCTCTTTGTTCGCATGTACTAATTAACCAGCACAATCTGTTCTTTCGCAATCTAAAAAAAATATCTTCAAGCCGCGAAATATCTTCAAATATATGTATAAAAAAATGTAGATACACACACACACAATATATATATATATATATATATATATATATATATATATATATATATATATATATATATATATATATATATATATATATATATATATATATTAGATACCTACCGTGCCGAAGTCACCTTCCCCGAGCTTGTCACCGTAGTGGAGTACCTGGCGATGTATTTCCCGGGGGCTCCTGGCCTTCAGGGTGCTCATGCCCTCCATCCGGTACTGTGCAAGTCCGCACGGACCCACCACGCTCACGCCCTGTGCGGGAGAGTGAGAGTAATGACGGCTGTGATAAATTGATTAATTATTATAGCATTAAAACATGTTAAACATAATTTATGTTGGTGAGTTTAATGGCATAGGGTTACGTGTATAAGTTAGTGTGTATAAGTTATACATTTATACACACTGGGAGATGTCTGAGGGGTGTCATGGACCTATTCCCTACACAGGACTCTCTGGACCTGGACCCAGGACTCGCAGCAGGTACTGAGAACACCTGTGACTGATCACCAGGTGTACGCTACAGGTAAATCAATTAGCCAGAAGATTAAGGAAGTCCCGAACGCCATCTTCCTCCCTCCTTCTTTCTTCCTCCTTTATTTGGCTCCTTTTGCTTTCTCGTCCACCTCCTCCTCCTCAGCTTCGCGGGGTACTTATGTTCAGCGGAAAATTAGTGCCATTCTAGTTCACGAAAGTTATTTGGCACCTCACAATGGAGTCCGTGTATGTGTGTATGGGGGTGAGTAATGAGATTGCCTCATGAGGACCGCTCATTACCCCCTCTGCTGGTTAGTGTGGCAGGGTAGTGTTGCACATGTTGATTACGGGTAGTGTTACGAGTGACAGGATGAGTTACTCATGCTAGTTAGAGTGACGGGGGTATAATATTATATATATATATATATATATATATATATATATATATATATATATATATATATATATATATATATATATATATATATATAAAGTGGTCAACCTCACAATAAGGTCACAGGCCCCCCCCCCCCAACGCTGAACCCCATAAAAATAACAACATACTACCAAAACCTGGCATATTTTACAGCAAAATATTACTCCCCATTTTTCTTAGCTTCAAAACAGTCAGTATTTTGCACCTGACAGGGGAAATTTTGACCCACTGGGGAATTTTTTTTGGCCCCCAATGTTCGTAAACAAATGAGGGTAATTCCCCCACCAGCGCATGACAGATGTCGATCATTTTAGCCTGGAATTTAATATTTCCCCTCGTTCTCCCAACTGCATGAGTGAGAGAGAGAGAGAGAGAGAGAGAGAGAGAGAGAGAGAGAGAGAGAGAGAGAGAGAGAGAGAGAGAGAGAGAGAGAGAGAGAGAGAGAGAGAGAGAGAGAGAGAGAGAGAGAGAGGAAACTGGGAGTCACAATGGACAGTTACAGTGGAGAGATACAGACAGGAGTTAATGGGTCTTGACTGCTATCCGTGTTTGAGCAATATTCATCCCTTAATACAAGCCCTATATATACCTGCTTAGAAAATACAATATTATTGAACAATTATGAAAGACTTATGCTGATTTGTCTCGTCATCTATACGTCGTCGTCTCATTTATCGTCAATTATCTGGGCTTCGGTATGCAAGACATTCCAAGAAATTCCAAGGTAGTAAGGATATTCCAAAAATCCCCAAGAAATTCCAAGATATTACAAGATATTTCAAGATTTCCCAAGAAATTCCAAGAAAGTTTCATCTACCAACCAAACTGAAAGTAACACAACAGGGTGGTCTTGACCTCGTGTCACTTTTATCCCACCATGACGTGGTGGGCGTCTGGGGGTGACCGAGGGTTCGATTCCACCCAGCTGCTCCAAGGATTATTTTTTTCAGATTAATCCAATAATTGTATTTAAAGCCGTGAGTGGAGTTTACCTCCACTAGCGACAGCCTCATCATGCCTCCTCATATCCTCACACTGTGGAAGTCTCGTGTGATATCTCTTCGACTCTAGGTGGGTCGAAGGCTAGGTGGCTCTAGGCTAGGTGTTTATTGTGTGTGTCACCTCGTCTCTGTCCCCACCCTTGTGTGTCCCCTCGTCTTGTCCCCACCCTTGTGTGTGTCCCCTCGTCTCTGTCCCTCTCCCATTGTGAACTAGCCGCCTTCGTCAACAATGCCACTTCCACTAAAATTCACAAATCGTGAAACCTTTTTTTTTTCCCCTGTGTGTTCCCTCATATGAGTGTGTGTACTTACTATTTGTATTTCCTTGACGTGCGCTTCTAGCTGTGCTTCCTGGGTCCAGCTTCATTTTCAATGAGCCGCTTTTCCAGTTGTAGATTGGTGAATACGATCTAATCTTGTTTACAGCCTCGTATGGTACAGTCTTTCAACATTTCTACGTAACTCATCCCATGTAGTTGTGGGAGGAGCCTCGTTGTTGTGGGAGGAGCCTCGTTGTTGTGGGAGGAGCCTCGTTGTTGTGGGAGGAGCCTCGTTGTTGTGGGAGGAGCCTCGTTGTTGTGGGAGGAGCCTCGTTGTTGTGGGAGGAGCCTCGTTGTTGTGGGAGGAGCCTCGTTGTTGTGGGAGGAGCCTCGTTGTTGTGGGAGGAGCCTCGTTGTTGTGAGAGGAGCCTCGTTGTTGTGGGAGGAGCCTCGTTGTTGTGAGAGAAGCCTCGTTGTTTTGGGAGGAGCCTCGTTGTTGTGGGAGGAGCCTCGTTGTTGTGAGAGGAGCCTCGTTGTTGTGGGAGGAGCCTCGGTGTTGTGGGAGGAGCCTCGTTGCTGTGAGAGGAGCCTCGTTGTCTGTCCTCTTCCTTTTAAGGTGGAGCTCCACATCTGAGTCACAAGTACTAGATGTATTTAGTTCTCTGTACAATGGGGGGTTACGATACAATATCTCGTTATTCAGGGTTTTGAATGCTGTTGTGACTTTTGCTAATGCAGAGTATGCTGCTGACATTATATGTACCTTCAGAGTTATGCATGGTGTTATATCTACTCCAAGTTAAGTTTTTTCCATTAGCTGTTACAGGGGTAGCAGGTCTAGTTCTGCCTTAAGTTCATGGAAGCTTTTACTGACCTTTCTCACACACTTCTTTATCATTCTTCATGTGACCTCCGACGCTTTTCTGTAGCCTGATTACTTTTTTATTTACCGACAACTTCCTCACACATATTAGTTTAGGCTGATCCTTGGCTGTGTTTGCTATATAGTTCCCATACTGCTTCTCTGCTACTCTCCGAATTTCCGAATTTCATTCCGCTCTTTCGTGTATTTGTATCGTGGTTCTCCTCTATTCATGTCTCTTTGTTATTTCTTCTGGAAGTTCTAAGTTCTCTTTAAGTATTCCCCCGACCTTCTGGAACTTGCCTTAATGGACGGCTAGTCCTCCATTTTATTCTTGCTACAACCATCAATTAAATAATCAAAAGGTAGTTCAAAGTGTTCAAGGACCCCCCACTGGAATTTCATGCTTAATGCTCTCATAAATGCTCTCTCAATATTCGCTTCATGTGAAGAACAGGTCTGATCTTGCTGGTTTGTGTCTCCTCCTCTTCATGTGTCCTCACTATATTGGGTTAGGAAGTTGCTGTCTGCATGTTCTACTAGTTTTGATCTCTATTTCTTCTCTCCCTCTCTTGGAGTCTCTGGTTCTCAGTCAATTTGGCTTTCATTAATATCTAAGTGGTACTAGCTTTGCTCTCAATATAAGGAATGATTCAGCCATACTTTGAATGATATTTATGTAAGCTTTGCTTGTATTCTTGTATTTTGTCAAGATTTTCTCGTGTGTGTGTATTCACCTAGTTGTATTCACCTAGTTGTGCTTGTGGGGGTTGAGCTCTGCTCTTTCGGCGCGCCTCTCAACTGTCAATCAATCAACTGTTAATAACTACTAACTATTTTTTTAACACACACACACACTCCCAGGAAGCTAGGTATAACAGCTGTCTAACTCCCAGGTACCTATTTACTGCTAGGTAACAGGGGCATTCAGGGTGACAGAAACTTTGCCCATTTGTTTCTGCCTCGTGCGGGAATCGAACCCGCGCCACAGAATTACGAGTCCTGCGCGCTATCCACCAGGATACCAGGCCCTACCAGGCCCCTGTGTGTGTGTGTGTGTGTGTGTGTGTGTGTGTGTGTGTGTGTGTGTGTGTGTGTGTGTGTGTGTGTGTGTGTGTGTGTGTGTGTGTGTGTGTGTGTGAATGAGTGACTGTGTGTGTGTGTTTGTCCTATCCGACTCCTACTTCATCTCCGTTGATGCTGGTAACCATGGAGACGCCACGGCCAGCATGGCGGCAGTATTGGCGGGAGCCCACCGGCGCACACCCCAAGATCTTCAACCTTACATATTCGTCCTTCACAAACAACCAAAGATACCAAAGATTCTGAACCAAAGATAAGACTTTTACAGCAATCTCATTACATGAAAATGAACAACCCCCCCCCCCTCCGAAGCCCTTCATCCGAACGCCTTCACACGAACGCAAGATGTAAACACGGCGTTCGCGAACACGGATTCACGTATCTAAAGACAAGTTGTCGCATGCAGGGATCCAGTGATCAAGAGCTGGTAATACCGACATGATAAAGATCAATATGGTCATAATTAATACAAGTGTTTATTAATTATTTTTGGGAGGAATATAATGGTTCGAGAGTTAGTATTCTATGTATGGATGAAGGTTTCTGAAGCTGTTATGGTGGCACGGGGGGGGGGAGGGAAGGGGGTGGCAAGGTATGTACACACATAAACACGTGTGTGTGTGTGTGTGTGTGTGTGTGTGTGTGTGTGTGTGTGTGTGTGTGTGTGTGTGTGTGTGTGTGTGTGTGTGTGTGTGTGTTTTCTCACCTATTTGTGTCTGCAGGATCGAGCATTGGCTCTTGGATCCCGCCTTTCTAGCCGCCGGTTGTTTAAAAGCAATCACCCCTGTCATATTTCTCTGTCATATCTAGTTTTAAAATTATGAATAAAGTTTGCTTTCACAACCTGCAATGGTTGTCGAGTGTATGGTTAGATACATGTATAAATAAACGTCTATTCGTACATTAATTGATGTATGAGCATATATATTTGTGTATTCCAATATGTATTTATGTATTTGTATATATATATATATATAATGAAAATTTGTAGGTATGTGTATGTCCATATCAATAAATTTCAATATCTGTATACCCAAAGAACGGGGCCAGATGCTTGGGGCCAACATACACCCATTTTCTGACAGAAATTACTGCTGGGTACATGTTGCAACATAGGTGGGTCGTTGCCATCAATGAAAAGAGTGCCACAAGCCACAGCCACAAATACACCCCCACCACGAATCTCGCTATAGCATTCAGCTCCAATCTGATTATTAATTTAATTTTTTTCTGACGGTATTGTACAGTCAGAACCCTCCCGCGGCATCCATGTCTTGTGAATGCATTCCTCTCTCTCTTCATACCCCCCCCCCTCCCTATCTCTTCCATACTCCCCTCCCTCCGGAGAGGGAGAGAAGGGAGGTGCTGACATGCGTTGAGATGCTGTTTATAATCCCAGCATCCCAATCCCAATCCCGGGTCGACCCGGGCAGCGCCGGATATCCCATCTTGTATATATTAATATTAATAATACTAATTCATTGTGTCGGGGGACAGGCAGCCAGAGTGTATTCATACGTTAGGCTTATATCAAGGTCTCTCACCCCCCCCCCCCCCACAAGGTCGAATTATTGACCCCACCCAGGATGCAACCCCCCCCCCCCCACAACAAGCTGGCTATTACTCCTGAGTACCAACTCACTCCTAGGTGAACGGGTTCATTAGGTGATAGGAAATACCAAAATTTAAAAAGTAAACAAGATTGGTACCAGAGCTAAGAGGGTTAAGCTACAAGAGCAAGCTAGTGGACCTCAATCTCACAACCCTAGAGAACAGAATGAACAGAGGGGACATGATCACAACATACAAGATGGCGAGAGGAATAGATAAAGTCAACAAGGATAGCCTCCTCACCTTGGGAAAAAGTTTGACAAAATGACACAGGTGGAAGCTGGAAATGCAACTATGTGCCCCACCACCACTACCACCATCCACCACCACCATCCCCCACTACCACCACAACATCCCCCACCACCACTATCAACCCCCCTTCCCCATCCACCAGTAATCCATCCACCCATTACAATCCGCCAAAGCGAAACACCGAACCCTTAACCCTATTACCAATAACAACTCCTGCATCGTTTCGGGCAAATTTCAGCCATAATTGCCCCTTAACCAAACATCCCGCTAATTCCCAAGCCCCCCAAATAATAATAATAATAATAATAATAATAATAATAATAATAATAATAATAATAATAATAATAATAATAATAATAATAATAATAATAATATAGAAAAAGTGTATTTCACTCTTTTCACAAGGCTCTGTCACCGGTTCCAGTTTGAGCAACGAAAACCGGTTTTCATACAAAGGAACTCACATACCCTGATGGTATCCTTCCCCTCCCCCCCCTGGGAGGAGAGATGTTGGCTCCCGGTAGCTGGTCTAGAATGCTAGGAGGCGCTAGGATAGTATGCTGGGTGGTGCTAGGCTGGAGTACAACGAAATGCTGGGAGGTGCTAGGCTGGAGTACAACGAAATGCTGGGTGGTGCTAGGCTGGAGTACAACGAAATGCTGGGAAGTGCTAGGTTACAGTACCAAATAATGATGGAATGTCCTAGTGGGAGGGGGGGGGGGTAGAATGCTTGGAAATTCTAGGCTAGGATTAATAGACAGATGGGCTAGCATGCTACGGGGGTGCTAGGGGGTGTTGGACGCTAGTATTGCTTAGCTAGGATACTGGGTGGGAGATAAGATTCCTAGCGAAGGCACCAAGATGAACGCAGAATATATATATATATATATATATATATATATATATATATATATATATATATATATATATATATATATATATATACATATATATATATGTATATATATATATATATATATATATATATATATATATATATATATATATATATATATATATATATATATATATATATATTAGTTAAATTTCACGGCAGTGATTCAGACTATACTTTGTTATTAAACTGAAAACTGTATCCTGGGTAGAATAAGGAGAATTTTAGGCTGCTAGGCGTAGCTAGGATCACAGGGGCGAGGAGACTCCACAGATTAAAAGGCGGGGAACGCCTGGCTAGGAGTGGCTAGGGGCGGGAGATTAAAAGGGCACTTTACATAAAAGCAGTGTGTCGATATCGGAAAGATGGGTGGCGGAGGGAGAGTGTGGGGGAAGGGAAGGAGTGTGAGGTAAGGGGTAAGGGGAAGGAGAGGAGGTAAGCTCGAAATGAACAACCGCAGGTAACGGAAGGTTATAGGAGGGGAATGGAATGGAAGGGAAGGGGAAAAAATCAAGATACGTGAGGGAGTTGGGGAAAAAAGAGGAATGTAAGGAAGCGAGGATAGTAGTAGTAGCGGCTGGGATAGGAGGAGGAGGAGGAATTGGGATAAGAGGGGGAAGGGACGGGAATTGTAAGACGAATGGAGGTGAAAGGAGAAAGAAGAGGTGACTATATAGGGTGGGAGAAAGCTGTCTAAACTCTCGACACTGAGCCTTACTTTGAGGTGGACCCACCTGTCACGGTCCTGTCCTTCGGTCCTCTGTCTCTGTCTGTCTCTGTCTGTCTCTCTGTCTCTGTCTCTGGCTGTATCTGTCTGCGTGTGAACACTACTAGGTGGAGGCCACTAGGTTGATTCACACACACACACACACACACACACACACACACACACACACACACACACACACACACACACACACACAAGCACAATTAGGTGAGTACACACACACACACACACACACACACACACACACACACACACACACACACACACACACACACACTACACACACACACTACACACACACACACTACACACACACACACGAACAGCTGTTGCAAGGTGTCCCTTTAGCTGAGTGGTCTCAATCGGTCTTTTTATATCGGCTCTCAGGTTTTATTGGAGCTATGTAAATGTCCACGACATTAAGAGACGCAGAGAGAGAGAGAGAGAGAGAGAGTGAGAGTGAGAGTGAGAGTGAGAGAGAGAGAGAGAGAGAGAGAGAGAGAGAGAGAGAGAGAGAGAGAGAGAGAGAGAGAGAGAGAGAGAGAGAGAGAGGAACAAGTGGTACTTACACAGTTATTACAAGAAGGGTCGCCATGGAGACCAAGAGACGCCACATCAGTGTTGTCATGTGTTGGAGGTATCCACTACCGACCACATTTCCCCTCTCTCTCTCTCTCCCCTCTTGTGCACTCCTCTCCCCCCCCCCTCTCTCTCTCTACACTCCTCTCTCTCTCTCCCCTCACAGCTGTCGTGTTACCCTCTGTTGACAACAGAGCCACTCTTGATACTCCACTCTTCACGTTGACATTTTTTTCCAGTTTTCTTAAAATCTGCTTATTTTTTATTCCGTTTGTCGCTGTTGATAAAGAGTCGTCTGGCTCCGTTTACCGTTAGCGACAACAGTGCCGCTTACCTTCCCACCCCTTACAACGGGCTCCCCCTTCGCCCCTCCATCCCATTTTTAAGTCCCCCCATGTCACTGTGGGAGGGATGGGGGGGACAAACGGGTGCAGTCTCTTCTTCCACTACTTCAAATGTAACACACGTAACATCTATCTCCAACACTAACGTTAAACATCTCTAACGTTAGTGGCTAACATCTCCAACACTATCATCTCTAAACACTGATATATCTAACATCTGCAACACGTATCATCTAACATCTCTAAGAGTCATACCTAACACCACCAACCCTAACACCCAACACCTTCAACCACCCGCAATAACACACCACAACCACAGCACCACACAACACAACACACAATACTCATCCACACTTCACATCTCTATCACACACACACACACATACACACATGTCGGGACCAAAGAGCCAGAGCTCAACCCCCGCAAGCACAATTAGGTGAGTACACACACACACACACACACACACACACACACACACACACACACACACACACACACACACACACACACACACACACAGAGAAAGTAGTTAACAGATGGAAAGCATTAGGCAGTGATGTGGTGGATTCACACTCCATACACAGTTTCAAAAGTAGATATGACAGAGCCCAATAGGCTCATGAACCTTTACACCAGTTGACTGACAGCTGAGAGGCGGGACCAAAGAGCCAGAGCTCAACCCCCCGCAAGCATATCTAGGTGAATACACACAAGACCCCCCCCTTTCCCCTTCCCCCGTCCCCCTGCTCGTCCAGCGACAGACATCTTGAAGCAAAACCTGATTTGTTCCTAATTTCAGAGCCGAAGTTGAAGAGTGGCAGTCGCGGACGGAGACCAGAGGATTGGACAAGATTGAAAAGGGTTTGAAGTGTAATTGAAGTAAGATTGAAGTAGATGGCGCTGAGGGAACCAAATGACTGCTTTATTATTTCGTGTCTTGCTGCTGCCATTTGGAGAAGACATTGTTTATATAAGCCACTTAAAGGAATATATATAAGTCAATTTGGCAGTGATGCTAAGGTGTTTGTCAAACGTACTTACGGCAGACCAATTGGTTTGGTCTGGAAGACAAGAACAAAGAGAAAAAAAAAGACTTGTGTGTTGATTTAACACGTCAGGAAGAAGAGAACAGTGACGCTGTTGTTTAAGACAGGGACGCTGTTGTTTAAGACAGGGGCGCTGTTGTTTAAGACAGGGGCGCTGTTGTTTAAGACGGGGGCGCTGTTGTTTAAGACAGGGGCGCTGTTGTTTAAGACGGGGGCGCTGTTGTTTAAGACAGGGGCGCTGTTGTTTAAGACGGGGGCGCTGTTGTTTAAGATAGGGGCGCTGTTGTTTAAGACGGGGGCGCTGTTGTTTAAGACGGGGGCGCTGTTGTTTAAGACGGGGGCGCTGTTGTTTAAGACAGGGGCGCTGTTGTTTAAGACGGGGGCGCTGTTGTTTAAGACAGGGGCGCTGTTGTTTAAGACAGGGGCGCTGTTGTTTAAGACGGGGGCGCTGTTGTTTAAGACGGGGGCGCTGTTGTTTAAGACGGGGGCGCTGTTGTTTAAGACGGGGGCGCTGTTGTTTAAGACGGGGGCGCTGTTGTTTAAGACAGGGGCGCTGTTGTTTAAGACAGGGGCGCTGTTGTTTAAGACAGGGGCGCTGTTGTTTAAGACAGGGGCGCTGTTGTTTAAGACAGGGGCGCTGTGGGCTATCCCTGTGGATCATGCCTGTAAGTTATCCATGTGGGATACCCATGTGGATATCCATGTGGGTCTTCGCTGTAGGTCTTAATAGTTTCTAGCTTCCAAACTTTGAGGAAAAACCATTGAGGTCATACAATAGACTCGAACACACACACCCCTGGCACTCGAATCCGCACCCCTTGGGGAGTACATGGATGTGTGTTCGATCCCACTGTATGACCTCAATATCGTATTGCAGATACATCACTTTTTTGTGGTTTCATTGCGTGTTCTGTCTTTATTTTGAAGGATACTGGTGAGTATTTTATATGTCTGGATCATGTCTCGCGTATTTTTTTTAAATTGGGGGGTGCATATGTTAGCCCTGTGCTCCCTACCCGCCAAACACACACCGAAACTACGACGTTGGTACAACGTTCCAACAAGATTTAACACCTCCTAACCAGTTATAACAACCAATATAGCAAGTTGTAACAACGTTCTAATACGTCATAAACACGTTAAGCCAAGATGTAACAACTTTATTACAAGTTGTAACAAGCGGAAAATAGAGACAGTTTCGGTTTGTGTTTCCAGGGTAGGTTCCTGGCGGATGTTGCGATGTCTGCCATCTAAATTCTAGCAGGTGATGTTTCCATTGATGGCTACATCCGGTGATTGTTTTGATGTGATGTCTACTCAAGAGATGTCTACTGATGTCTTTGACTCTAACTCCCGAACGTTCCTCCCATTCATTGCATACTGAGGTACTTCTAACCACAATCTAGTTCGCCTAACAGTCAGTCTTGCATCTTCATGACCTTGCACTTATCTGGATTGAAGTTCAATAGTCATTGTACTCAACTTATCCAACTTATTCACCAACTTAACCAAGTCCACCAGGAGCTTCCTACACTCATCGCGTGTCGCGCTCTTACTCATCAACTGTGTGTCGTCTACCAGTTGACACAGGACTCACCATGTATACTATGTATACCACCTCACCATGTATACCTCACCATGTATATGACACTTAGGTGTGGAAAGAATACAGTGCGAATCTGCACTGACGCTTGTAAAACTGTGTGTGAAGGGGGGGGGGGGGGGGGTAGTGAAGCTGTTAGCTCTTGGACCCCGCCATTCTAACTGTCGGTTGTCTAATATGTACTGACTCCCGACCGATTTTTCTTATATCTTATCTACACTTATCTACACACATCACACATATTGGTATGTGTGTGTTTGTGTGTGTGTGTGTGTGTGTGTGTGTACTCACCAAGTTGTATTCTTCAAGTTGTACTTGCGGGGGTTGAGCTCTGGCTCTTTGGTCCCGCCTCTCAACTGTCAATCAACTGGTGTACAGATTCCTGAGCCTACTGGGCTCTATCATATCTACATTTGAAACTATGTATGGAGTTAGCCTCTACGACATCATTGTCTAATGCATTCCATCTGTTAACTACTCTGACAGTGTGTGTGTGTGTGTGTGTGTGTGTGTGTGTGTGTGTGTGTGTGTGTGTGTGTGTGTATGCGTGTGTATGAGTGTGTGTGTGTGTGTGTGTGTGTGTGTGTGTGTGTGTGTGTGTGTACTCACCTAATTGTACTCACCTAATTGTGCTTGCGGGGGTTGAGCTCTGGCTCTTTGGTCCCGCCTCTCAACCGTCAATCAACTGGTGTACAGATTCCTGAGCCTATTGGGCTCTATCATATCTACATTTGAAACTGTGAATGGAGTCAGCCTCCACCACATCACTTCCTAATGCATTCCATTTGCTAACTACTCTGACACTGAAAAAGTTCTTTCTAACGTCTCTGTGGCTCATTTGGGTACTCAGCTTCCACCTGTGTCCCCTTGTTCGCGTCCCACCAGTGTTGAAAAGTTCGTCCTTGAACGAACACACACACACACACACACACACACACACACACACACACACACACACACACACACACACACACACACACACACATGTATAAAACATGAACAGATATTAAGACATGTATGAACAAGACAGACAAGTGTGCAGAAGAGCCGATCAGAACAACACTAACTCATTGTGTATTCTAGTGTAGGGGCCACTCAGGACACCCATCCCAGCTGTTGGAGAGGAGGGGGAGGAGGAGTGAGGGAGAGAGTGCACCTCCAACTCTCCCTCACTCCTCCAAACTTTCTTCATTATGACCTGACACTCTCCCTCCTGCTACGAGATGGTGGTAGGTGGTGGGGGGTTGGTGGGCGTGGGAGGTAGTTGTTGGTGGTGGTGGTTGTTGGAGGGAATGGGTGGATGATAGCGACGGGGGGGGGAGGTTATTTTGAAATTGGTGTTTTGAATCACCACTTCCCCTCACAACCTCCGGCCATTAAGGTCCGTTATGAGAACCACCAACACAATAGGTTAGGTTAGGTTAGGTTAGGTTAGGTTAGGTTAGGTTAGGTTAGGTTAGGTTAGGTTAGGGGGCATCAGGTCTAATCTATAACATCGTCCCTTTGTTTACTTTGTGGAAGGGGCAGTGTGAGAGATCAGTCTTTATCTATTTCCCAAAACCTGTCCAAACCTTCGGGTATTTCCCCGTCTACAACTCTCTAGTTTACTGCCCATCCACTTGGACTGGTTGGTAGAACATTAACGGCCTTGCTCCCTATAGCTGGTCGGGGTTCGCACTACGCCGTCTTGATGCACCAACTCCTTGTCCTCATATACCTGCTCCTTGTCCTCATACCCCAGCTTCTTGTCCACATATCCCAGTTCCTTGTCCTCATACCCCAGCTTCTTGTCCTCATACCCCAGCTTCTTGTCCTCATATCCCAGCTCCTTGTCCCCATACCCCAACTCCTTATCCTCACACCCCAGCTCCTTGTCCTCATATCCCAGCTCCTTGTCCACATATCCCAGCTCCTTGTCCACATATCCCAGTTCCTTGTCCTCATACCCCAGCTTCTTGTCCTCATATCCCAGCTCCTTGTCCCCATACCCCTACTCCTTATCCTCATACCCCAGCTCCTTGTCCTCATATCCCAGCTCCTTGTCCACATATCCCAGCGCCTTGTCCACATATCCCAGCTCCTTGTTCTCATATCCCAGCTCCTTGTTCTCATATCCCAGCTCCTTGTCCTCATATCCCAGCTCCTTGTCCTCATACCCCAGCTCCTTGTCCTCATACCCCAGCTCCTTGTCCTCATACCCCAGCTCCTTGTCCTCATACCCCAGCTCCTTGTCCTCATACCCCAACTCATTGTCCTCATATCCCACCTCCTTGTCCTCATATCCCAGCTCCTTGTCCACATACCCCAGATCCTTGTCCTCATATCCCAGCTCCTTGACCTCATACTGCAGTTCCTTGACCTCATATTCCAGTTCCTCCACCGATACCTTCTAAGTGGCTCAACACTTAGAAGGTATAACACTTAACACACTTCCTAATTACCTTACCCGTCCAGTGTATTATATACAAAAATTCAAGTCAGCCCACAATGCTGACATTATTACATCTGAAAGTCTTAGTCTTAAAGTCTTAGATCTTTCTGAAGAGACGTGTCATCCTCTACTTTTTCTTCCTTGAAACTCTGAAATCCTCCCCAAAGTGGCGACACTTTTGGCAAATGGCCGGAATGTGGGATCTTCCAAGACAGTTCTGAAGTGCCTGATTCCTTAAGATGTTGATAGAAGATTGACGAAAGAAAAAAAAAAAGAGTTGCCATTCCAAGTAGACAGACAGACAGTTTGTGTACTTCTTTCCGTCTGTACATGTGTACAGACAGAAGCCCCTCGTATTTAAAGGGCAATAGTCACTGTACACACACACACACACAGACACAGACACTCATGAGTAGACAGTCAATGAAGCGTCAAGATAGCCACACTATAGACAGCCGTACTATAGACACAGTCACACTATAGCCAACCACACTATAGACAGCCCATACTATAGCCAGTCACACTATAGCCAACCACACTATAGCCAGCCACACTAACATAGAGACAGATTCCCCCCCCCCCCACCCGCCCTCACGCACTAGATAGGCAGCACAGAGGCTGGTGGGTGTGTGGGCGTACCCTGGTGGGTGTGTGGGCGTACCTTGCAGACGACGGGCGGCGTGAGGTACTTGTCGGGCGGGGGCGGCACGGGCGGCGGGGGCGGTGCTGGACACAGGCGCATGATGGAAGGGAAGGTGTTGGGCGGCAGGGTGGTGGGCGGGGCGGGCGCTGAGCTGCTGTGGGTGGTGGGCGGGGAGAGAGAGAGTACAATTCAGTTATAAACTTGAAGCAAACATGTGTGTAAACAAGTGTAAACAGATGTAAATAAGTCAAATGTAAATAAACATGTTAGTGGCTGTGTACATTCAGGTTCAAATGAATGTGTAAATGAGTATACTTATTAATGCGTCAATGCGTGTGTAAATTAATGTGTAGATTATTTACATTAATGTGTAAATGTTTTACATATAAATGTTTTACTCTTTTTAATGAATGAGCAAATTCTAAGTGGTAATTCAGCTGTAAAAGTATGTGTAATTTACTATGTAAATCCATTTATAAATCCAAAAATAAATCCACGTGTAAATATACATAAAATCCTCGTGTGACAAGAAAAAAATAAATGAATAACGAAACAGGAAGTGAATGGAAAAAAAGATTGAATAAATTTATCAATAAATGAATGAAAACTATAACAAAATTACATATATATATATATATATATATATATATATATATATATATATATATATATATATATATATATATATATATATATATATGTCGTACCTAGTAGCCAGAACGCACTTCTATGACTACTATGCAAGGCCCGATTTGCCTAATAAGCCAAGTTTTCATGAATTAATTGTTTTTCGACTACCTAACCTACCTAACCTAACCTAACCTAACCTTTTCGGCTACCTAACCTAACCTAACCTATAAAGATAGGTTAGGTTAGGTTAGGTAGGGTTGGTTAGGTTCGGTCATATATCTACGTTAATTTTAACTCCAATAAAAAAATATTGACCTCATACATAACGAAATGGGTAGCTTTATCATTTCATAAGAAAAAAAATAAAGGAAATATATTAATTCATGAAAACTTGGCTTAATAGGCAAATCGGTCCTTGCATAGTAGGCATAGAAGTGAGTTCTGGCTACTAGGTACGACATATATATATATATATATATATATATATATATATATATATATTATTTGTTATTTGATAATAACAAATAAAAAAATAATAAAATAAACAAAATTCCATTAAAGTCGAAGTCAACTGAGATTATAAGGCAATCTCCATTCTCAACTGTTTCATCAAACTATGACTACCTTGACGTCAATCATTATAATGTACGTGTGTGCACGTGCTGTGTATGGCATAATCACGTACATGTGTACACACTTCTCCAGTGTACGTGGCTGACCTGAAGGGTGTGGAGGTGGAGGAGTGTGGCGTGGTGGCGTGGGAGAAGGGCGTGGGCGGTGCGCTGATGGGCGTGGTGGTGAAGGGCGTGGAAGCATTGGTGTTGAAGGGCGGAGGAGGCGTGGAGAGGATGGGCACGGCGTACTCCCCGCCCACCACACCGCTGCTGGCGCTCTGATGGGCGGGAGTAGCGGCGCCGCCGCCGCCCTTGCTGTAGTCGCTCAGGTGACGCCCAATGGTGGCCACGCTGTATTCCGAGGCGCTGAACAGCGGCGTCTTGTACGGCTCGTGATACAGCGAGCCTTCCTCGTCCGGCACGGCCACGGGGCCGTACATGGCCGCCCCGGCGCCCGAGTAACTGGACACCATCCGCAGCGACTTCATATCCAGGGCCACGCTGGCCGTGTCCGACAGTGGACTCTTGAGCACGTGCGGCGACGACTTCTTCTTCCTGAGCCGCCTGACGTAGATCAGCAAGCCGGCCGCCACCAGCAGGAACACGCCCACCACGAACCCGATTACCACGCCCATGTAGGCGCGGGTGTGGGCGTGCACGGCCGACACGGCAGACACGTCGCGCGAGTCGTCGCGTCGGACCGCGGTGTGCTCGGCCGGCGTGGACGCCTCCCCGTCGGCCCAGTCCGTCAGGTTGCACGTGCACGGCTCTGTGCAGGACACACATAAACATAAACACATCAGCGGCACACATCACCGCTTACACGGAAAATAATTGAAGAACATGTAAGGAATACAGGGAGTACAGAATACAGGGAGCACAGAATACAGGGAGCACAGAATACAGGGAGTACATAATACAGGGAGCACAGAATACAGGGAGCACAGAATACAGGGAGCACAGAATACAGGGAGCACAGAATACAGGGAGCACAGAATACAGGGAGTACATAATACAGGGAGTACAGAATACAGGGAGCACAGAATACAGGGAGCACAGAATACAGGGAGTACATAATACAGGGAGCACAGAATACAGGGAGTACATAATACAGGGAGTACAGAATACAGGGAGCACAGAATACAGGGAGCACAGAATACAGGGAGTACATAATACAGGGAGCACAGAATACAGGGAGCACAGAATACAGGGAGCACAGAATACAGGGAGCACAGCATACAGGAAGTACATAATACAGGGAGCACAGAATACAGGGAGCACAGAATACAGGGAGCACAGAATACAGGAAGTACATAATACAGGGAGCACAGAATACAGGGAGCACAGAATACAGGGAGCACAGAATACAGGGAGTACATAATACAGGGAGCACAGAATACAGGGAGCACAGAATACAGGGAGCACAGAATACAGGGAGTACATAATACAGGGAGCACAGAATACAGGGAGCACAGAACCGAAGAAAAACCACACCAAACACAAGAGTGAGGGGAAAGAAAACAAATACATTACAGTAACAATTTGGCCTACAGGAATTCAATATTTGTTTTATGAAGGCACTAATCCCACACAGACGACGACACCAAGATCCCTTCCCATAACTGTAGACCCTCCCACCAGAAAGAGGGAGAACTACCAGAGATTTAAGCAAAAACATTCAGTGTTATCATTACACAAAAACAGAGGCGGAACAAGAGAACTACATCCCAGCCTCACTAACAAGCACCTTCTGAAAGCAACCTGCAAGCATCACGGATCAATACCCGTGTACTGATTATCTTGAGATGATTTCGTGGCTTTTTAGTGTCCCCGCGGCCCGGTCCTCAACCAGGCCTCCACCCCCAGGAAGCAGCTCGTGACAGCTGACTAACTCCCAGGTACCTATTTACTGCTAGGTAACAGGGGCATTCAGGGTGAAAGAAACTTTGCCCATTTGTTTCTGCCTCGTGCGGGAATCGAACCCGCGCCACAGAATTACGAGACCTGTGCGCTATCCACCAGGCTGAGTGTTGTTATATTTTAAAATTCACTCTAAAGTGAGTATGTGGCGTGTCTGATGACAACACAATGTCTCTAATGTTGTTGATGTTGATATTGTGTTGTTGAGCACAACACAATGTCTCTACATTGTCGTAGGATTTAACAGAGGATTTAAACTCTTTCATGACTTAAAAATAAATCAGAGATAGACTTTATCCAGATAGACTTTAGGTTTGATTTTAAGGAATGCTCACACAATCGACTTTTATAGAAATATTAATGGCAGCCTTGCTCTTTAATTGCATATCACAATAGTATCGGAATACTAGTAATGAGAAAATCAGTATAGGAGCCACGGGGAGGGAGGGGATGGTATTCGAACCTGCTCACTGGGTATATACTCCCAAGCTAGCGCCACCGTGTCGTGGCTTGGTGGTCTGGCGCGCAAGCTTAAGAATACTAAGTGAGCAGGTTCGAATCCTGCTCAATGGATCCTACTGATTTTCTAAAAAAGTAGTAGTGATAGTAATGAATTAATACTACTACTAATGATAACAACAGTAATAATAACAATAACCTTTCCACCTTGTGAATACTGGTAAATGTGTCCTATACGGCCGCGATAAGCCAGTACCAGAGAGGAGAACTGTGAACACTTTCGTATAAACACTTGTCGGAGAGATAAAAGTTCCAGCGACGGAGGAAGACTGTCCCTGTGGGCGCTATAAACATGCCAGGTAATATCTCTGGACTGGAACTCTTGCTTACATCTGCTTTCACGTCTATACACGCTCGCATGCGGTCGGTGCTGGATGGCAGCCGGTGGCAGTGGATGGCGTTGGGTGGCAGGGAATGGCAAGGGATGGCAGCCGGTGGCAGTGGATGGCGTTGGGTGGCAGGGAATGGCAAGGGATGGCAGCCGGTGGCATTGGATGGCGTTGGGTGGCAGGGAATGGCAAGGGATGGCAGCCGGTGGCAGTGGATGGCGTTGGGTGGCAGGGAATAGCAAGGGATAGCAGGGGATGGCAAAACGTTGCAAGGAATGATGGGCTTGACGACCTTACTGATATACTGTAACCGGGTATCAGGAGGTCTCGATCACCTGAACGTCGTAAACACACTCAAGAGAATGTGTTGTCATCAGACACCCAACAAACTCACTTTAGAGTGAATATAAAATATAAGAACACTGAAATTGGTGAGAGTACCTAAGAGGCGTGAGTCAGAGAGTCATAGTGAAGGGTGAGAAGTCGGACTGGCGTACAGTAACAGAGTCCCTGAGGGCTCGGTGCTAGGACCTATATACTATTTAGTATTTACGTTTATAACCTAACAACAAGTCGATATTTCAGGGAAGGCTGGGCCAGGACCCACTACCTTTTCGATCTACTTTAATACTACTATATCTAACTCTACTGCAAATACTACTATATCTAACTCTACTGCAAATACTACAATATCTACCTCCAATACTACTATATCTACCTCTACTGCTATTACTACTATATCTACCTCTACTGCTAATACTACTATATCTACGTCTACTGCTAATACTACTATATCTACGTCTACTGCTAATACTACTATATCTACCCCTACTACTACTCTTTCTTATTTACGTTGGCCTGTCCCCTTCCCTTTTCCCGCCCTGTACAGACAGAGAAGAGACACTCACGGCTGTCGAAGTAGACCTCGCTGAGGGCCAGCCACGGCCCGGGGAAGTCGAGGAGGACGTTGAGGACTCGTCCGGTGCGGTGACGCAAGTCCAGGGTCACATTGTGGCTGCCGGAGGTCAACGACCCCGGCCAGTTGGAGGTGGACCTCAGCGGCTTCTCGTGGAAGTGCGTGCCGTCCTCGCCGAAGTAAACTTCCGCTTTCGAAGGCATCTGTAGAGAGGGGAGTGAGAGGTGGTTTACACAGCAGCAGCAGGAGGAGATGGAATCACAGTAAACCTTTTGGGATAATGGCAAGCAGTTGGTGTGGGACTACACGTGCGTATCAACCCTGGCTAACACCTACATTGACTTCAGTGTTGCACAACCAGGTGGCGCTGCCACTCACAGGGAATGCGCCAAATCCCGTAAGCACAGAGAACTGGATCACCACTACAATTTTGTCCCCCATTGCTTCTGAGACACTCGGCGCCTGGGGGTAAGGGTGCCACCAGTTTTTTGAAGGAACTGGGTTCTAGGCTAATTGAAACAACAAGAGACCTCTAGAGCTACCAGGTTCCTTTTCCAGCGCCTCAGCGTGGCGATACAGAGGGGGAAATGCACACTGCATTCAGGGTTCCTGCCCGCCATCTGAGGAGCTGGAGGAACTCGACAAATTATGATAACCATCTTTGTACCCCATAAGCAACTTCTTTTTTGTAACAAAGTTTAAATAAAACAAATATATATGTGTATATACAAAAGAATAGGGGTGGTAGGAGAAGATAATATTAAAGTGTTCAGTAAGAATCCACAAGGTCTTCTCTGAATATTCTTTATTTTCTTCTCCGAGGCTCTGGATACATATACTTGCATCAGAGGTGGTACCCTCAAAAAAAAAAAAAAAATATATATATATATATATATATATATATATATATATATATATATATATATATATATATATATATATATATATATATATATATATATATATTATATATATATTATTTATATATATATTAT
Source organism: Procambarus clarkii (assembly GCF_040958095.1). NCBI lineage: Eukaryota > Metazoa > Arthropoda > Malacostraca > Decapoda > Cambaridae > Procambarus > Procambarus clarkii. Next base: position 15,262,645 of record NC_091173.1, read on the forward strand.
ATATAATGTTTCAGATGTGTAGGAAGGTGTAAGTATAGCACATTGCGCCATATCCCTGGTTGATTAATGGACGGCAAGGTGATCACCGTGGGATTAATTACCTGCCCGTCTAAACACACTTGTTGACTATTAAACACGGGTAAACACGATTAATTGGCATGTGATGAGGACTGACATCTGTGTGTGTGTGTGTGTGTGTGTGTGTGTGTGTGTGTGAGTGTGTGTAGCCAAGTCGGAAACTGTCTATGGTGAGTATAGGTAACAACCTAATTATGTTGAATAGTTAGGTAGTTGTGCATGTTGGGTAGGTAGTAATTGTGTATGTCTGGTAGGTAGTTTTGCATGTGGTGTAGGTAAGTAGTTAGGGGGCACAATTCGTCTGAGGAGCTGGAAAGAAGAACTGGAAAGTGTTTACAAATGGAACGGGCGAAACAGAGCAAGAAAGGAACAGTTAAAACTGAAGTGCTGTAGGAAAGAATGTAACAGGGAGAGGGGGGGGAGGGGGGCCATTTAAATGACTGATAATTGTCAAGCCAAAGGAAAAGCAATGGAAGGGGAGGGATGGCGCTGGAATGGCAAGGGAGGCAGTATTGAGTGCTGAAGCCCTGGAAAAGGTGATTGATTCAAGATAATGTTAGCCAGGCTGTGAGGGCGGAGGCTTCCCTCCCAGCGGAGGGAGGTGTGAGGTAACTAGACACCCTGTGAGGAAGGGGAAGTGAGGGGAGATGAGGGAGAGGTGAGGGGAAGGTGAGGGAGGGCACGTGTTGTTCCTCTCTCCCTCACGCGTGTGAGAGGGAGGGCGAGAGAGTGTGTGTGTGTGTGTGTGTGTGTGTGTGTGTGTGTGTGTGTGTGTGTGTGTGTGTGTGTGTGTGTGTGTACACGAAGCCATTACACCGCACAGTTAATCACAGAACAACACTTCTCTCAGACATATGGTGTGATGTGTGCCTATAATGACTTCAAGACGGCACCATAGGCGCTGGCACCCATCTCCAAGTGCCGCTCTCTTTACATCAATTAGTTTAAAAAATGGAACCCTAACCTAACCTAACAGTAGCAACAATACCCACGCCCACTAACAGTAGCTACAACACATCAACTAACAACCAAGGCGACGCCAACTACCCACAACTAACAAAACACAGACACTTGACCCAAATAACCCTCCCCCCCCCCGGGGCTACCCCCCCCCCTCCTCCCCCAAGTCTAACAATAGTCGAGTAATCAGCCGGACGACCGTAACGAAAAGCGTAATGGCAATTAGGTAGTTAAGGCCTCCCTGAGCCCACCTGTTCCAGCGACCACGCCCCTCCTCATATTTCCTTCCCTTATCTCTAATTTCCCTTCAGATGCTAATGGAACAGTGAGGGGTGAGAGGGAAGGTTGTGAGGGGGGTGAGAGAGAAGAGGTTGTGAGGGGGTGAGAGAGAGAGAGAGAGAGAGAGAGAGAGAGAGAGAGAGAGAGAGAGAGAGAGAGAGAGAGAGAGAGAGAGAGAGAGAGAGAGAGAGAGAGAGAGAGAGAGAGAGAGAGAGGGAGAGAGGACAAATTAAGAGTCACACCTATAACCAGCTTCAAGAGCTACAAGACTATGCTACGTTCAAATTAATAAATCTCACCAACTAGTCTGAGACCCGGGTTGTATTTTGTATATTAATGTATTATTCTGATCAAACAAGTCGATGGCCCGATAGAGCCTTAAGAGTCACACAGTCGACGAGGCATTACAGGTCACCACACCTAATATAGCCAATGGCAGGAGACCCACAACCCCCACAAACAATCCTCTGGTGACTGGGGGGTCACCAAAGGTCAAAATGTATCGCCACAGAAGGTATCGCACGACCTTGCTGCCCTGCGACCATCACCCAAGCCTTCGGCTACTTGCTTCAAGCGTCGAAGCTCCTGTACATTTGTCAGCTTGGCCGTCTCCTTGCCTGGACGCGTGCTTGCTTGCTCGCTCATCCTTATAGCGCTGTGCACATTGACATTGTAAATTGTAGCCACAACCTAGATGGCGTTGATCACAATACGACACCCACCAGAGGTCATCATCATCGACCTCTTCTTCAAACTGAGGCAGGAAACCGGCGCCTTTCACAGATACCACGCCACCACCAACAGATGGCGTTGTCTGCGTAGCACCCAATACCGGGGAGTGGAAGTGCAGACCCATAGATGGCGCTGAAATCGCCACTCCATACTCTAGCCATGGTGTCGAAGACACCTGAAGCCCAAACAGAAACCTGGAGACACAAACAGATACCTGGAGACACAAACAGATACCTGGAGACACTAACAGATACCTGGAGACACTAACAGATACCTGGAGACACTAACAGATGGCTGGGGAGAGCAGTAGCAGGTGTATGGCTAAAGAGGAACATCTTAGACGAGTTGACCTAGGCTGATGTGTTCAGCCCCCCCACTACCTGCTCCTTGCAGTAAGCTGCAAACGCTATGTCTGCAGCGTGGGGGGGGGGGAGTGGGCGGGGAGGGTGATGGGGAGAGTGGGTGGAGAGAGTGGGTGGGCAGGTGGAGAGGTGGAGAGAGTGGGTGGGCAGGTGGAGAGGTGGAGAGAGTGGGTGGGCAGGTGGAGAGGTGGAGAGAGTGGGTGGGCAGGTGGAGAGGTGGAGCACAAAATGAAGATGATCGATAAAGGTCAGATTAAGCTTGACTGTGTGGATATGATCCAGACATCCATAATACTCAAAAGGGGGGTATCGATAGAGACCGAATGTTTAGAATGTTTAGTAACATAACGAGGTAACACGTATGGAAGGTAGAGACTCACAGATGGAATATGGTAATATGAGCCCCTCTCAATATATAATTTAAGAAAAAAGCAGATATATGACAAGAAAGACAGGAGCTGTAAGTCATTACCTTAAACGACTAACAGTTGGAAAGGCGAGGCCCAAGAGCTGAAGGTCGAGTCCACAAACTCTATTAAACATGAACTCACATCCATAAAAACTCAATAGTCGTGTCCTGTTTGTACAGCTAAATGATTCCCAACATATTCTTAACTCCCTGTATCATTCTAACAGCTGTAGGCTACACATGAACATCTGTATATAACGTCAACACCTGTCAGTACACATCAACATCTGTCTATAACATTAACACCTGTCTTTACACATCAACATCTTGCTCTTGGCAATTATACAAAGTGAAACGATAAAAAAATAGCTGCACAGTTTTGCAGTGTTTTATCTTAAACACAAAACTAAACATTTGTCTTAAACTAAACATCAAATGAACTGCAACAATAAAGAGGAAATGTTTGAAGTATGAGAGTGTAAAGCAATGTTATCACAAGCATTTTGTTTTTCCCCTCCTCTTTCTTTTCTTTACTCTTTTTCCTCCGCAAGAGAGGGGAGAAAATGGGGGTCTTTCGCATGTAAATTTCCCTGTACCTGGGTGGGGGTAGGGAAGAATGAGGGGAAAGTTATGCCTCCCATATAAGTAGTTTTGTCAACAATGTTCTTTCAGACTTTAGGTCTCCTATTTTATTGACAAAAAAATATGGGAAATCATACATTTTTTTAATGTATAGAAATACATATTTATCTGCAAACCTAATCTTATGTATATGTATATGGATATCTCCTATTTTATTGACAAAAAAATATGGCAAATCATACATTTTTTTAATGTATAGAAATACATATTTATTTGCAAACTGCGATCCATATACATAAGATTATTTATCATTAAAGGGATATAAGGTTTTAACTTCTATACAACTATACATTATTCAGTTGGAATTATCTTTACTTCTACATTATTCACTCTATACTATGTATACCATGTGTATCATACAGCATGTGTTCTACGCTAACCATGTGTTCTATGTATATATTGTGCACCGTGTGCATAATGGCCCTAACATTTACACATTTTGCCCACATTTACAGCCTCTAACACATGACATTTACAACCCACAACACCTGACATTTACAGCCCCTAATACCTGATATTTACAGCACCTAACACCTGACATTTACAGCTCCTAACACCTGACATTTACAGCCTCTAATATCAAACATTTACAGCCCCTAATATCTAAGATTTACAGCCCCTAACACCTGACATTTACAGCCTCTAATATCGAACATTTACAGCCCCTAATATCTAAGATTTACAGCCCTTAACATCTATCATTTACAGCCCCTAACATCTAAGACACCTTTCTTATTACATGTATCACCTAACATATACAACACCTAACGTACGTAACGTCTATAACACATGAAATACCTAACATATGCAAAACTTACCCTCTCACAGTTTACAGGGAACGTAATAATATATTTTCTGAGACGTATATATGTAGATGTTTCAATGCTCCTTAATCAACAAATCTCTGAGAAAAGGGGTATAGGATGGAATGGGGTGGAAGGGGGTGGAATGGAGATAGGGGGGAATAGATGTTAACTATCCCGGGCAGCGCTGGGTAACTCTCTCCTAGCCCTCTATGTGAAAAATAATTCAAAGGCTTTGTTCAAGCTCTGACTCTGATTTTGACTGTATAGGTGAAAGTCGAAAAGATTGGTGCGTGGAGCTGCTCATCACTATGCAGATTACCTGGAGTTTGAGTAATTATGGGGGTTATTAGGGCATTAGGGGTGTGGCCAGGTGGTAGAGTGGTGTTGTGTGTGTGTGTGTGTGTGTGTGTGTGTGTGTGTGTGTGTGTGTGTGTGTGTGTGTGTGGGTGTGTGTGTGTGTGTGTGTGTGTGTGTGTGTGTGTGTGTGTGTGTGTGTGTGTGTGTGTGTGTGGGTGTGTGTGTGTGTGTGTGTGTTTGTGTGTGTGTGTGTGTGTGGGTGTGGGTGTGTGTGTGTGTGTGTGTGTGTGTGTGTGTGTGTGTGTGTGTGTGTGTGTGTGTGTGTGTGTGTGTGTGTGTGTGTGTGTGTGGGTGTGTGTGTGTGAGTATTCACCTAGTTGTGCTTGCGCTGGTTGAGCTCTGCTCTTTCGGCCCACCTCTCAACTGTCAATCATTCAACTGTTACTAACTACTAACTAACTTTTTCACACACACACACACACAGGAAGCAGCCCGTGAAACCTGACTAACTCCCAGGTACCTATTTACTGCTAGGTAACAGAGGCATCAGGGTGAAGGAAACTCTGCCCATTTGTTTTTCCGCCGGCTGCCGGATCGAACCCCGGTCCCAAGGTCAACGAGTCTAGAACGCTGTCCAACGTCCTCCTAGGGGGGTACACCCCATCACTTAGCGGAATTTGATTAATGGTTCCGAATCCTCAAAATCTCAAGCAGGATATCCCAGCGTCCTGCTATCCTGCCCTTGGGAGGATAACTGTTATCCTCCTTGACGGGATAACTGTTTGTTACGTCAGAAGATAATTACCAGTGGAAGAGGAGCAATATATTAATCGCCTCAGTGACGGCAGGAAAGGAGAAGTAAGAGGAGGGATGTGAGGGTAATGGAAGAGAAGGAAGGGGAGGATGGGAGGGAAATAGAAAGAAGGGAGCCTAATGATAGGGGAAAAGGAGAGAGAGTAGGGGATGATGAGAGAAGAATAGAGAGTAATAATTAGCAATAGAAAAAGCAAAGGACAGAGCGAGAGAGAGAGAGAGAGAGAGAGAGAGAGAGAGAGAGAGAGAGAGAGAGAGAGAGAGAGAGAGAGAGAGAGAGAGAGAGACAGGGGGGGATGGAATGAGAATGAAAAGAAGGAGGGGTTGAGACAGTAGCAGAAAAAAGAGAAACAAAGAATTCAGAGAAAAAATCGAGAAATGTGGGGAGTGTCAAGATTTAACTCGGCAAGTAAACAGTGACATGACACAGTGAGGTGACACAGTGAGGTGACACAGTGAGGTGACACAGTGAGGTGACACAGTGAGATGACACAGTGAGGTGACACAGTGAGGTGACACAGTGAGGTGACACAGTGAGTTGACGCAGTGAGGTGACACAGTGAAGAGACACAGTGGATGCAGCAGAGAGGGCACGAGGGTGAGGGAAAGAGTAAGAAAAAGGGGAAAGAGAACGTTGTGAGACGGAGAGGAGAGATGGGTGATGATAAGAGCTGTGAGAAGATGATAAAGAGAGAGTGAGATATGAGGACAAGGAGCTGGGATTTGGGGACAAGGAGCTGGGATATAGGGACAAGGTGCTGGGATATGAGGACAAGGTGCTGGGATATGAGGACAAGGTGCTGGGATATGAGGACAAGGTGCTGGGATATAGGGACAAGATATCCCAGATATATGAGGAAAAGAGGAAGTGAAGGAGCAGTTGGAGAGAGAGAGAGAGAGAGAGAGAGAGAGAGAGAGAGAGAGAGAGAGAGAGAGAGAGAGAGAGAGAGAGAGAGAGAGAGAGAGAGAGAGAGAGAGATTTTATGGAGCCTTTTCTCGTTCGTTAGACCTTTGGAAGGGGGGAGCAGCTCCTCTCGGAACCCCACCTCGATGTATTTACAGGGTCGAGCAATAGCTCCCTAGACCCGGCATTCCACCTCTTGCTGCGTTAATGCAGTGGGTTCTACTCCTACTTTTTGATGTCCTATTTTCTTTCGAAGTTGATCCTTAAATATATATATATATATATATATATATATATATATATATATATATATATATATATATATATATATATATATATATATATATATATATATATATATATATATATATATATATATAATACACTAAAATGATAGTGTCGTGGTTTTTTCATAATGAGATTTAAATGAAATTAATATTTTAGCTGGTCTTGCTTGCATATTAATTAGGTGATTATCTTAATTACTTTGGAGGCAGCTGGGCAGAGGTGGAATGGTCCCATCCACCGAGTGGGTCAGATGATATTGGTCACGTTGACGGAGTTTACAGTCTTGTGGTGAAGGTGGTTGTAGACTCATATTCTCCCATGTGTGAAAGAATTACTTCTTAGTTTTGTTTAGTCTCTCTCTCTCTCTCTCTCTCTCTCTCTCTCTCTCTCTCTCTCTCTCTCTCTCTCTCTCTCTCTCTCTCTCTCTCTTCCCCCTGGATCTCCTAGCTCCTCTATCCTATCTTCTTCCTCACCCCTTCACCCTTTGCCTCTTCGTCTCCTATTCCCCACATTTATTATTCCCCCTTATTGCCTCCCCTAATCTCTCCCCGCTCTCTAGACTCAACCTCTCATGGGTACTTACCACGAAGTCGTCCTCGAGGCTGAAGAAGAGGTGGAGGGTGAGACTGGAGAAGTTCCTCATGGTGTCGAAGGTGAAGGTGAGTAGTAGAGGTTCTCCTTGGAGCTGCTCTGAGGACCAGCCCACCCACTCCCAGCCTGGAGAGAGAGAAAGAGAGAGATAGAGAGAAACACGCCTTATATAAATGTTCTTTACAGGGTCATGAATAAGAAACTCATAGTGACTAATCATAGCAATTAAACATCTAGAAACAGTCAAAAGCTGTCGATAGAACATATATATATATAATTTTTTTTTTTTAGTTAAACAATAGATAATTTCCGGGGTCCTAATAGAGTGTGAGGAAGAGCTAAGTTAGCCCTTGTCAGGTTTATTCAATCAAAATATTAAATTCGAGCACTTTGGCAGAATTGTGGTGTTGGGAACGTGGCGATTTTGAGTGTTTTATCAGCAAAAGTGTAATAAATCATATAAAATTATATTCCAATTCATTTAAAGTTCATTGTAGATTCAATTACTTTGAAACAATCACATCAATAACACACGCTTAGAAATTAAGAGACCCAGAAAGTTAGAGCTTAGTGGGACTTGGAAGGTCAGTGAGAGCCGGATGGTCTGAGAGCCGGACGATCTGAGAGCCGGAAAGGTGTGTGAAAGCCGGAAAGGTGTGTGAAAGCCGGATGGTCAGTGAAAGCCAGAAAGTCTGAGCACCCTCCATTCACATAAAACTACCTCATCTTTACCTAAATACACATATATGCATTGATGTATACGTACATATTCATTTTTACATTCACACATCAATGTACACAAAAATTCGCGTTTATACATCTGTATATATATATGTATATATCCGAGTATGTACCAATATACACTCCATACCTTTTGACTCCTCTTTACGTTCCTCTTCTATAATATCTCTTTTTCCTCTCTTAAATTCAGAAGAAACTCTTATAAAAAGTCCCCCCAAACACCTCAGCCTGTCTCGCAGTGTGGCCAGAAGTTGGCTCTATTTCTTCAAGACAGAGTGAGATATAAATATTTTTTTTGGGGGGTGGGGGGAGAAGGTGTTGCCGGAACGAGTTAAGACCTTGGAGTAATGTGTTGTGTGCAGGAGTGGCTTGGGCAAGAGGTTGGGCGCCTGGTATGGTAACATGTGGGTTTAGTTTATGGCTTGTGTTCTGGAAGCGGCGTGTGTGTGTGTGTGTGTGTGTGTGTGTGTGTGTGTGTGTGTGTGTGTGTGTGTGTGTGTGTGTGTGTGTGTGTGTGTGTAATTACCTAAGTGTAGTTACAGGATGAGAGCTACGCTCGTGGTGTCCCGTCTTCCCAGCACTCTTTGTCATATAACGCTTTGAAACTTTGAAACTTTGAAAAGTGTGTGTGTACTCACCTAGTTGTGCTTGCGGGGGTTGAGCTCTGGCTCTTTGGTCCCGCCTCTCAACTGTCAATCAACAGGTGTACAGGTTCCTGAGCCTATTGGGCTCTATCATATCTACACTTGAAACTGTGTATGGAGTCAGCCTCCACCACATCACTTCCTAATGCATTCCATTTGTCAACCACTCTGACACTAAAAAAGTTCTTTCTAATATCTCTGTGGCTCATTTGGGCACTCAGTTTCCACCTGTGTCCTCTAGTGCGTGTGCCCCTTGTGTTAAACAGCCTGTCTTTATCAACCCTGTCAATTCCCTTGAGGATCTTGAATGTGGTGATCATGTCCCCCCTAACTCTTCTGTCTTCCAACGAAGTGAGGTTTAATTCCCGTAGTCTCTCCTCGTAGCTCATACCTCTCAGCTCGGGTACTAGTCTGGTGGCAAACCTTTGAACCTTTTCCATTTTAGTCTTATGCTTGACTAGATATGGACTCCATGCTGGTGCCGCATACTCCAGGATTGGTCTGACATATGTGGTATATAATGTTCTGAAAGATTCCTTACACAAGTTTCTAAAGGCCGTTCTTATGTTAGCCAACCTGGCATATGCTGCTGCTGTTATCCTCTTGATATGAGCATCAGGGGACAGGTCTGGCGTGATATCAACCCCCAGGTCTTTCTCTCTCTCGGACATCTTGAAGTATTGTGTGTGTGTGTGTGTGTGTGTGTGTGTGTATGTGTGTGTGTGTGTGTGTGTGTGTGTGTGTGTGTGTGTGTGTGTGTGTGTGTGTGTGTGTGTGTGTGTGTGTGTGTGTGTGTGTGTGCGCGTGTGTGTGTACTCACCTAATTGTGCTTGCGGGGGGATTGAGCTTTGGCTCTTTGGCCCCGCCTCTCAACTGTCAATCAACTGGTGTACAGATTCCTGAGCCTACTGGACTCTATCATATCTACATTTGAATTTTCACACACACATTTGTGTGTTTTATGTATCTTTTGTGTATCTGAATTACAAGCCGTTCGAAAAACTAGCGATAAGACACGAGGGCATCTTATCATCGGAGATAATCACGTGGGAGGATAATCCTTCGACCACAGGTGACCAGGGGTGAAGCACACCTGGATCACCTCAGGGTCGTTGGCCGAAACACGAAAGCAACACGTTTCAGTCCCGGGGGAGGGGGGGGGTTAAAGACGTCGTTTCTGACAGAGTTGAGTGAGTTGAGAGCGACCGACACAAGTTACCGGGTGTGAACTCTCAAGAGCTGGCTTGAGTTCTGACCAATGTCAGGGAGAACTGACTGAGAGTTAGTTGAGTAATATACTGAAGCTGGTGGTTGGTCAGTGATCAACCCATCCTCCAGATGTGATAGTGTCCGTAGCCACGATGGAGGGAACGTACAAAATATGTACTGTTCAAAAACAGTTTATTTACAAATGGGATTTTACTACACATTACTATAAACGGCCTTTGCAAAAATTGGAATAATAACTATTAACCTAGTCTGTCCTGGGCCTAAACAAGCAATGCTAGGCCTAATAAACACAATCTTACGCCTAATTTAGTATATATATAAATATATATATATATATATATATATATATATATATATATATATATATATATATATATATATATATATATATATATATATATATGCGAACAAGCCTGAATGGTCCCCAGGACTATATGCGACTGAAAACTCACACCCCAGAAGTGACTCGAACCCATACTCCCAGGAGCAACGCAACGTGAGTTTTCAGTCATATATATATATATATATATATATATATATATATATATATATATATATATATATATATATATATATATATATATATATATATATATATTATTAAATATGACCGAAAAAGTAAGATTAATAATTCTAACACGAATTTTCTCAATCTTTCGTACATTACGCTTCACTGCTGGAGGTAAATCAAAAATCACTTCTCCAAAATTCATTTTTATTTCTAGTCTGACGCGACACGGGCGCGTTTCGTAAAACTTATTACATTTTCAAAGACTTCACAAATACACAACTGATTAGAACGTATCTCTGATTTTATATCTACATTTGAGTGAGGTGGGAGGGGTGATGTGGCATTAACACAAGACAGAACAAGAGGGGATATTAATAGGGTATTAAAAGTATCAACACAAGACAGAACAGAAACAATGGGTATTGAATAGAAGTGTTTGTAGAAAGCCTATTGGTCCATATTTCTTGATGCTTCTATATTGGAGCGGAGTCTTGAGGTGGGTAGAATATAGTTGTGCAATAATTGGCTGTTGATTGCTGGTGTTGACTTCTTGATGTGTAGTGCCTCGCAAACGTCAAGCCGCCTGCTATCGCTCTTTCTATCGATGATTTCTGTGTTGTTTACTAGGATTTCTCTGGCGATGGTTTGGTTATGGGAAGAGATTATATGTTCCTTAATGGAGCCCTGTTGCTTATGCATCGTTAAACGCCTAGAAAGAGATGTTGTTGTCTTGCCTATATACTGGGTTTTTTGGAGCTTACAGTCCCCAAGTGGGCATTTGAAGGCATAGACGACATTAGTCTCTTTTTAAAGCGTTCTGTTTTGTGTCTGGAGAGTTTCTCATGAGTAGGCTGGCCGTTTTTCTGGTTTTATAGTAAATCGTCAGTTGTATCCTCTGATTTTTGTCTGTAGGGATAACGTTTCTATTAACAATATCTTTCAGGACCCTTTCCTCCGTTTTATGAGCTGTGGAAAAGAAGTTCCTGTAAAATAGTCTAATAGGGGGTATAGGTGTTGTGTTAGTTGTCTCTTCAGAGGTTGCATGGCTTTTCACTTTCCTTCTTATGATGTCTTCGATGAAACCATTGGAGAAGCCGTTATTGACTAGGACCTGCCTTACCCTACAGAGTTCTTCGTCGACTTGCTTCCGTGCTCTCAGCCACAGCTCAGAATGGAAGCAAGTCGACGAAGAACTCTGTAGGGTAAGGCAGGTCCTAGTCAATAACGGCTTCTCCAATGGTTTCATCGAAGACATCATAAGAAGGAAAGTGAAAAGCCATGCAACCTCTGAAGAGACAACTAACACAACACCTATACCCCCTATTAGACTATTTTACAGGAACTTCTTTTCCACAGCTCATAAAACGGAGGAAAGGGTCCTGAAAGATATTGTTAATAGAAACGTTATCCCTACAGACAAAAATCAGAGGATACAACTGACGATTTACTATAAAACCAGAAAAACGGCCAGCCTACTCATGAGAAACTCTCCAGACACAAAACAGAACGCTTTAAAAGAGACTAATGTCGTCTATGCCTTCAAATGCCCACTTGGGGACTGTAAGCTCCAAAAAACCCAGTATATAGGCAAGACAACAACATCTCTTTCTAGGCGTTTAACGATGCATAAGCAACAGGGCTCCATTAAGGAACATATAATCTCTTCCCATAACCAAACCATCGCCAGAGAAATCCTAGTAAACAACACAGAAATCATCGATAGATACAGCGATAGCAGGCGGCTTGACGTTTGCGAGGCACTACACATCAAGAAGTCAACACCAGCAATCAACAGCCAATTATTGCACAACTATATTCTACCCACCTCAAGACTCCGCTCCAATATAGAAGCATCAAGAAATATGGACCAATAGGCTTTCTACAAACACTTCTATTCAATACCCATTGTTTCTGTTCTGTCTTGTGTTGATACTTTTAATACCCTATTAATATCCCCTCTTGTTCTGTCTTGTGTTAATGCCACATCACCCCTCCCACCTCACTCAAATGTAGATATAAAATCAGAGATACGTTCTAATCAGTTGTGTATTTGTGAAGTCTTTGAAAATGTAATAAGTTTTACGAAACGCGCCCGTGTCGCGTCAGACTAGAAATAAAAATGAATTTTGGAGAAGTGATTTTTGATTTACCTCCAGCAGTGAAGCGTAATGTACGAAAGATTGAGAAAATTCGTGTTAGAATTATTAATCTTACTTTTTCGGTCATATTTAATAATATATGTCTACAGGAAAGACTGCTACCAAAATATACTAATATATATATATATATATATATATATATATATATATATATATATATATATATATATATATCCTATGTTACACAAAGGAAAGTTACATACAAAATTATTATTACAAAAGTTAGTCTTTATTGTTTGCAACAGTCCATATATTGTACTTCCATGCATAGCAATAACCGTTGCAATCATTCTTGGTTGACGGGTTGGTATTGCAGCAACATGATGAAAGTCAACATTATTTGGTGTGATAGGCTAGTCTAACTCGATAGATAGACTGGTATGATAGTTAGCCTAACGCTAGATAGACTGGTATGATAGCTAGCCTAACACTAGATAGGCTGGTGTGATAGGCTATCAGTTGCTTCGATCTTTTGTTTTCACAATTTTGAGTAAATAGGTGGTTATGCCTATTTGGGAGCGGGGGGGGGGGGGAGGGTGAATGAATAATTGGCGTGCATGGCCATCCAGTAAGTCATTTCCTTCATTCTGTTTCCCTCTGACTATGAAACACGGTGTGATTTTCAGCTGTAAAGAAGAGATTGTAAACTTGAAAATATATATATTACGTAGACAGTTTACTCGCTGTGTCTATCTTCTCTGGAGAAAAAAAAAATTGAAAACCGCGGTTATTTTAGCGCAGTTGAGTGAATTTTTATTATTATTATTATTATTCAGGGAGATTCAGGGAAGAAAATTTCATTGAGTAAAACTTAAGAAATTTAAATAAATTTTAGGTAAAAACTAGGTAAAATTTATTTTACCAAAATTTACCCCAGGGTAAGTCCGCATCAAGACTGCGGTGTCTTGTTAATAGTCTCTCTTGACTAGCTGTCTTTACAGATCAGTTTTTGCGTATGTAATTTAGGTAAATATGATTACGTCTCCAGCCAGAGCCGTCGTACACACTATGCCCACGAAGTCGGTAATTGGGTAAGTCATATGTCTGTGATGAGTCTACATCTACATCACACCATCCACACAACTGGATAAGTCATCCAGTTGTGTGGATTACTGCTGTTGTCACCGTGTATGCCTTTAATAGTGGAGACAAGAGAAGATTTTTTTGTAATATTCGCATAGTTGAGTAATTACGTGTTTCCTCGTGTTCCCGTCTCTCTCATACTGTGTGAAAGGGTTGAGAGAGAGAGAGAGAGAGAGAGAGAGAGAGAGAGAGAGAGAGAGAGAGAGAGAGAGAGAGAGAGAGAGAGAGAGAGAGAGAGAGAGAGAGAGAGAGTGAGAGAGAGAGAGAGAGAGAGAGAGAGAGAGAGAGAGAGAGAGAGAGAGAGAGAGAGAGAGAGAGAGAGAGAGAGAGAGAGAGAGAGAGAGAGAGAGAGAGAGAGTGAGAGAGAGAGAGAGAGAGAGAGAGAGAGAGAGAGAGAGAGAGAGAGAGAGAGAGAGAGAGAGAGAGAGAGAGAGAGAGAGAGAGAGAGAGAGAGAGAGAGAGAGAGAGCACACAGTGTACAATATAATGCAAAACTAACACAAAAAGAGACGAAGCTAAAATTAGCAGAGAAAACACCGTGTTTTCGAAACCTCAATATTCGAGATTTATCAAGAAAGATAAACATTAAAACATATCGAAAAACGAAACCTCCTAAACATTGTGCTTCAAACTACAGCCTCGACGAACATAGATAAGGGGAAAAACATTTCCCTCTCACGTCCCCCCTCTATCTAACCTTCCACCCCCTCCCCCTTCACATATCAGCCAAAGGGAACCCCATACATGATAGGACAGTTTTCCCCCTCTCGCGAGCCCCATGATCCACCCACCTATCCTGTCCTGCCAGGAGTAGGTCGTACACAAAGGCACTCTTCCCCCTCACTGTTTTCCCCTCTGTATTTCCCCCTCAAGTCATTCAGCAGAGTACTCAAGTGCCATACTCTGATAAACAGTTTTCATTTCTCACGCGAAGCAGACATTTGCCAGCGTGATTGGTTGGATAGGCTGCGTTGGGCGCTGTGATTGGTTGGATTGGTTACTTCGGCAGCTGTGATTGTTTGGAGAAGAGGGAAATGAGGTAATGTTAACGGATGCTTGATACTGGTTGTAAAAAGTTATCAAGCTACTGTGATTGGCTGAGCGGCTCAATTAGGTGATTAAAGGTGAAAGATGAGAGCAATATACACGAAATTGGTAAAATATAAATCAATAAAAATATATACAAATGCAAGAAACGATGAAGGTGTAAGACATTAGGTGTAAGATGGCGTATAAAGCTGATTTATTTAGGCCTAGAAGGGGTTTAGGGTTCTTGCCCCACTATTTAACTGCCATTTAGAGTAATCCAATTGTACAGAGAATTATTGTTTGGAGTTAAACAGCCCAATTTTTTTACGGTTGACAAATAGTTGCTATAAGTACTATCATTTTTCGAGTCACCCTCCCACCTCACAGATGCTCACAAGCAAACTAACACACCCTCCCACATATCCACAGATGCACACAAACTAACACACCCTCCCACATATCCACAGATGCACACAAACTAACACACCCTCCCACATATCCACAGATGCACACAAACTAACACACCCTCCCACATATCCACAGATGCACACAAACTAACACACCCTCCCACATATCCACAGATGCACACAAACTAACACACCCTCCCACATATCCACAGATGCACACAAACTAACACACCCTCCCACATATCCACAGATGCACACAAACTAACACACCCTCCCACATATCCACAGATGTACACAAACTAACACACCCTCCCACATATCCACAGATGCACACAAACTAACACACCCTCCCACATATCCACAGATGCACACAAACTAACACACCCTCCCACATATCCACAGATGCACACAAACTAACACACCCTCCCACATATCCACAGATGCACACAAACTAACACACCCTCCCACATATCCACAGATGCACACAAACTAACACACCCTCCCACATATCCACAGATGCACACAAACTAACACACCCTCCCACATATCCACAGATGCACACAAACTAACACACCCTCCCACATATCCACAGATGCACACAAACTAACACACCCTCCCACATATCCACAGATGCACACAAACTAACACACCCTCCCACATATCCACAGATGCACACAAACTAACACACCCTCCCACATATCCACAGATGCACACAAACTAACACACCCTCCCACATATCCACAGATGCACACAAACTAACACACCCTCCCACATATCCACAGATGCACACAAACTAACACACCCTCCCACATATCCACAGATGCACACAAACTAACACACCCTCCCACATATCCACAGATGCACACAAACTAACACACCCTCCCACATATCCACAGATGTACACAAACTAACACACCCTCCCACATATCCACAGATGCACACAAACTAACACACCCTCCCACATATCCACAGATGCACACAAACTAACACACCCTCCCACATATCCACAGATGCACACAAACTAACACACCCTCCCACATATCCACAGATGCACACAAACTAACACACCCTCCCACATATCCACAGATGCACACAAACTAACACACCCTCCCACATATCCACAGATGCACACAAACTAACACACCCTCCCACATATCCACAGATGCACACAAACTAACACACCCTCCACGACCACTACACCTGCACAAATACAAACACACACCCCACAGATGCCTAAAAATTAAAAAATAAATACAAAAGTAACCCCTCCGAAGAAATCGACCCAATAATATGCCAACGCAACACACGCATATTTCAAGTTTAAATTACAGCAGAAAAATACAAAAAAAAACACAAATACATGCATAGCATTGGAAAGTATATTCCCTATAGTCTGATTAGTTACCAACCTCACTAACGTGACCAAGCTCGCCCCCTCAAGGGCAACTTGGCCCAAAGGAACAAATTTTGCTAAACGCGACAAAAATGCAATAATCGACTCGTTTGGCAAAGTGGTTAAACTTTTTTCGTTAAGGCCTCTTGACGAGTTTAATAAAAGAGCATATATAAGCGGTTCAGTAAGAGTATAGTGCTGGTATAATGGGTTTGGTATTGAGCTAAAGGTCTATCAACCGCGGGATGGAGATAGACCTGTTTTATACCTGTTTCATATCAAGCAGGAAAAAAACGTGAATATACTGAATGTTTTTTCGTGAATTTTAGGGTAAATGATTCGTTCCTCTTGTGGCTACTGTGCACCATCACCGTGACCTCTTGTGGCTACTGTGCACCATCACCGTGACCTCTTGTGGCTACTGTGCACCATCACCGTGACCTCTTGTGGCTACTGTGCACCATCACCGTGACCTCTTGTGGCTACTGTGCACCATCACCGTGACCTCTTGTGGCTACTGTGCACCATCACCGTGACCTCTTGTGGCTACTGTGCACCATCACCGTGACCTCTTGTGGTTACTGTGCACCATCACCGTGACCTCTTGTGGCTACTGTGCACCATCACCGTGGCCTCTTGTGGCTACTGTGCACCATCACCGTGACCTCTTGTGGCTACTGTGCACCATCACCGTGGCCTCTTGTGGCTACTGTGCACCATCATGCTTCATGTTTCGATGCTTCAGAGACCATTATCTCAGTCCAGACTACGTCCAAGACGGCCTTGTACGTCAACACTCATATATCTGCGTCATGTACGGGCATGTGTGTGTGTGTGTGTGTGTGTGTGTGTGTGTGTGTGTGTGTGTGTGTGTGTGTGTGTGTGTGTGTGTGTGTGTGTGTGTGTGTGTGTGTGTGTGTGTGTGTGAGGGTGGTTCTGGCCACGTTATTGTGACGTATTCTTTCTCATGTACCTGATGTATTACTGCAACACAGATGTAGTTGGAAACACACACATGATCTTGATCTCTTCTGTGACGGAGGTTTGGTAGTGTGTGCTACACGTTACTGAGACAACCTTCTGTCTGTCTGTCTGTCTGTCTGTCTGTCTCTCTCTCTCTCTCTCTCTCTCTCTCTCTCTCTCTCTCTCTCTCTCTCTCTCTCTCTCTCTCTCTCTCTCACACACACATACTCTCAGTCTCTTACTCCCTCTATATCTACACTTTAGAGATCTTGCCAGTGATTTACATGTTAATTTAATTAACATACGAGCGAAGCTCCATTGTTGAAATTCCTCTTCAGGAAATGAAATGAGCGAAGCGAGTGTAAATAAAGAGAATATAAGAGGTGAGGCTAACGCAGGTATGAAGAGGGAGAGGAGAAGAACAGGGGACACAGCGAACACCTAAATAAAGCGCTGGAGATAGTGAGAGGGAGAGTGGAGTGAGAGTAAACTATGTAGTTTATTGCACTCCGAAAGAGACATATTAAGATATATCGAAAAGAGAGGGAGTGAAAGCTAAATCTATTTTGGTCGTCCAAAAGATCAGTAGGAGCTTATGAGGAGGATTCGAACCCGCATATCTGGTACTCACAAGCACACGTATTAGACCACTACGCCACGACATGATCTGGGATATACAATTGAATCCTCTTGGGGGGCTTGTCGGGGCGTCCACTGAAGCCCAGTCAAGGGGGGTTTCCACACATTGCTCTCCATGCATTCTGGCTGGGATCAAGAGCTCTACTTCCAGCGGAACCCCAACCAACAACCCACCACAATCACTACATCACCACAACCATCAACCCCACCACAATCACCAACCAACCACAATCACCAAAGCCACTACAACCATCAACAGCACCACAACCAAGAACCAACCACAACGAACAATAACACGCTAACATCTAACCCACCACAACCACAACTCCACCACCACCACCAACCCACTACAACCCAGTAACAACAAACAAGCCTACAACCACCAATAACATCACCACAACCCACCGACACCATATTTTCTTTAATGTTTCTCCCCATATTTTTAATATATTATTTTTAAATTTTTGTATGGTTTTCTTTGTCCTGAGTCTTCTGATACTGTTTTTATTTCAGTTTCCCGGGGAAGAATCTATGTTCTAGCTCTCTCTCTCTCTCTCCCTCTCTCTCTCTCTCTCTCTCTCTCTCTCTCTCTCTCTCTCTCTCTCTCTCTCTCTCTCTCTCTCTCTCTCTCTCTCTCTCTCTCTCTCTCTCTCACGTCGTTGTCTTGCATTGTCCTTCATTCATTCCAATTGCTCCTTCCCTCATCCGATTTCTCCTTCCTTCCTTCCTTTCACTATTTACCTCCATCACAGCCATCGCACCTCCCTTCCCATCTTTGAGGAAGGGTAGTGAAGGGGCTTTACAAGACGTTCCGCTGTGTATTGTGTTTCACGAAGAGGCGTTCGGTCGGAGCCCCTGGGGGATGCGACAGTTGCAATGGGGGATACCAAATTTGTTGAGTCTCCCCTTACAAGGACGTCTTGTTAGTGGTGTATGCCTCTGACCGTTTTCACAAATGCCAACACACACATGCAAACGCACGTGCATTAGGACACTCCGGACACACACACACACACACACAAACACACACACACACATACACACACACACACACACACACACACACACACACACACACACACACACACACACACACACTTGACAGTGATGCCCCAAAAATTGCGTTACGCTGTACAAGCTTCGAATAGTTTCGTTTTGGAAGAATTCTGAGCATTCGTCGTTGCCATGGTGACATCTAGTGCTGAGGGGAGGGAAGAAAGAAGTGAGGGTGATGAGGGAACCAGGAGAGAGAGAGAGAGAGAGAGAGAGAGAGAGAGAGAGAGAGAGAGAGAGAGAGAGAGAGAGAGAGAGAGAGAGAGAGAGAGAGAGAGAGAGAGAGGAGAGAGAGAGGGAGAGAGAGAGAGAGAGAGAGAGAGAGAGAGAGAGAGAGAGAGAGAGAGAGAGAGAGAGAGAGAGAGAGAGAGAGAGAGAGAGAGAGAGAGAGAGAGAGAGAGAGAGGGAGAGGGAGTCTGGGGCAGTAATTATCATTACCTTTTCATCAGCTGAGCTAAATTAAAGAGTGTGGGACAATGGTAAAGTCTAATTGGCAGTCATGGACGATGGAGAGGGATAAGGAGAAGGACTAGAGGAAGAAAGGGAGAATAGAAGGAGTGGGAGAGAAGGAAGAATATAGGAAGAGGAAAAATGAGAGAGGAATAGACGGTGAAAGGGACAAACGTTTCTTTCATATCATCTTTTTCAATATTTTCCACTTTCTTTCATTAATTGTATAAACCTCTCACGTTCTTGCTCCTTGTTCCTTCTTCCTTTTGTTAATCCCTCTTCTTGTTTTGTTAATCCCTCTCCTCCTTTTGTTAATTCCTCTCCTCCTTTTGTTAATCCCTCTCCTCCTTTTGTTAATTCCTCTCCTCCTTTTGTTAATCCCTCTCCTCCTTATGTCTCCTCTCCGGTTCTCTATTCCTCCCTTTTCATATAAATCCAACCAACTACTCCCCCCCCCTTTTACCCATGAAACACCCCCCCCCCTCACCCAACCCCCATTTAAACATGCAGCTCTCCCTTCTCAGAATTGTCTCAGAATGCTTATAAAACAAGAAGAAAAACCTTTCTACGATAGTATTGAGGGAGAAGACTTCCTTGCTCTTAATTGGACCAGAAACAAACTAATTAATTAGTACAAAAGAAATCATTCATGACACCAATGTTTTCTGCTAATTATCATAATTAAATGGAAGAAAATAAACAGGAAATTGGGTCCTGTTTACAACGGGAATGAATACAATGGGACGGCCTTGGACAGGGAGATGAAATATGAAAGCCGCGTGATCATTCATAATAATTTTTTTTAAGGTGATTCAAGCATTGGTAAATAAGAAATTACGCACAAGGGCACACAACGCACACACGCACGCACGCACGCACACACACACACACACACACACACACACACACACACACACACACACACACACACACACACACACACACACACACACTTCCAGCTGCTGGAAGAAGGCAAACTATAAGGTTACGACTCGCTGTACACCTAGAAAGAATTAGGTTTGTAAGCAAACAACAACACGGCTTTAGGAAAGGGAAATCATGCCTGACAAACCTCTTCGAGTTCTACGATAAGGTAACGATAATAAGCCAAGACAGAGATGGCTTAGAAGATTGCGCATTTCTAGACAGACAAAAAAGCCTTTGATGAATTATTTCACAGGAGGTTACTATACAAACCTGAAAGGTAGGCGGGTGTAAGTGGAAACGCACTAATAAGGAAACGTGGGGTAAGAAATTACCTACCAGACAGGAGTCAGAGAGTGACAGTGAGGGAGCGAGTAGTGGCACTGGCGTAGAGTAAGAAGATGGGGTACGTGAAGGAACGGTGCTGGGACCCGTGCTGTTCCTAATTTATGTAAACGACTTAACTGCAGGAGTTGTGTCTTATATGGTAATGATTGCAGATGATGCGAAGCTAATTGAGAAGGGTTGAGACAGATGAGGATTGTAAGCTTCTCCAAGATGGCTTAAACAAGCTCCAAACCTGGTTCGGGAAATGGCTTCCAGAGTTCAACACCAGCAAGTGTAAGGTGATGGAAATGGGATCAAGAGCCAGGAGACCGAAAGGGCAATACACGATGAAGGAAAATTACCTTTCTATAACGAATAGAGAAACATACCTGGGAGTGGACATCAAAACACCAAACCTAACTCCAAAGGTTGTTGTAAATAGAATAACTCCAGTCGCATACTCTGCGTTAGCAAAAGTCAGAACATCCTTCAGGAACTGAAATAAAGAGACTTTTGGATCACTGAATACCACCTATGTGAGGCCAGTTTTGAAGTATGCAGCCCCATCATGGAGCCCCTATCTAGAAAAAAGGAAGGTACATAAGGAAGCTCGAAACACATAAGGAAGCTCGAAAAGGTGCAGAAGTTTGCAACGAATGAAGTAACTAAACCTGACGACGCTAGCAATGAGGAGGGAGAGGGTAGACATGATACAGACATATAAAATATTTAGGGGGAACTGAGAGGGTGGAAAAAGAGGAAATGTTTGCAAGGAATAATAACAGAACAAGGGGGCACGGATGGAAGCTTCAGACTCAGATGTGTCTGAGATGTTCGAAAGTTTTCTTTTTTCGTGTGGGTAGTGAGTAAATGAAATGACGTCACTGACGTCAATGGAATAACGAATATATATATATATATATATATATATATATATATATATATATATATATATATATATATATATATATATATATATATATAAATGAGTAAATGGAATGACAAATATATATATATATATATATATATATATATATATATATATATATATATATATATATATATATGTTCACACACACACACACAAGGTTCAAATGTTTGGCACCAGACTAGTACCCGAACTGAGAGGCATGAGCTACAAGGAGAGACTACGGGAATTAAACCTCACGTCGCTGGAAGACAGAAGAGGTTGGGGGTGACATGATCACCATCTTGAGGTTATCTTGAGATGATTTCGGGGCTTTTAATGTCCCCGCGGCCCGGTCCTCGACCAGGCCTCCACCCCCCAGGAAGCAGCCTGTGAAAGCTCACTAGCACCCAGGTACCTATTTTACTGCTAGGTAACAGGGGCATAGGGTGAAAAAAACTCTGCCCATTGTTTCTCTCCGGCGCCCGGGATCGAACACGGGACCACAGGATCACATGTCCAGTGTGCTGTCCGCTCGGCCGACCGGCTCCCTTAGACTTTGAACCATCATATACAAGGTTTTCAAAGGAATTGATAGTGTAGATAAAGACAGACTATTTAACACAAGGGGCACACGCACTAGACGACACAGTTGGAACTGAGTGCTCAAACGAACCATAGAGACATCAGAAAGATTTTTGTTAGTGTCAGAGTAGTTGACAAATGGAATTCATTAGGAAGTGATGTGGTGGAGGCTGACTCCATACACAGTTTCAAGTGTAGATATGAGAGAGTTCAATAGGCTCAGGAACCTGCACATCAGTTGACTGACAGTTGAAAGGCGGGACCAAAGAGCCAGAGCTCAATCCCCGCAAGCACAACTAAGTGAGTACAAGACAAAAGGCGTTATATGGACACGCCGTGACGAGTGGTGAAATGTGGCACACTAGCACCGTAGAGTTTCTTGGGTGATATTTTCACTTATAATGAGACATCATAATGAGACAGACATTGCAGCCAAATTAGCGTGCAACAAAGATAAAGTTGAATTAGATCTAGGTATCCCCATCTCTACTGTCAAAACTGTATTGTTCCAAACACTCAAGTTTGATAGGAAAGAAATTACTGACTTCCAACGACCTGAAAGCACCAGTATAAAAAGCTATGATTTGTTCAGATCTGAGATCTATATCTATGGGCAGCACAAAACGTCCACTAGACTGTGCGACACAGTGGTTGGAAGGATCAGGTTGGGTTACCGTTACCTGTGGCAGGTGGCTACAAGTGACGTATCTCCCAATCCTGAGCACTCCAGTTGCAAACTCTGTGAGCAGGAACTACGGCACGATCTCCCGCACTGCATCACTGAATGCCCAGTTATTAGACCTTTCAGACCAGTTGGCAAGAGGAACCTGGAGCTTTGCAATTACTTTATTCACTCTCGTGTTCTTGAAGATATCCTCACAGTGAACCCAAAATTTGCCAGTGTAGGCTACTAAACACATGGCTCTGGATGACTAACCATCCTGCGAGATGGGGACTTTTATTACCACTGCTGCCTTATTCACTCTCGTGTTGATGATATCCTCATAATGCACTCAGAGTCTGTCAGTGCAGACTGATTATCATGTGCCTCTGTATGACAAACCATCCTGTGTGATGGGGATTTTTTAGCATCACGTAGCTAGCTTTTTGACACTGCATTCCCCTTCATATAGTCTAGGGTAGCTGCACAAATGCAGATGTACCTCATGTATTAATAAAAAAAAAAGTGCAAACTGGATAACAGTGTGTGATCAGGAACTGGGGCATGATCTCCCGCACTACGTCACTGAATGCCCAGTTATTACACCATTACGTCCCGCTGAAGTGAAGTACCTGCAGCTTTGTAATTACTTTATTAACTCTCGTGTTCTTGAGGATATCCTCATAATGCATCCAGAGTCTGCCAGTGCTGACTACTGATCACATGACCCTGTGTGACTAACCACTCTGTGTAATGCGGGACTCTTAGCATCACGTAGCTAGTTCTTGACACACACTGTACTCCCCTTCATACAGTCTAGGGCAGCTGCACAAATGCACATGTAAATGCGTTAATAAAAATAAATAAATAAAATAAAAAACAGTTTACCCCTCGTTTTGTTTCTAACATTAAAGCAATTCTGAACATATATATTGACACAACTAAATGGGTACAGTTACTGTTACTGCTATTATTAATACTATTATTACTGCTAGATGTCCTTTACTGTCGCTATACAATCTATTAATTACTCCTATGAGGCGTCTCTCTTTGATATTTGAGCAGTTACATACCATTCTACAATTATCAAAATCCATCCTATGGTTAAAACCCCAACAATGGGCAACAAGGGCATAATTTTTCCCAAATTATATTACTGATTTCTGCAAAGACTCGAACCTTGGCCGGGTCCGATTCCTGCTCGAAGCAGAGACAAATGGGCAACGTTTCTTTCACAAGATGCCTCTGTTCACCTAGCAGTAAACGGGTTCCAGAGAGTGAGAAAACGATACGGACTACATCCTGTGGAGAGAAAGAGAAAGAGAGAGAGAGAGAGAGAGAGAGAGAGAGAGAGAGAGAGAGAGAGAGAGAGAGAGAGAGAGAGAGAGAGAGAGAGAGAGAGAGAGAGAGAGAGAGAGAGAGAGAATCTATAGACCTAAGAACAACCTTTTATCCCCCGACCCATACAATCAACACGCGACCCTGTACTTACCCTTGCCTCGACCGTAAGCCTGGAGCTGGAGGAAGTTGAGAGGCCTACCCAACTCTCCATCGTAGAGCTGGCCTAGGCCGTTCCGCAGGAGGCCCGGTCCCCTGGCACCGTCGTAGGAGTCGTCCCCCAGCAGGAAGCCGGGGTCCCGGACACTCCCGTCCACCCCACTGTAGCTCACCAGTCCTCCTGTAGACGGTACCATCATCAGGGGTTAAAGCTTTGTTGATTTGTGTCAAAAAATGCGGAATGAGAGAGAGAGAGAGAGAGAGAGAGAGAGAGAGAGAGAGAGAGAGAGAGAGAGAGAGAGAGAGAGAGAGAGAGAGAGAGAGAGAGAGAGAGAGAGAGAGAGAGAGAGAGAGTGTCTGGGGCAGTAATTATCATTACAGTGATAATAATGTGATGTAATGATTTAGAGAATTAATCTAATCTAATTGAGCATAATTAGGAGGCTGACCTAAGCATAATTAAGCTGAAATGGCAAATTTGGAATCATATTGTTAAATGATCAATTTATAAATGGCAACTTTTCAAACAATTAAATGGCAACTTTTCAAACAATTAAATGGCAACTTTCAATCAATTAAATGGCAACTTTTCTAACAATAAATTGGGAACTTTTACAACAGTTAAATTGGCAATTTTCACAATGCAGTAGGGAAGATCCACGGGTAATGAACCCTCTTATATGAAGCTATAGAAAATATAGCTGAAATAAAGATTGGAAGTCTTCAAACAAAATAATTAGATATAGCTTCCTCCTCAATGTGTGGCGGATCAGCCGGATTGTGATGGCTGGCATTTGGAACCCGTCCTCTTGAATAGCCCTTTGCACTTTGACCTATAAATCCCCTAAGACCAACAACATTTACAAATATAGCTCTGCGTATATGTATGCTAAATGTATGTATGAAGATGTATGCTATATGTATGCTGTATGTATGACCAGCTATCTACCTATCTACCTTCCCGCTTCTGGTATCGACGGTAGAGGTAGATGTAGCCAGGATGGCTACAACTGGATTACAATTA
Organism: Procambarus clarkii; assembly: GCF_040958095.1. Lineage (NCBI taxonomy): Eukaryota > Metazoa > Arthropoda > Malacostraca > Decapoda > Cambaridae > Procambarus > Procambarus clarkii. The sequence goes on from NC_091173.1 coordinate 15,288,033, forward strand.
CAACCAGGATTACTATAACTGGATGGTTATAGTAATCCTGTGAGGTTATTTTGTTTTAACCCCCCAACCTCCCACTTTCACCTCTCAATAAACGCCGAAGTGCGAGGCGTGTCTGTATGGTTGTGTATGGTTGTGTATGGTTGTGTATGGTTGTGTATGGTTGTGTATGGGTGTGTATGGGTGTGTATGGTTGTGTATGGTTGTGTATGGTTGTGTATGGTTGTGTATGGGTGTGTATGGTTGTGTATGGGTGTGTATGGTTGTGTATATATAGTTGTATGGTTAAGTGGTTCTTGCAAGACCATGCTGTGTGGATGTGAGACACGTTTAAAGGCTATGTTAAACCTGTTTAAGGCTATGTTAAACATATTTAAGGCTATGTTAAACCTATTTAAGGCTATGTTAAACCTATTTAAGGCTAGGATGAACCCATTTAAGGCTACGTTAAACCCATTTAAGGTTACGTTAAACCCATTTAAGGTTACGTTAAACCCATTTAAAGCTACGTTAAACCCATTTAAGGCTACGTTAAACCCATTTAAAGCTACGTTAAACCCATTTAAATCTACGTTAAACCCATTTAAGGCTACGTTAAACTCATTTAAGGTTACGATAAACCCCATTTAAGGCTACGTTAAACCCATTTAAGGCTACGATAAACCCATTTAAGGCTACGTTAAACCCATTTAAGGCTATGATAAACCCATTTAAGGCTGTGATAAACCCATTTTCAGCCCTTATGCCACCCATTGAAGGCTCCGTGAAATCCATTTTAGACAACGTGCAGAAGTCTCCGTCTAATCAATGGGAGCTGTTGTGTAATGGTGCTCAGGGCAGACTGATGCGTTGTTAGCGCCAACAAGGCCAGGGTCGGACCCTCGTTAGTGAGTTACAAGCACGAGGCTGGGCCCCACCCCCCCCCCTTACCAGCTACAAGCACCGCTCCACAACCACTACCACCACCTACATGTAAGCTGATACATGTGTTTGGCCTGTAGGTTATAGCTGGTTGTGGTGGTTAGGAAGGTGTGCGAGACGTCTTGAAAGTTGTGAGTGACGTCACTCATGTTGTGAGGGCCAAGAAGAATGCTATTTTTTTATTATTATTGTTCTTGTGGTAAGAATGTAAGAACTAGGACTATTGGGGTACCGGTAGGTGCCTCAGGTGCTCTGTCTCTCTCTGTCTCTCTCTGTCTCTCTGTCTGTCTGTCTGTCTCTCTCTCTCTCTCTCTCTCTCTCTCTCTCTCTCTCTCTCTCTCTCTCTCTCTCTCTCTCTCTCTCTCTCTCTCTCTCTCTCTCTCTCTCTCTCTCTCCAGCTTAACCAGTTACATCACAAAACTCCTAAAAACCTTACTCTTCCCCTCTTCCACATTTTCTACACCCTCTCCCAGCTCCTCTTCCATCTTCTTGGTCCCCCTCCCACACAGGATTCATCAGGGGACGTGTTCCAAGGCTGCGTCAACACATCAGGAGACCATTTATATGGTCTCTCCTTAATAAGACTTGAAGAAACACCTCCGGGTCTTGTGTTATTGAAAGGACGCCTCGGTGATGTGTCTCTTCACTCCCCTCTCCATGGTTGGTGGTGGAGGTGGGGGAGGGGTGATGGGGCAGGGGGGGGAGGGAGAGTTGTAGAGGGGGGAGAGGGCGGGGGGGGGGGGAAGGTTGTGGCCGAGGGGTTGTGGCCAGATGGGAGGCAACAAGGACCCTCCAGCAACAGTGAGCCTGTAGCAACAGTAGCAGCAACAGGGAGCCACCACAAGGAGAAGGGAGCAGGAGGTTGAACACAAGGTACCATCTGGGAGGTGAAATCCTGCAAGAGTCAAATAGAAGAGAAAGATCTGGGGGTTGATATCACACCGAACCTGTCCCCAGAGGCCCACGTCAAAAGGATATCATCAGCGGCATATGCTAGATTGGCCAACATAAAAACTGCCTTAAGAAACTTGTGTAAGGAATCGTTTAGGATCCTGTATACCACTTATGTCAGACCAATCCTGGAATATGCAGCTCCAGCCTGGAGTCCATACCTAGTTAAACACAAGCCAAAGTTAGAGAAGATTTAGAGGTAAGCCACCAGACTAGACCCAGAACTGAGAGGTACGAGCTACGAGGAAAGACTAAGGGAACTGAACCTCACGTTCTTGGAAAACAGAAGAGTAAGGGGAGACATGATAACCAACTACACTATTCTCAGGGGAATTGACAGGGTGGACAAAGACAAACTCTTCAGTACGGGTGGTACACGAACAAGAGAACACAGGTGGAGACGGAGTACCCAAATGAGCCACAGGGACGTTAGAAAGATTTTTTTCAGTGTCAGAGCAGTTAACAGATAGAATGCATTAGGCAGTGATGTTGTGGAGGCTGACTCCATACACCAGATTTCTCTCTACTACTACTCTATCATATCTCTCCAGACTTCAAATGTAGATATGATAGAGTAGCAGTAGAACAGTAGTAGCAACAACAAGGATCCTCCAGCAACAGTAGCAGCAGCAACAGGGAGCTGCAGGGTACAGAAGAGCTTAGTAAACACAGTCTCCTACGTAAGAGGCTTAAGAATTAGCCAAAAATGTAGCGAACACGAGATGGTAACAGAAGCAGGTGGGTGGAGGGGTGGTAGGGGTGGAGGTGGGGGAGGTGGGGGAGGTGGGGGAGGTGGGTGGGAAGAGGGGAATGAGAATAGTGGAGGGGGGGGGGCGGGAGATACGAAAGGTTAATAAAGGGATAGAGAGCAAAGGGAGAATAGGAAAGAGAAAAAGCCAAAGATGCAGAGGGCAACACGCAGATACATCTCGTAGAGAGAGAGAGAGAGAGAGAGAGAGAAAGAGAGAGAGAGAGAGAGAGAGAGAGAGAGAGAGAGAGAGAGAGAGAGAGAGAGAGAGAGAGAGAGAGAGAGAGAGAGAGAGAGAGAGAGAGAGAGAAAGAGAGAGAGAAGAGAGAGAGAGAGAGAGAGAGAGAGAGAGAGAGAGAGAGAGAGAGAGAGAGAGAGAGAGAGAGAGAGAGAGAGAGAGAGAGAGAGAGAGAGAGAGAGAGAGAGAGAGAGAGAGAGAGAGAGAGAGAGAGAGAGAGAGAGAGAGAGAGAGAGAGAGAGAGAGAGAGAGAGAGAAAGAGAGAGAGAGAGAGAGAGAGAGAGAGAGAGAGAGAGAGAGAGAGAGAGAGAGAGAGAGAGAGAGAGGGCGAGAGAGAGAGAGAGAGAGAGAGAGAGAGAGAGAGAGAAGAGAGAGAGATATTAGCCCTGGCATTCAGTGCTTAGACGCGTCAACCATCACTGGTTATCATACCTCAGCAACCAACGTCATATACCGCCAAATGTCGCCATCTTCACAAAAGAAAAAATATATACATAAATTTCCCTCCTGCTTCACAAGTCATGGTTTCCACACTGATAATCTAGCTTCCCCCGTTCTTAAACTAAACATTCTGTGTTTACAAAACCAACAAAAATCTTAGAAACATTAACAAATAATATTACAAGTCATCTAACATGAAACGACAACACCAAAAAAAAAAAATTCAAGTAATTATCGTACATCAACACCGACATGCTGGTGGCAGAGTCGTCGCTCAGGTAAATACTGTCGTACCTTCAGCTCAAAGTTCAAAGTACAGTGTGATTTTTGTTTAGTTTTGAATGTTTTCTACCTTCAGATAATGCTGGACTTTGAACATTACAGTGAGAAAAATTGGTTGCTATAGAGATAATATTGCCATGTGGTGTGAGGAAGGGAGAGAGAGAGAGAGAGAGAGAGAGAGAGAGAGAGAGAGAGAGAGAGAGAGACAGACAGACAGAGAGACAGACAGACAGGCAGACAGACAGACAGACAGACAGACAGACAGACAGACAGACAGACAGACAGACAGACAGACAGACAGACAGACAGACAGACAGACAGACAGGTAGACAGACTAGACTATAGAACAAGGTAGAGGCGGTATACTGGTGGGTATAATTTCCTGGGGGATATACTATGCAACTCCTGTTGCATATTCTGCTGGGGATATATACTGTGTACATGAGTATAACAATGAGATGAGTATACTGTGTAGGTGAGTATACTGTGCAACTACTGTGCAAATCAGGTTGCTGTTTAGGTGAGTATGCTGCCTAGGGGAAAATAATAAGTCTGGCGCACGATATGCTGTGTTGATCAGTATACCTCGGAGGCGAGGTATACTGCCGAGTTGAATGTAATATACCAACTGCATAACTATATGCTGTTGGAAAACGGGCAGCATAGCGCTCCAGAGACACGAGGTATAACGCAGTATGCTGATCGGTGCGCGGGAGAGGTCCCCGTGGCAGGTATATTTATTAAAGGAGATATGATGAATATACGACAGCTTGATGTGTGAGAGTGGTGGAGAGCGGTGAAGGAGAAGCCGGCGGGTGGTGGTGGTGTGGTAGTGGTGGTGGTGTAGTGGTGGAGATGGTGGTGGTAGTGGTGGTGTATTGGTGGTGGTGGTGGTGGGGTAGTGGTAGTGGTGGTGGTAGTGGTCGTGGAGGGGTGGTGGTGGTAGTGGTCGTGGAGGGGTGGTGATGGTAGTGGTAGTGGTGGTGGTGGTGGTGGTGGTGGTGGTGGAGAGGTGATGGTGGTGGAGAGGTTACGAAAGGTACTGCTGAAGTGGGAGAGGTTGATGGATTAGTAACGGAATGGAGAGATGGTGATGGAATGGTTGTCAAGATTGATGAAATGGGGAGGGAGGGGGAAGAGTAGTGTGGTGGTGAGTGATGGGATGAAAGTGAAGGGAGGAGGCACCATAAAGATGGTGGTGGAGCGTTGGAGGAGAGCAGAGTGATGGGGTAGAAGAAGATGGGGGGGTAGATGGCAAGAGTTCGAGCAGGTGGAGATTGATAGTGTGGTAGATATAGAGTGGAAAGTGACGATAGTGATTCAATAGTGAATGTAGTGGTGGTAACTGAGGTTTGAAGGGTGGTGGAGCTTATGTGGAGAGAGAGGAGAAGAACAAGAGTTGATGAACAGTGGTAGAGGGCGAGCAGTGGGTTGAAGAAATAGAGGACTGGTGGTGGTGGTGGTGGTGGCTGAAGACTGTAGGAGTGATGGAGGAAGAATGGAGAGATTCTTGATGGTCATTACAAATGCAACTGTTGCATGTGGTGTGCCCCAGGACTCTGTACTGAGACCTCTCTTGGTTGCCATATATATATGGTATGACTCTTCCCTTCTTCCTTCTGCTTGGTCTTGAAGGAAGCGGGCCTCTGGTGAAAGAGGGCTGTGACGATCTCTGTCAGGAACCCGTAGGTACGGGAGCGGGACGTCCACCTCCTGGGGCTCGTGCGGCCCAACAGGCTCTGCTTCAGGAGGCTGGGGTCGTTCATACCCTTGATGGGGTGGTTCATCTCCGGCCCGACCACGGCGGTCTCCGGGTTTGGAGTCCCTGTGCCTTCTTTCACCAACTTCGAGGTCAACTCCGGAGATCTCAATTCCTGCGACGGCGCTGCAACCAATCGTATTGGCGTTTGTCTTTCCATTGGAGACTTTCGGCGCCGTGGAGAGGGTGGGTGGCGGATCTGCTGCATGGGTAACAGCTTCTTTCCCGTATCAGCCTACCCTGGCTTTGCGCCCTGGAGAGGCCACCCCAAACCGACAACCAGAGTGCAACTCCATAGTCTCCTGAGACTAATGGATCCCTACTGATGGATATATATATATACATATATATATATATATATATATATATATATATATATATATATATATATATATATATATATATATATATATATATATATATATATATATATATATAACTGAAAACTCACACCCCAGAAGTGACTCGAACCCATACTCCCAGGAGCAACGCAACTGGTATGTACAAGACGCCTTAATCCACTTGACCATCACGACCGGACATAATGAGGTTTGTACCTCATTATGTCCGGTCGTGATGGTCAAGTGGATTAAGGCGTCTTGTACATACCAGTTGCGTTGCTCCTGGGAGTATGGGTTCGAGTCACTTCTGGGGTGTGAGTTTTCAGTTGCATATTGTCCTGGGAACCATTCAGGCTTGTTCGCATATATATATATATATATATATATATATATATATATATATATATATATATATATATATATATATATATATATATATATATATATATATATATATATATATATGTGTGTGTGTGTGTATACAAACACCCACCACACAATAACCAGCAAGCTCTCCCCAAACATTCATAAGTGACCAACTATTAACGTGGAGAGAACGACAACAAGGAGAGAGAGTGCCAGGCACGCCGGCTCGTCAGGTGCCACACAAGGAAGGTAATTAGGTGCTTCGTTGACGGCTCTTTAACGGGGAAACAATAGCTGCTTGTTGGGGAAACACTGAAAACAAAGTTTATACGTGGCACTAATTGTCTGATTGTTTCTCTGCCTCTCCAGTTGGTGTATTGTGTTGGTGGTGGTCGGGGTGGTGGTGGTGGTGGTGTACTGAGTTGGTTGTTGTTGTGGTGATGGTGGTGGTGGTGGTGTACTGTGGTGGTTGTTGTGGTGATGGTAGTGGTGGTGGTGTACTGTGGTGGTTGTTGTTGTGGTGATGGTAGTGGTGGTGGGAAGCACGGTTGGCTGGTAAACCCCACAAACAAAGACTGGACCCAGCGCTAACCTAACCTCAGATACAAAATGGTATTTACATCCACTTAGACACATCTCCTTGAGATGACGAACTATATAGTGAGTTGTGTAAGCCCCCCCCCCCCCGCAAACACACACACACACACACACACACACACACACACACACACACACACACACACACACACACACACACACACACACACACACACACACACACACACAGGGGAGCACTCACCTGTAGTGTTACAGCCGTACATCTCCACTCTGAGACAGATGGTCCTCGGGTGAGGGGAGACAGGGATGAACCGGACCTTACTGGCCGTCAGCGGAGGGGACAGCACGTTCTTCTGCTCCAGGTACGTGTTGACATTACCCTGGAAGGTCTGGAGAGAGAGAGAGAGAGAGACGGTGAGAGGCTGGTAGCCAAGGTAGCTACCTCTCTGGTAGCTGGTAGCCTCTCTCTGGTAGTGTGTGAGAGAGACAGAGGATAGGTAGGTAGGTGGGTGGGTGGGTGGGTGGGTGGGTGGGTTTGGGTGCGTAGGAAGGTGAGGGAAGTGTTGAAATGGAAGGTGGGAAAAAAGATTGGAGACGTAGAAGGAAGAGGGTGAGGGAACGACAAAGAGGGTGAGGGAGAAGGTGCGGTGTCGAGGGGAGAGAATGATGGAGAGGTTGGAGGGCCAGGGAAGATTTAAAAAAACGATGATGTGGAGAATATATATAGAACAAGAGAGAGAGAGAGAGAGAGAGAGAGAGAGAGAGAGAGAGAGAGAGAGAGAGAGAGAGAGAGAGAGAGAGAGAGAGAGAGAGAGAGAGAGAGAGAGAGGTTAAACTACCTTATAAAACATACATATATATATATACATACACGAGAAAACACTCCTTACTGTAGATATCTCCATGGAACTAATGCTGACATTCAACAAGCCTGGTGATACCATATTGCACCACAAGACCATTGAGGGGGGTCAGAAGACCTCTGGGTGTTGCTACCACACCAAACTGGTTGTTTGACAACAGCAAACCTGGTTGTCAAGACCATATACCAGCTCTAGTCGTCACGACCACACGAAACTTGACCGTCAAGACCCCTCAACAACCCTGGTACTTATACTCTTCACCATAACATTATCGGCAATGTAATTATAACTCCCATCTTCGTTATTATTAACAACTAAAACTACAACCAACACCATTTATTACAGCATTACACCATTATCTCACACGTCCTTAGCGTTCTTGTAAATATATTGAAATTTTTAACACACGTGCAGAAAAAACATTCCAGCAATATTAACGTCTCACAAACGTTCCCACAATATTAACCCCTTACAAACGTTCCCACAAAATTAACCCCTCACAAACGTTCCCACAAAATTAACCCCTCACAAACGTTCCCACAAAATTAACTCCTCACAAACTTTCCCACAAAATTAACCCCTCACAAACGTTCCCACTATATTAACCCCTCACAAACGTTCCCACAAAATTAACCCCTCACAAACGTTCCCACTATATTAACCCCTCACAAACGTTCCCACAATATTAACCCCCTCACAAACGTTCCCACAATATTAACCCCTCACAAACGTTCCACAATATTAACCCCTCACAAACGTTCCCACAATATTAACCCCTCACAAACGTTCCCACAAAATTAACCCCTCAAAAACGTTCCCACAAAATTAACCCCTCACAAACGTTCCCACAAAATTAACCCCTCAAAATTTTATATTGCAACATCAATAACATAGATATTACTGTAACATCACACCTGCAATCCTCTGAACAATTGCAAAATGACATCTCATCAAAATGGTCCACAACATCAGTGTCTGAACAAAATTTCACAACGTTAATACCAGAAATTGTTCCCAAACGTTTGATTGTATATTGTGAAACAAATAAAAGTTTTCAAGAACATGTATGGAAATACATGTTAATATTTTAACATGTATTTTTGTATTTCTATCTTGTTAATATTTTAGCATTATAACCTTCTATACACCTTTGAGATGGATGGAAAGATGACTTGTGAAGTGAACCAAAAAAAACCGTCTAATTTCTAATATTAGTTTATGAATGCAAGTACAAGAGGGAACTGCAGATGACCAATGGATCAATACATGCGAGTTCCTTAAAGTAATATGTTCGTATTAGGATTAATTATTAATCATCACACTAACATCGTTTTTTTTAAATTGATCCATTAAAATGTGTCCAAGTTTGAATGGCCTTGAAATAACACTATTGAAACTACTTTAATGCAAATTACAAAACATTACAACATGAATATTAGTAAAGGTGTGTACACTTTTAATCCGTTTTTAATGTATCAATTAAAAACGATGATTGTATGATGATTAATAGACAATTGTTGCTATAGGAATATTGTTTCCAGGAAGTCACATATATTGATCATTAAGACATCTGTAGTTTTCTCTTCTTTTTATGATCATTAGGCAATAATAATAAATATTACAAAGATATTTTTCGTTCACCTTATATATCGTCCTTTTTCCTGCCTATATATATTCAAGTATTGAATCTCATTGATTATTCCTTTTAAAATGTGTTCATTCAACAAAAGCACTCAATAATTTTTTTGTTTTATTTTCAATTCATAGGTGTAGATTTTTCAGATAACAATTGCTCAAGGGAGTCCTTGCTTCGAACCAAAATACACACACACACACACACACACACACACACACACACACACACACACACACACACACACACACACACACACACACACACACACATTTATATTTATATATATTCGTGAATCAAACATAAAATAGTTGGCTTTCGAAACTCCACATATTTTTTTTAATGATGAAAGACGAAGCAAAATGGCTACCACAAAAGCCTATTTAAATCCGGGTTTCATTAGAGACAAAAGGCTGCCAGATGAACAGGATTTGTGCATTACCTTCTCCAGGCAGCCAGACATTATATAATTATCTTGACTGTGTGAGGAAACAGGAGGGAGGGAGGTGAGGAGAGAGAGAGAGAGGGAGGGAGAGATGGAGGCACAAGTGAAGAAGGAAGAGTTTTATTCGCGGTTAAAGCAGTTAAGGCAGATAATGGTAATGAGGAACAGGTTGTGTGTGTGTGTGTGTGTGTGTGTGTGTGTGTGTGTGTGTGTGTGTGTGTGTGTACTCACCTAATTGTACTCACCTAATTGTGCTTGCGGGGGTTGAGCTCTGGCTCTTTGGTCCCGCCTCTCAACCGTCAATCAACTGGTGTACAGATTCCTGAGCCTATTGGGCTCTATCATATCTACATTTGAAACTGTGAATGGAGTCAGCCTCCACCACATCACTTCCTAATGCATTCCATTTGCTAACTACTCTGACACTGAAAAAGTTCTTTCTAACGTCTCTGTGGCTCATTTGGGTACTCAGCTTCCACCTGTGTCCCCTTGTTCGCGTCCCACCAGTGTTGAAAAGTTCGTCCTTGTTTACCCGGTCGATTCCCCTGAGGATTTTGTAGGTTGTGATCATGTCTCCCCTTACTCTTCTGTCTTCCAGTGTCGTGAGGTGCATTTCCCGCAGCCTTTCCTCATAACTCATGCCTCTTAGTTCTGGGACTAGTCTAGTAGCATACCTTTGGACTTTTTCCAGCTTCGTCTTGTGCTTGACAAGGTACGGGCTCCATGCTGGGGCCGCATACTCCAGGATTGGTCTTACATATGTGGTGTACAAGATTCTGAATGATTCCTTACACAGGTTCCTGAACGCCGTTCTGATGTTAGCCAGCCTCGCATATGCCGCAGACGTTATTCTCTTTATGTGGGCTTCAGGAGACAGGTTTGGTGTGATATCAACTCCTAGATCTTTCTCTCTGTCTGTTTCATTAAGTACTTCATCTCCTATTCTGTATCCTGTGCCTGGCCTCCTGTTTCCACTGCCTAGTTTCATTACTTTGCATTTACTCGGGTTGAACTTCAACAGCCATTTGTTGGACCATTCACTCAGTCTATCCAGGTCATCTTGTAGCCTCCTACTATCATCCTCTGTTTCAATCCTCCTCATAATTTTTGCATCGTCGGCAAACATTGAGAGGAACGAATCTATACCCTCTGGGAGATCATTTACATATACCAGAAACAGTATAGGTCCGAGGACTGACCCCTGCGGGACTCCACTTGTGACGTCTCGCCAATCTGAGACTTCACCCCTCACACAGACTCGTTGTCTCCTGTTGCTTAGGTATTCCTCTATCCACCGGAGTACCTTCCCTCTCACTCCAGCCTGCATCTCCAACTTTCGCACTAGCCTCTTGTGTGGCACTGTATCAAAGGCTTTCTGACAATCCAAAAATATGCAGTCTGCCCACCCTTCTCTTTCTTGCCTTATTTTTGTTGCCTGGTCGTAGAATTCAAGTAACCCTGTGAGGCAGGACCTGCCATCCCTGAACCCATGTTGATGCTGTGTTACAAAGTTCCTTCGCTCCAGATGCTCCACTAGTTTTTTTCGCACAATCTTCTCCATCAGCTTGCATGGTATGCAGGTTAGGGACACTGGCCTGTAGTTCAGTGCCTCCTGTCTATCCCCTTTCTGTGTGTGTGTGTGTGTGTGTGTGTGTGTGTGTGTGAACATCTGTGCAAGCATGACTATAAACAATAACAATTGAGATAAAATAATAATTCAAAATAATACACGACAAAAAAATATATATATTAAATCGGTGTATTTCGTCCTAACCTAACCCCAAGTTAACCTAACCTAGCATACGGTAACCTAACTTAAGCTGAGCCTAACTCACCAAACTTATCTTAGCCGAACCTCATCCTTTTTCTTGAATGGAACACCTGAAACACTAAAGCTTAACGAGCTTTAATTAACGTTCCTCTAGTTTTGTGCAGGTTAGGTTAAGGTAGGTTAGTTTAAGTTAAGTAGGTTAAGTTAGGTTAGCGTTAAGTTTCAATAGGATAGGTTATGTTTATCTTGAGATTATCTTGAGATGATTTCGGGGCCTCCACCCCCCGGAAGCAGCCCGTGACAGCTGACTAACACCCAGGTACCTATTTTACTGCTAGGTAACAGGGGCATAAGGTGAAAGAAACTCTGCCCATTGTTTCTCGCCGGCGCCTGGGATCGAACCCAGGACCACAGGACCTTGTTAGGCCAAAGAATTACACACAACCTTCCTGCTTTACCTAATCCCTCCAAAAAAAAACTAGAAAATCTCTTTCTCGAATTCTGATAATTATTGAGCAATTGCACTGAACTTAATTGTGAATAAAATTGCTGATTACGCACTAATTGCATTTCTTGATTGAGAACTTTAATGTCCTGACTTTCGAGGGAGAATTTTTTCCTATTCTAGCCGAGAGTTGGCACAGACAAGCGCACTCTTCTCTTCAATACACAATGTGACCCTTTGATGAAAGGGGGTGAATTTAATAATACTTCTAAATTTAAAGATTTAGAACTCAATGGTGCTCAGAATATTGTTAAATCTTACTTTGAACAGATAGATGGAAATGTATACATGTTTCTGTTATTCCTACCCTTGTGTCTTCGTGTCTCTCTGTCTTCCGGATATCCGTGTCTCTCACCTTCCCTCCCTCCTCCCTCCTACCAGTTCTCCCTCCATCTCTCCCTCTCTGTTTCCCTCCTACCACTCTACCGTACACTGGCCCTCCAAAAAGTACGATTCGGTATGTTTGTTCATTGTGTGTTGACCTGCGAGTTCTTTAGTTCGTTTGTTTTTCCTCTGTTTGTAGTTTCTTTCTGCTTTTCATTTTAGTTATAATTTTTTCCCCCGTGTTATTTATAGGTCTTTTTTTGTACTCTGGAAAAGAGGAAAAGGTTGACTGTTTTTTTTTTTTTTTTTTTTGACATTTTATTTTGTGTCTTTTGTCTTCTACTTTTACTTTTCCTTCCCTTCTTCCGGTCTAATCACTTGGGCTGGACGGTAGAGCGACGGACTCGCTTCGTGCAGGTCGGCGTTCAATCCCCCGACTGTCTAAGTGGTTGGGCACCATTTCTTTCCCCGCTTGTCTCTTCCCAAGTCCATATCCTGTCCCTTTCTAGTGCTAAATATTCATAATGACTTGGCGTTTTTCACCTGATAATTCCCTCCCTCCCTTCCTTTATTCCTATCTTCCGTTCCACATTTTTCTTTTCCTGCTCTTCTTTTTTTCCTTTCTCTCTCTTATTACTCTTTCCTGTTAGTGCTAAACACGCTTTCTAACCCCCCCCTACTCCCTCTGTCTGTCTGTCTGTCTCTCTCTCTCTCTCTCTCTCTCTCTCTCTCTCTCTCTCTCTCTCTCTCTCTCTCTCTCTCTCTCTCTCTCTCTCTCTCTCTCTCTCTCATTTTTATATGTTCCTTTCTCTCTTCTTTCTCCTATTTCTTCTTTCCTTCTCTTCAGTCTTTATCAGTTTCTTCTCATTCTCCTTTTGTTTCTTCTTCACTCTTTATTTCTCGTGTTTTTCGTCTTTGAACAGAAGCCGGTTGTTCAATAGCTTCGTTGAACAACATCTCCGTTGAACATCGTTGAACTACACCTCAGTTGAACACTGACAAAGTTAACGAAGTACACAAAAAAAGTTTCTTTTGATGAATAACTTCCGTGGAACACCCAAAATTGTTCAAAGCTTCTTTGACGAACATGTTCTCAGGAAGAAAAGTTATTCTTCATCGATTCTTTAATGAACACAATCATCTGTTCTCGTGAACACCCGATATTGTTCAAAACGATTTCTCGAATGAACATAACACACCCAGTAACGTTGAACATCAGTTCAACGTTCAAGACGTCTAAGGTCTAATGACCTCACGCGCTGAACACAGAAAACTGGTTCAAAAATACGATATCACAAGGTATAAGGGTTTACTGGAGAGAAAATATACTAGCTATCGTAAAGTTTACGATATCGCACGTATATGTGATGTGTGTTAGTAGCGATATCGTTCGTTGTGAGACCAGTTGTGTTATATTGTTATTGTTATCTCTGTTCTGGTGTTATACACTGTTATTGTTATCTGTGTTGTGGTGTTATACACTGTTATTGTTATCTGTGTGGAACATTGTGGTTGTTATTGTTATTAGTGTTGTAAGCTGTGTTCAAGGATTAGTTGTTTTGTTGATATCCTGAAAGATGACTGTTGTTGTTATCAAGGGTATAATGTTCTTCATTTTGATGGTACTGTAGTTGTCAATGCTTTTGTTGATGCTATTGTTTTGTTTTTGTTGGTGCTGTTGTTTTGACACACACACACACACACACACACACACACACACACACACACACACACACACACACACACACACACACACACACACAGACAAGTGACACTGCAACCCGACAAATTTCATACAGAAAAACACAATCAAACACCAGTAACACACAGAGGCTGTGATGAACGTCCTACACGGGGGGAGGGGGGGGTAGTATCAGTACCAATAGACGCCGAAAGGTTGCTTCCAAGCATCACAAACCTGCAGGAAATAGGAGTCAGGATAAGGATCGAGATCCTGCCTGTAGCCTGCGACCCTCGGGCTGGATGCATGTGTGTGTGTGTGTGTGTGTGTGTGTGTGTGTGTGTGTGTGTGTGTGTGTGTGTGTGTGTGTGTGTGTGTGTGTGTACTCACCTAGTTGTACTCACCTAGTTGTGTTTGCGGGGGTTGAGCTCTGGCTCTTTGGTCCCGCCTCTCAACCGTCAATCAACAGGTGTACAGATTCATGAGCCTATCGGGCTCTGTCATATCTTCACTTGAAACTGTGTATGGAGTCAGCCTCCACCACATCACTTCCTAATGCATTCCATTTGTCAACCACTCTGACACTAAAAAAGTTCTTTCTAATATCTCTGTGGCTCATTTGGGCACTCAGTTTCCACCTGTGTCCCCTTGTGCGTGTTCCCCTTGTGTTAAATAGACTGTCTTTATCTACCCTATCAATCCCCTTCAGAATCTTGAATGTGGTGATCATGTCCCCCCTAACTCTTCTGTCTTCCAGCGAAGTGAGGTTTAATTCCCGTAGTCTCTCCTCGTAGCTCATACCTCTCAGCTCGGGTACTAGTCTGGTGGCAAACCTTTGAACCTTTTCCAGTTTAGTCTTATCCTTGACTAGATATGGACTCCATGCTGGGGCTGCATACTCCAGGATTGGCCTGACATATGTGGTATACAAAGTTCTGAATGATTCTTTACACAAGTTTCTGAATGCCGTTCGTATGTTGGCCAGCCTGGCATATGCCGCTGATGTTATCCGCTTGATATGTGCTGCAGGAGACAGGTCTGGCGTGATATCAACCCCCAAGTCTTTTTCCTTCTCTGACTCCTGAAGAATTTCCTCTCCCAGATGATACCTTGTATCTGGCCTCCTGCTCCCTACACCTATCTTCATTACATTACATTTGGTTGGGTTAAACTCTAACAACCATTTGTTCGACCATTCCTTCAGCTTGTCTAGGTCTTCTTGAAGCCTCAAACAGTCCTATTCTGTTTTAATCCTTCTCATAATTTTAGCATCGTCCGCAAACATTGAGAGAAATGAATCGATACCCTCCGGGAGATCATTTACATATATCAGAAACAAGATAGGACCGAGTACAGAGCCCTGTGGGACTCCACTGGTGACTTCACGCCAATCGGAGGTCTCACCCCTCACCGTAACTCTCTGCTTCCTATTGCTTAGATACTCCCTTATCCACTGGAGCACCTTACCAGCTACACCTGCCTGTCTCTCCAGCTTATGTACCAGCCTCTTATGCGGTACTGTGTCAAAGGCTTTCCGACAATCCAAGAAAATGCAGTCCGCCCAGCCCTCTCTTTCTTGCTTAATCTGTGTCACCTGATCGTAGAATTCTATCAAGCCTGTAAGGCAAGATTTACCCTCCCTGAATCCATGTTGGCGATTTGTCACGAAGTCCCTTCTCTCCAGATGTGTTACCAGGTTTTTTCTCACGATCTTCTCCATCACCTTGCATGGTATACAAGTCAAGGACACTGGCCTGTAGTTCAGTGCCTCTTGTCTGTCGCCCTTTTTGTATATTGGGACCACATTCGCCGTCTTCCATATTTCTGGTAGGTCTCCCGTCTCTAGTGACTTACTATACACTATGGAGAGTGGCAGGCAAAGTGCCTCTGCACACTCTTTCAGTACCCATGGTGAGATCCCATCTGGACCAACAGCCTTTCTAACATCCAGATCCAGCAGGTGTCTCTTGACCTCCTCTCTCGTAATTTCGAACTCCTCCAAGGCCGCCTGGTTTACCTCCCTTTCTCCTAGCACAGTGACCTCACCTTGTTCTATTGTGAAGACCTCCTGGAACCTCTTGTTGAGTTCCTCACACACCTCTCTGTCATTCTCTGTATACCTGTCCTCGCCTGTTCTAAGTTTCAATACCTGTTCTTTCACTGTTGTTTTCCTTCTGATGTGACTGTGGAGTAGCTTTGGTTCGGTCTTGGCTTTGTTTGCTATATCATTTTCAAAATTTTTCTCTGCTTCTCTTCTCACCCTGACGTACTCATTCCTGGTTCTCTGGTATCTCTCTCTGCTTTCTGGTGTTCTGTTATTCCGGAAGTTCCTCCACGCCTTTTTGTTCAGTTTCTTCGCTTCCATACATGCCCTATTATACCATGGATTCTTCTGTTGCTTCTCGGATTTTTCCCTTTGGGCCGGGATGAACCTGTTTACTGCCTCCTGACACTTTTGGGTAACATAGTCCATCATACCCTGTACAGACTTGTCTCTGAGGTCTGTGTCCCAAGGTATTTCACTTAGGAAACTTCTCATCTGTTCATAATTCCCCTTTCGGTATGCCAGCCTTTTGATTCCTAGTTCTTTTTGGGGGGAGATAAGTCCTAGCTCTACCAGGTACTCAAAGTTCAATACACTGTGGTCACTCATTCCCAAGGGCGCTTCCATCTTAACTTCCCTTATATCCCATTCATTTAGGGTAAATATCAAATCAAGCATTGCTGGTTCATCTTCTCCTCTCATTCTTGTTGGTTCTTTGGTGTGCTGGCTTAGAAAGTTTCTTGTTGCCACGTCCAGCAGCTTAGCTCTCCGTGTTTCTGGTCCTCCATGCGGGTCTCTGTTCTTCCAATCTATCTTCCCATGGTTGAAGTCTCCCATAATTAGTAGTCCAGATCCATTCCTGCTAGCAACAGAAGCTGCTCTTTCTATTATGTTAATGGTGGCCATGTTGTTTCTATCATATTCCTGTCTAGGTCTTCTGTCATTTGGTGGTGGATTATATATGACTGCGACTATAATTTTTTTCCCTCCATTTGTTACAGTACCTGCTATGTAGTCACTGAAACCTTCGCAGCCCTGAATATCCATCTCCTCAAAATCCCAGCCTTGTCTTACCAGCAGAGCTACACCACCCCCACCTCTTCCTTCCCTCTCTTTCCTCATAACATAATAGTCCTGTGGGAACACTGCATTTGTTATCGTTTTCGTGATCTTTGTTTCTGTGAGGGCTATTATGTCTGGGTTTTCCTCTAGTACCAGTTCTCCAAGCTCATTTGCTTTATTTGTAATTCCATCTATGTTTGTGTACATCGCTTTGAGGCTCACTTTCTTCTGTCCCTTCTCAAATCGCCTCCTTGGTGAGTGTTCTGCTGGTGGGGGAGGCTGTTCCATGGGTGTGAGGATCTGTGAGGTGGATAACAGGGTCTCAGAGGATACTGGGATGAGGGGCGGGGGATCCAGCGAAGGGGGAGGGACAGGGAGGGTATGGAGTGAAAGGGGAGGGAGGACGGGAAGGAAAGGGGGGGAGGGAGGACTCGGGAGGAGGGGAGGGGTAGAAGGGTGGGGATTGGGTGTGGGGGGAGGGAGATTTTGCTGAACATTTGAGTGGGGGCAGGGAGGGTTTGGGGTAGGGGGGTTTTCTATGCAGTGGAGACACACACACACACACACACACACTGTGTGTGTGTGTGTGTGTGTGTGTGTGTGTGTGTGTGTGTGTGTGTGTGTGTGTGTGTGTGTGTGTGTGTGTGTGTGTGTGTGTGTGTGTGTGTATGTGTGTGTGTATGTGTGTGCGTGCGCATATTCTGACGTTAACTACCACTCAGCACCAACCATTTCCATACAGTTATCTCCTCGTTCCAAAATTAATTGCGACCTTTCATGCCGCCGCCCCTCCCCCTCCCCCCTTCTCCCTCCCCCTCCCCTTCTCCCTCCACCATCGTTTAGCATTCCAGAGAGACTAAAGCTTATCTTCACTATCGTAAGTAGTAGCACTCCACAGCGCCCTCACCCAGTCACTATCAGCTATCACCCTCACCATCCCCCCCTCCCCTCTCACCATCAGAGCTCTATCACCCTCACACCCCCCCCCCCTCAACACTATCACCCCACCATCATAACTATCACCATATCACCGTCACCCCATTCACTAACACCATCACTATCAGCCCATCTCTCTGCACCTCCCATATCCTCCCCCTAACTACCCTTCCTGTCGTCCATTGACGACATCGAAACGACAGGCGGAATATCTAATAAACGTCTGCACAATGCATTCCAAACGCCCTCACACACACACACACACACACACACACACACACACACACACACACACACACACACACACACACACACACACACACACACACACACACACACACACACACATACACACACACACACACGTTATTGTGTTATACGAGTGTTATACGACAAAGAGTACTGGGAAGACGGGACACCACGAGCGTAGCTCTCATCCTGTAACTACACTTAGCTAATTACACACACACACACACACACACACACACACACACACACACACACACACACACACACACACACACACACACACACACACACACACACACACACACACACACACTTCTAGAAGAGAGAATAGAGGAACCTTGATTCCCTCATAAAAAATAACTCAGGAAGGACAACTTCAATTCGCCAGAGTCGGTACTCAAACAAGGCGACACAGGTGGTAACTAAGTCCCCCAAAACGAGCCACAGAAACCCTTCAAATATCCATTTCATTTCCAGTAGTAAATAAAATGAATACACTAGGAAGTGAGGTGTCTGCGGGCACCCATCTACTACACCTCCCAAGTGTAGATAAGAGAATCTACTCTTCACCTACACACTAATAGTGTACTTTGTTGTTGTTTTAGATTTAGCTACTCAGAACGAAGTATCCATGTAGCACGGGCTATGGCGTGCCCGTAAAGTACTTTGCCCAGTACACACCCTCGTACACTCCACCAATACAGCAATTTTGGGACGTGTTTATAGAAGCAGACCGCCAGCGCGACATGCAATCGACAAATCTCGTAACTTGATGGATAATACAACGAAATGTTACTGAATCATTTTCCAGGCAGAGGCCTGGTCAGAGACCGGGCCGTGGAGACGCTGATCCTCGGAACAATCAACAGGTAGTCCCCCCCCTCCCAAAGCAGGTATACCTCTACAGGGAAAATCTACTTTAAACTTTCACAGACCAAGTAACTGGTACATATCTATAATAACAAAAATAATAAAAATAATAATAATAATAATAATAATAATTACAATTAAATTAATAATTTTTTAGTCAAAAATACAAATTAAAATGATGAAAAATATTATTATTATTCTATAACAGTCTAGTTTAACTTTTACCATATAATCACCAACATCACTGTTATCACTACGATAACACGTCTGGTATTAGGAGCATCAACAAGAATAACAGATTATCGTAATAATATTAACACCAGCGATAACACTGGTAATGAGCTAATCAAAATACATCCGTATAATGACGCACAATCACAAAGGGCTCATGGTTCGCTGTAATTAACAGGGTAATGCATTGAGAAAATAGATCGATGCGTCCTCCAAGATTCCTGGCGGCAATTGTGGGAAATTTCCCCAGAGACTAAAGATTTTTCCCCCCTCTCTTGTTTCCCCTCGTGGGGAGAGAATCTTCCCCTCACCATCTTTCCTCCCTCAACCACTCTACCATCTCTCTCTCTCTCTCTCCCTCTCCCTCCCTCTCTCTCTCTCTCTCTCTCTCTCTCTCTCTCTCTCTCTCTCTCTCTCTCTCTCTCTCTCTCTCTTAGATACAGAAGTCTAAAAAAAACTCATATTAAGTTCTTCACAA
This sequence comes from Procambarus clarkii, assembly GCF_040958095.1. NCBI lineage: Eukaryota > Metazoa > Arthropoda > Malacostraca > Decapoda > Cambaridae > Procambarus > Procambarus clarkii. Next base: position 15,307,727 of record NC_091173.1, read on the forward strand.
AGGACAAACTAAGTAGAGTGGTTTGGTGTGATTTGTTAGTCCAAAGGTGCCCACCTTACCAAAGGAACACATTGAAAGATGCTCCAAGACTCATCACCTGAGTGACTGCATGTTGCAAGGCTTTGCCACCTCGGCTCTTATCCTTTTCATATGTGACTTACAAGTCTGACTTGCGTCAAACACGTCTGTGTGCTTATAACAGCTGAGGTCCAAATCGTTTTGCTGAATAGAGGTCGCATGGTGTTTGGTAAGCTGAGCCAGAGGACAGTGTGTGTGTGTGTGTGTGTGTGTGTGTGTGTGTGTGTGTGTGTGTGTGTGTGTGTGTGTATGGCAGCATAGTTTGCAGCAGAAAGATTATTTTCAACATTCTTATTTTTGCCATGCACGATTTTCAGTTTGGCTTATAGAGGGAAAAAATCACCCACAAGAGGCACAGGAGTGGAGAGTGGAGGAGGAGAGAGCCTTCTGCTTTTCTATCCTGTCGGTGTACAGTCAATACCAGACCAAGGGACGATAGTGCTTCCAGCACATGATCTCAGCATAGAAAGTAGATTATTTTCTCTTGTATTTTCTGTTTAGTTTAATCCCTCTCTCTCTCTCCTGTCCCTCTTCTGCTCTCTTCCCCCTTGTGTCACCTTTCTTCCTCTCCCTCTTCCACCTATCATCTCTCTTCCCCTCTCCGTCCCCTATCCGTCCCCTCCCGTCCCTAGAGAAGGCTCGGGACTTTTGGATATGTTTTGATAATCCCTAAACAAATAATTTATTGATAACTCGCGTTGATTGAATGGATTAATTTTAATATTCTGCCGATCACAGTGCCACATGATGCCACATGTTGCCTCATAGTGGCACTATTATGCCACATGTTGCCTCATAGTGGCACTATTATGCCATTTGGTGCCATTAACTCATAGAGCAAGACGCGATATGGTGCCTCATGGAGCAATATGGACAATGATGCCTCAGTGCCACATACAGATGGATCATGGTGCCACCTGGTGCCTCAGAGGGGGGGGGGTATAGGGGAGGGGTATCCTGCGCCTGGAGAGCCCGGGATGAGGCAGGTGTGTAAGAGAGGAAGGACTCTCAGGTGTGTAATCGTGCGTATATCTTTGGTCTTATGCATCTAAAGACGAAGATATTCTCACCTAGAGACGCTTAAAGGGTCGAGCGCCAGCTCCTCAGCCCTGTATTTTGAACCACTAGTTGTAGGTATAGCACTAACCTCTGCCGACAATCAGGAATAAGATAATGTGAGGATTTGGTTGTGTTAAATAGCCTGTCTTTATCTACCCTATTGATTCCTTTGAGAATATTGTATGTGGTGATCATGTCTCCCTCTAACTCTTCTGTCTTCCAGCGAAGTGAGTTTTAATTCCAGTAGTCTCTCCTCGTAGCTCATACCTCTCAGTTCAGGTACTAGTCTGGTAGCAAACCTTTGAATGGTAATGAATATACATATGTGTGTGTGTGTGTGTCTGTGTGTGCGAGCTTGCGTGCGTGCATGCGTGCGTGTGTGTGTATTTGCTTGCGTGCGTGCATGCGTGCATGCGTGCGTGTGTGTGTGTATTCATATGTGCATTCATATTCATTTGTGCATGCAAATACTCATAGCAAAAGTTTTTTCATAGACGTAATTTTCCCCCACCAGTTCGTATAATCGACAGCCAGATTGTACCACCAAATAGGCTTAGTATCCAAGAAAAAAACGTTGAATCGACGTTCAAAACGTTGCGTTAAAGTTGTATTAACGTTGCTTCTACCCGCTATACTAACCCCCACTGAGGGCTGACTGGGAACGCGGAACACTCTACGGACTTGGCAACTCACGTTTAAAATGTAATTGTATTTACTGTAGATAAATTCTACATAAAAATGAAATGATATCTGGAATATTAACAAATGTCATGTTGGGCTCCAATTTCAAACATTATCGCATCATAAAAAAACTCATAAAAAATACACACACACACACACACACACACACACACACACACACACACACACACACACACACACACACACACACACACACACACACACACATGCTGCACTGCACATAAACTCTACAAACAAGTGAGCTCGGAACCCCCCCCCTTCCCCCTCCCCCCCCCCGGAGACTAAGAGGTCAATACTAAAGGTCAATACTGAGAGGTCAATGAGAGGTCACCATCTCCGGATGTCGAACAAGGTCACAATCTCACCAACGTAGAGGAGAGAGAGAGAGAGAGAGAGAGAGAGAGAGAGAGAGAGAGAGAGAGAGAGAGAGAGAGAGAGAGAGAGAGAGAGAGAGGGAGGGAGAGAGAGAGAGAGAGAGAGAGAGAGAGAGAGAGAGAGAGAGAGAGAGCGAGAGAGAGAGAGAGAGAGAGAGAGAGAGAGAGAGAGAGAGAGAGAGAGAGAGAGAGAGAGAGAGAGAGAGAGAGAGAGAGAGAGAGAGAGAGAGAGAGAGAGACCAAATACATGCAAAGGTCAATAACAGGGTCACTCTTATTTTTCTCAGGTCGTTTAAGGTCACACATATTACCGGGAAGGAAAGGTGGGAGGGGTGGAAGGGGGGGGGTTAAAGAGAGGGGTCAAAGGTCAAATAATCCCACTGAAAAAACTGTTGATGAAAAAAAGTAGAAGTTTCTATTCAAATAATAAGCAAAGAGAGCTCAAATGTGTTTCACTAAGGTACTCATTGGAATCCTGAGAGGCATATAGGGCCAATTATCTTTTTACCTTGAATTATCTACACGGGGAATATATATATATATATATATATATATATATATATATATATATATATATATATATATATATATATATATATATATATATATATATGTGTGTGTGTGTGTGTGTGTGTGTACCTTACTCTCGAGTTGTATCGATAAAAGCATAACAAGTTGGACACATATGTATCCACATTTTAATCACATATCAGGGCCACAAATACGAACCATATGTGGTCATCAAGGCCATATGTAAAACCAAAAACATTAGGGGTCGCATGTAGTAAATAGACATCAACGCCATATGTACAAGCCACACACGTGGCCACCCAGAAAGGGCCATCTACACAGGGCCACGGCCGCGGGCCACATGGCAGCTAGTACCACTATTGTTACTAAGAGAGTTGACAGAGGTCTCGTTTACCGCGGCACGGGATTAACCTCATCAAGGATTCCCTCAGTCCGGCCCAGTTATTGAGGAGAATTATGGCGCGATAGTGGCACTCACTGGAGGGTAAACATGTGTGTGTGTGTGTGTGTGTGTGTGTGTGTGTGTGTGTGTGTGTGTGTGTGTGTGTGTGTGTGTGTG